>NC_081407.1:292146297-292495464 GCF_030272615.1 Cryptomeria japonica
TATGGAAGAAGGGTAATTCATACCTCAGGTTCAAAGAACTTGATTCCCTGCAGCCAAACCCAAAGAACATGAGAAGCTACAAATCACATTCAACCTTCTAGTATATATTTTCAACTATCATGAACTTGAACCAATCTTGAGAGCTAGATATTGATTGCAAAAGATCAGTGCCAAAATTAGAAAGAGATCGATACATTACACCCCATTTTAGAATTTCCATTTGAAACTTCATACCAAATTACAGGATTTTCTACTAAACATAAATAATACGTATGACCCCACAATTCAATTATTTATCTTTGGGCACTACAATGGTAATGACTCATAATTCAGCTGAAATCAACAATGTGTGCACCATACTTGTTTATATTTTGCTCTGTCAGGTGTGTCACCTTCCTTTGGTCCAACAATAACAGATATTGCATTGATGACCTTTTTAACCCCTTGAAAGTACTCAGGAAGCAAACAATCTTTCTGTGTGATATCTCCAACAACCTGAAAAATTGCCAGTCTATCCCATAAAAACCTTACTTGTTTGGGTCAACAACAAAATGAAAACATATCATATTCAAGTTAATGAAGGCTACACAATACACACAACAATAATGCTCTCAATCTGTGAATGTTTGATAAGTACATGTTGAATACACCTAATTTTGCCCAAAAATAATGCATCCAATAATACTATTTATTTACAAATAGTATTCTATAATGAAATTACATAATTGCAATTCAATTTAGAGAAAAATCATAATTAATAAATATCAAGGATCCATGATCATATACAAATAATCTCTATTCAAAACAAAATATACTAAATTCATGTGTAGCCATTTCATAGCTTATTTCCAATAGCCAGCCATATTAGGAATCTGATGGAAAAGCTTAAAAGAATGCAAGGACGCTGTCCTCCTCCACCAAGCCCAATGGCACGAAATGAGCCTCTGAGTCATTTGGCCCCTCAGCCCACAAGCATGGCAAGACCTCCAGTCCATCCAACTTAGAGTGGTGTTGGTGTCTGTTTTATCATCTACCAAACATTAGAATAGGATACCCGAAGGTATTCTATCCTCTCCTGAAAAATCACTACTGATTCCAAGGTCTATATGTGCGAACAAGCGACTTTAGTGGAATAGCTTCTTGGGTAGTGTATGCTGAAATTTCAAGGGGGACTTACGTTTGACAAGTATCTTGAACTGCTGGACTTAGATGGATTTAGCAATTTTAGGCTCTTCTTTTTTGGGGGGAATTTTCTGGGATTTAGACTTTCAAAAGAAATCAAAAAAGGGATAGGGTTTAGGAAGGATAATCTAATCCTACGAATTTCGGAGACAGTATCAACTGGGTGCTCTCAAGAAACCAAGCCTTGCTTCGCCACACTAGGGACAACTACACAAGGCCGGTGCAATCTTCAATGGGTTGTGCTTATGATCGAGATGTTGGGATGCACAGGGGATGGGCTCAGACTAACTTTACACGGTGAGATGGAAATCATCCATACACCACAAGTATGAGCGGAGATACGCCATCAATTGACACTTATCCAATCCTTCAATCAAATTAACAACAATGAAAGCAAATCTAAGTTAATTCTAACTAAGTGTTGAGGGTAAGTGCACCAAGTTGTGGTACCAAAAAGGTGCCACTTCTTACTTTTTCATAAAAATGCGTCATTGGCATGAAAAGGTCGTCCAAACCTACGGGTTGGATGCCCAAGGCAAATCCAACCCAAAGGGTTGGTATTCTCCCAAGCAAACCATTTGGCGAGCGTCAAATATGACGCTTGCCCCGCACCAAATGGAAAATTCTGAATTTTCACATTTGGCGCTCGCCAAATGCAAAATTTGAATTTTCACATTTGGCGCACGCCAAATTTGGTGCTCGCCAAATGTGAAAAGTCAATTTTTTGCATTTGGCGAGGGCCAAATGTTCTGCATTGTCCAATGTGAAGGTTTTGTGAGTGTTTAGATTTTTCAATCTTGACACATGTTAAATCCACCCCCGAAGGAGAATATATACATGAAATATAAAATTGAAGTATAGCTCTATAGGACTTATAATGTAGATTCTAGCTTTTAGAGGATCATATAAAATTTCAGACTTAGTCAAGTTTCAATAATCGACATGTCAAATTTCAGTAATCAACATGATCCCATTAGCATTCTTTAGCTATATATCTCACTCTCTTTATCTTCCCCAAACTCTATACCTATCTCTCTCCCTCTCTTGTCTCACTCGCTTCTTTATCCTTGACTCTCTCCCTCTCTCTTCTCTCTCACTCTCTTATTGTTTCTCTCCCCTCCCACTCCTTTCTCTTGGTCACTACCTATCCCTTTTATCCTCTCTCTCCCCATATCTAGGGTTGTCCCTCCCTCACTATTCACCTCACTGTCTCTCCCTCCCTATATTATTACCCACCTTTCTCTCCCCCTCTAGGTTTCTCACTTATCTAATTGTCCACCCTCTAGTTCTCTCCCCCCCTCTCCACCTTTCTCTCCCTTCTCCTTACCTCTATCTATTTATGAACTCTCTCCCTCTCTTATCTCTCTCTCTCTCCAAACCTTTCTATCTCCTCATTCTCTAGGTCTCACAATCCCTCCATGTCTACCTCTCTATCCATCTCCTCTTACTCATCTCTTTGTTCTTCTATCTCTTCTATTCTCCCTCCCTCCCCTCTCCAGGTCTCTACCTTCCTTTCTTCCTCTCTCCCTCTCTATCTCCCTCTCCCACTCTCTCGTCTTCTCTCTTCCTCTCTTATTCTCTATCTTCATTGTCTATGTCATTACCTCTCCATCCCACCCTATCTCCCCTCTGTATGTTTCTCCCTCCCTTCCTCTCCACCTATCTACCTTTGCATATAGGTCGCGTTACCCACCTCTCTTTATCCCCCTCTATCTATCTCACTCCTCTCTGGCCATCTAGGTCTCTCACCTATCTATATGCCCCCTCTATAGTTCTCCATGTCCCTCTCTACCTCTCTTTCCCTCCTCCTTAACCCTATCCCTTTATGAACTCCATCCTTTTCTCTTCCTCCCCTAACCTCTTCATCTCCTCTTTCCATAGGTATCTCACTCTCTCCATGTCTACCTCTCCATCCATCCCCTCTTACTCCTCTCTTTGTTCTTCTATCTCTTCTATTCTCCCTCCCTCCCTTCTCTAGGTCTCTCCCTTCATTTCTTCCCCTCTCCCTCTCTACCTCCCCATCCATACATACCCCCATATATATCTCTCCCCCACTTTTTAATTCTCTCTTCCTCTTTTATTCTCTCTTCCTCTTTTATCCTCTCTCTCTACATTCTAGGTCATCAACTCTCTCTCACCTCTCTAGGTTTACCACTTCCTTCTTCTCCACCTATCTACCTCTGCATCATGTCTCATTACTCACCTCTCTCTCCCCTCCTCTATCTATCTCATTCCTCTCTCTTGTCATCTAGGTCTCTCATCTCTCTTTCCCAATATAGTTCTCTCCCTCTCTCTTCCCCTATATCTCCCTCCCCATTTACCCCTATTTATTTTTTAACTCTCTCATCCTCTTCTTGCTTTCCCCCCACCTCTGCATCATCTCCTTCCCTAGGTCTTGTAGTCCCTCCATGTCTACCTCTCCCTCGAACCCCTCATACTCTTCTCTCTCTTTATTCTTTCATCTCTCCTCTTATCCCTCCCTCCCATTTATATGCATCTCTATTATTTTCTTCCTCTCTCCCTCTCTATCTCCCTCTCCGTCCTTATCCCATCTCTCTCTCCCTTCCCTACTAATTCTTATTCTCTCTTTATCTTCTACATCATCAGCTTTCTATCACACCCTCTCGAACACTATAGGTTTCTCCCTCATTCCCTCTCCACCTCTCTACATCTCCATCCATATCTCATTACCAACCTCTCTCTACCCCCCCTCCATCTATCTCAACCCTCTCTCTCTCTCTCTCACCCTATCTAGGTCTCTCACGCCTCTCTCCCCCTCTAGGTATCTTATATCTCCATATAACCCATCTGGGTATGTGCAGGAGCATGGAGGGCCATATAACCCTTTAGGAAACCATTACTATCTATCTTAGGAAACCATATGACCTCTTAGGACAACATATGGTGTAGTTACAAGGCATATGGTCTCCTAAGGGGTCATACTGTGTCACTATGGGTCATATGGTGTTCTATGACCCCTTAGGATACCATATGATCTCTTAGAACACCATATGAGCCCTAACGACACCATATGGTGTCCTAAGGGGTCATATGGCGTCCTAAGGAGTCATTTGGTGTTGTATGACCCCTATGGACATCATATGACCCGTTAGGATACCATATGACCCCTATGGACACCATATGACCCCTAATATTACCATATAGTGTCCTAAGGGGTCATATGGTATTCTATGACCCCTTATGACACCATATGCCCCATAACGATACCATATAGTGTCATTAGGGGTCATATGGTGCCTAAGGGGCCACATGGTGTCGTTAGGGTTCATATGATGTCCTAAGGGGTTATATGGTGCCCAAATGGGTCATAGAATACCATATGACCCCTTAAGACACCATATGATCCCTAACGACACCATATGACCCCTTAGGACACCATATTGTGTCTTGAGGGGTCATATGGTGTCACAAGTGGTCATGTCATGTACTAGGATGTTAAAAGGGGTCATATGGTGTCCTAGGGGGTCACATAACACCGTATGACCCCTCAGGACACCATATGACCTCTTAAGACACCATATCGTGTCGTTAGGGGTCATATGGTGTCGTTAGGGGTCATATGGTGTCCTAAGCGGTCATATGGTATTCTATGACCCATTAGGATGTCATATGACCCCTTAGGACACCATATGACACTAAATGGTGTCGTTAGGGGTCATATGGTGTCGTTAGGGGTCATGTGGTGTCATAAGGGATTATATGGTGTTCTATGACCCCTTAGGACACCATGTGACCCCTAAGACCACCATATGGTGTCCTGAGGGGTATATGGTGTCGTTAGGAGTCATATGGTGTCATTAGGGGTCATAATATGTCCTAAGGGGTCATATGATGTTCTATGACCCCTTAGGATACCATATGACCCCTAAAAACACCATATGGTGTCCTAAGGGGTCATATTGTGTCCTTAGGGGTCATATTGTGTTCTATGACCCCTTGAGACACCTATGAACCCTTAGGATATGTCATATGGTGTCCTAAGGGGTCATATAGTGTCCTAAGGGGTCATATGGTATTGTATGACCCCTTAGGACACCATATGACCCCATACACCATATAATTCCTAACGCCACCATATAGTGTCCTAAGAGGTTATATGGTGTTCTATGACCCCTTGGGACACCATATGACCCCTAATGATAACATATGGTGTCCTAAGGGGTCATATGGTGTTCTATGACCCCTTGGGATGCCATATGAGCCCTCAGGACACCATATGACCCCATACAACACCATATGACCCATCACGACACCATATTGTGTCCTAAGGGATCATATGGTGTCCTAAGGGTTCATAGAACACCATATGACTCCTTAGGACACTATATGACCTCTAATGATGTCAAATTAACCCTTAAGACACCATATGGTGTCATTAGGGGTCATATGGTGTCATTAGGGGTCATATGGTGTCCTAAGGGGTCATAGAACACCATATGACCCCTTAGGACACCATATGACCCCTAACAACACCATATGACCCCTTAGGACACCATATAGTCTTCTTAGAGGTCATATGGTGTGCTAAAGGGTCAGATAGTGTCCTAAGGGGTCACAAAACATCATATAACCCCTTAGGACACCTTATGATCCCTTAGGACACCATATGACCCTTAACGACACCATATGGTGTTGTTAGGGGTCATATGGTGTCCTAATGGGTCATAGAATACCATATGACCCCTTAGGACACCATATGCCCCTAACGACACCATATGATGATGTTAGGGGTCATATGGTGTCCTATGATCCCTTAGGACACCATGTGACCCCTTAGGACACCATATGATAATGTTAGGGGTCATATAGTGTCTTAAGGGGTCATAGAACACCATATGACCCTATATGGTGTCATTAGGGGTCATATGGTGTCATGTGGGGTCATGTGGGGTCATGTGGTGTCCTAAGGGGTCATCGAACACCATATGACCCCTTAGGACATCATATGACCCCTTAGGACATCATATGACCCCTTAGGAAACCATATGACCCCTTAGGACACCATATGGTGTAGTTAGGGGTCATATGGTGTTCTAAAGGGTCATAAAACACCATATGACTCTCTCATATATATTCCTTACTCTCTTATTGTCTCTCTCAATTCTCAAGGTCACCATGAACCCCTAGGACACCATATGACCCCTTAGGTATTGTTAGGGATCATATTGTGTCCTGAGGGGTCATAGGGTGTCCTATGACCCCTTAGGACACCATATGGTGTCTTTATGGGTCATATGGTGTCCTAAGGAGTCATATGGTTGAGAGGGCGAACTATTTTAGCATATCGTTGAGAGGGCGAACTATTTTAGCATATCATTGAGAGGGCGAACTATTTCAGCAAACCCAGTTTGAGAAAATTTATCTTCCCGAAATATGACTTAAGTTCTTTTTTGCTTGCGGGGAGATTGATCTGCAGTATGGCTTTGATCCTATCAGGGTCGATTGATATGCCCTTTTCTGAGAGAACATGGCTAAGGAGCTTACCTTCGGTCACGCCAAACATACATTTTTCGGGATTTAGAGATATCCCGAATTGACGATAGCGCTGAAAAACTTTTCGTAGGTCACTCACATGATCTGCCCTTTGCTTGGAGAAAACGGTCAAGTCGTCCATATAAATAATGATGTAGCAGCCTACAAGATCTTTGAATGCGATGTCCATGGAGCGCTGAAATGTAGCTCTTGCGTTGATCAAACCAAAAGGCATTCTTCGATAAGCAAATATTCCCCACTTGGTGGTGAATGCAGTCTTGAGTCGGTCTTCATACTCGACCATTACTTGGTTGTACCCAGAGTAACCATCTAGGAAAGACATCATCTGGGATCCATTGACCATTTGCAAGACCTCATCAAGAGAGGGTAGAGGGTAATTATCTTTTTCTGATGCTCTATTTAGATTGCGAAAGTCGACGCACAATCTGATTTCACCGCTCTTCTTCCTTACGGGAACTAGGTTAGCGACCCAGGTAGAATGTCGCACTGGAAAGATGATGTGGGCAGCCAACAACTTCTTCACTTCTTGATATATCAATGGTTCAAGGAGGGCATTCACTAGACGCTGCCTCTGCCTAAAAGGTTTTGAGTCTGGCTTAAGGGGTATGGTATGAGTTATCACTGAAGTGTCATAAGTTTTGAGATCCTCATAATACCCCCAAGCAATGATATCTGGGAATTCCATCATATTTTTTATTATTCCGTCTCTTTCCTGGGATGTACATACCTTGCCAATCAACACGTTCTTTTGATTTTCTTGTGCCGACGTTGATTTTATCGCAGGTGCCTCCTTCGGAAGTACCTTCCTTGTGAGACTTGAGCTGGTCCCAGTCGAAAATCCTCTCCAACTGTACCATACCTCTAGGAATGGTATTTGTTCTGAGATTCAAGACTCCTCCTATGTCGATCTCGGCTTCTTGAGGTTCTTCCTCGTCAATAATTTGTGTTGCAAACACATCTGAGCTTGTAATGAAGTCAATGATGTGCTTATCATCATCGAACACCTGGAAATTAGTGACATTGTCCGAGATTCATGGGACTGATGTTAACTCCACTGAAAATCTCTTTAAACTTTGCATTGATAGTGGCTCAAGCGTACTTGCGGCCTGTGCTAATGAATCAGCAACCTGGTTCTGTGATCTGAATATGGTTTTGATGTTGAAAGCATCAAAACTCTCTATTATATCCCACACGCGGTTGCGGTAGACGCTGAGTCTTTTGTCATGGCAGGTATATTGTTTTCGTACCTGCCGGACTACCACTTTGGAGTCTTCGAGACAATGTAGGATTTGGGCTCCTTTCTTGATGGCTAGTAGCAAACCATGAATCAACAATTCATATTCTACTATATTGTTGGTGCAGTGAAACTGTAGTCGGTAGGAGGCCAAATAGGTCTCACCGGTAGGGCTTATCAGTTCCACCCCTGCTCCAGCTCCTCGCTTGGACTTTGAACCATCGAACCTTAGGGTCCAAGTCTGATTTGGGCTGGTAACCTTGTTCGTTGCGGTTGTTGGGCCTATTATTTCATACTTTTCTTGCTCGGGGGGCCTCCTTTCAAGGAGCTCCGGGAATGTGGTGTCTTTCGGCCTGAGAGTGTGGGTTTGCAGAACCTCTGAATGTCTCTCCCATGCCTGATTCAATGCTGTTCTGCATAATGAACAAGTTATTTCTGAATGGGCGGCATTGTGAACTCTGCACCAGCTGGTTAGGAGCAAATCCTTAATAGAATCTTGATGGTTGAGACGGGACACCTGTCCTTTATATTTGCAGAAAAATTCCTTAAGGCTGTTGAATAACTCATCTTCTTCCGGCGACGGGGTCTCTTTATCATAACTCTCTGCAATTCCTTCCAAATTTTGGACTGGATTTGAGCATTGTACCAATAAAACTTCGTTTATTGAACCGATGTCTTCCCTGTATGTGCCCATGTCTGACTCTAAGAATAGGGTCTCATTGGCTTGATTGTATTCCGTAATCATCAGTTTGAGCCGGGGTTCGGACTCAATCCGGATCTGGTTTGCTACCCCTTTCCATGGTAGCCACATATGAGTGAAACTAGAATGCAGCCAGCCGTTAAGGACGCGGGTCCAATCTCGACTAAGCAGCATGCCATAGGCTCCCGGGATGTCCACTACTTGGATATCAATGTACATCTGAATACGTGGATCTGCTGTCAATTGCATGTGTATGTTGCTTAATTCCCCTACTACAGTTACTTCAGATTTGTCCAATTGAGTAACCTTTCGGTTAGTCTTGGTGGGAGTTAGGCCTAAAGCACTGCACACTGATAGAGGCATAACATTAGCTGAAGCTCCCGAGTCAATTAGACAGTTGTGCAAGTTCTTACCAAAGATTCTGAGAGTTAATAGGAAAGACAGGGGTTCTAGCTTTTCGGTGAACAAGCTAATAGTAGGCTCTGATGGTAAGGTATCATTGTTCATGATTGAGATGTCTTGAGTTCTTCCTCGTGCACGCACTCCAAAGCCAATCTCCATAGGCTGATCATTTGAGAACTCAGGTGGTGCAGCATAATTTACTGTTGCACCCCTAGGGTTTGTTGGTCCTCTTATCTCATTATTGGTCTTCTGGGGTTGTCCTTGCAATATTCTCTGTCCGGAGTGCTCGTCGGTTCCTTTGGACTGAACTAGCGAGGGTTCCCTAAGGCTACCCAAGACTACATCTCTAACTTCGGAGACTTTCATCAGTTCAGCAAGGGATAAGCTGACTTTGATCTTTTTGAACTCATCTGCCACCAATTGGCCTAGCTTAGTAATCTCTATATTGCTGGATGGCTTATCACTGGAGCCCTGATTCGTGGCGGCAGTCGACTGATTCTGTGGAGTAAGTATTCTCGGAGGGGGTTGTGCTTTCTGCAACTGACCTTGGCTCGCATACTGCTACGATGCCTTAGGGTAATTCGGGTTATTGCTGGCATTCTGATCTGGAGGAACTTGGATGTCCTTGGGAGGTGTGGAAGTAGTGTAAGGACCGCTACTGCTGTTCTGGTTATTATTGTTGTAATATCCCCGATTTCCGCGCTGGTATTGCTAAAATGCATTTACATCTGCGGGCTGATTCGGGTCGGCCACCTCATTTTCATCCTGATTAGGGAAGAAGAACAGGGGAATGTAAGTTTCTAGGACAAGTGCAGTATCATACCTTGGTGACGGCACTATTTCAAATCCGGAGGGAGGAGGAAGCATTAGCTGAGGCATTGTGTTCTCCACTTCCCGCTGGAATATATTGGCCGCAACCTGAAATTCGTTGCATTGTAACTCTGGGTGTTGGTTGGTATTGTGCAGCTGGCACCAATTAGAAAGTGTTGCCTCTGCCAAAAATACCCTGTCCGTTGGCCTGCTTTCTGATGCTGGCGGATTATCAAGTGGAGTAGCCACTCCTCCATTGTTGGAACGGGTGTTCCATGTCCTCGTGGGTCTTTGATACCCTTGGTTTTGGTATTGACCTTGGTGCTAACCCTGTTACTGGTTCCTCTGACTACTCTGCAATTGATTATTCTGGTTTCACAAATAAGTGACTTCAAAGGAAAGCTTCTTCATTTGGTCAGTCAGCTCCCACATTTCATCCTTCTCCTCTTGGGTTCTAGATGACACCATGGTATTTTGCAGATATATGGGTTGTCTAGGAGGGATTTGGGATATAGGTGGTCCTGGATGAAGCACCAACTGATTGGTAGATTGTTGAGGCTGATACGCCAGTTGTGGAATCGGGTTCAGAATGGGCGTTTGGTGAGCCAAAGCCTGGCTGATTTCTTGAACTTGGCTAGACGCAGCAGGGGGTCCTAATTGCATCAAGGGTCCGGCAATGTTCTGGCCTAGTCCCTTACTGATTTCCATAGCCTTGGCATAGGCTTCAGTTAATGTGGTCGGTGCGGGGTGTGACTGTCGGACAAACATAGCTGTCAAATAATCCAAAGCTGAATAATAGATTTCCCTTGCCGAAGCATCACTTACCACATACGAATCTTGCAATCGAAAAAAGGCTTTATGGAACCTATTATTGAAGGAACTGATAGGCTCATGTCCTTGTCTCTTGACTTCTACAAATTGCTTGTATAGTTCCGTAGGGGTTATAGGGATACCATACTTTCCTGTGAAAGCTATTTTCAGCTTCTCCCAAGAGTCAATAGAGGATACTGGCAAATGGATAAACCAATAAAATGCATCTTCCCCTAATGAATAAGGGAAAAGTCTACATGCAACATCGGCATACTCAATTTGTCTATTGTGTAACGCATCTTCAAATATTTTGATATGCTCTTTCGCTGTCCTATTCGGGTCATTTGGATGAAAAATGGAACAGAACCTGTCCGGGCTCTTGGGCATATCATGGTAAGCTGTAAAAATTAGCGGCGACGGATTATCTACCAACCATGTGGCACCATTTGGAGTAGGTGGATTGTGCGCCATCTGTGGCTGATTTATCTGAGTTACAATAGGAACTGGAGTTGCAACCGTTGGAGTTGTAAAAACGGAACTTGCTGGAACAGCAAACTGCTGATTTGCAGAGCTGGACTCGCTAGGATCTAAAGCCCGGCGATAACTCTTGCGTCTATAGAACTGAAAACAAGCGAATCTTTCCCGCTCGGGGCTTGATCTTTGGACTCTTTCGAATCTCTCTGGAGAGAAAGATACAATTCGTTCCAGCATGAGTTATTCTCGATGTCAATTTTGTGGATTTGGCGAGAGCTAGGTTAGCCTCTTCCTGATCTCTCTGATTTTGTTCGTCAATACGGTCAGCAATCTCTTGTTCTTCTTCAAGGATCATACACATTCGGGACCAATCCGAATAATTCCTTTTTACTGACCAAGCCAAGCTATATAATTCTGTAATAAGGTTTTCTTGCTCGTCGCTGAAATCCAAATCTGGTTGTATCACTGGTTGAGGGTCTCTTTCTGGCTGAAGGGGATTAACAGGTAGACCCATGGTTAACCATATTAGTGGACCAGAAAGAAAACAGTCGGATTTCCTTAAGAACTTGCTTGCGAAGGGCAGCAATCCGTTGCCTTTCTAGATTTTCCCTGATCACAATCTCTATTTGCAAACCCTTTTGCTCTTCCTGGTTGATAGTGCGACTTACTCGTCTGAAAAGGGGATGATCTGCTTCTGACTTCCAAGCCAGGGATCATAACTGATCTGCAATATATGACTGGTTTAGTCCCTGATCTGGCTGTTCAAGGGGAAGGTTAAGTGGGAATTCATGCAGCAACACCATACTGCATCCTGAGCTGTCTTCCTAGTATCGTTTCTGCTGTGCGCGAAAGAGGGTAAAAGCTAATTCTGTTACTCTTTACAAATGCAGGCTGATGTGATCTTGATTTAGTAGTTAAAACATTAGGCCCTCCTTCTAGCACCAATTCTGTTGACGTGTCTGGAATCGCATTGCTGCAAACTCCATATGGCCAACGCAGAATAGAATAGCCAACTGATTATCCTATCCTCTCTTGAGATAAGGAAGTCACTAATGCTATTTTTTATATTTGATCAAAGGGGACAACCTCAAGGTTTCTTTTGTCAGGTCTTGACTGCGGGATTTTTTAATGGCTTGATGTGTTTATGCTAGAAACACAAGGGGGACTTACGTTAAACTGGGTAATTTATAGATAAGTTCCCTGGAACTTTTACGATCTTTCCATCGGTTGATTTCAGTTAATTTGATACTGTTTTTGATAGGACTGCAGATTTTCTGAATAAAAGCGGGAAAAAGGAGGGAAGGATAGAGAGGGAGAGAAAGACATGAACTGTAAATTCTAACTAAGATAGCAAATTCAGTCAAGTAGACAGACGTCTCCAGGAAACTAGATTAAACATCACCAGCTACTCAAACACAATGTTTTATAAATCCAGTGCAATCTTCGAAGGCGAAACTAGATTTTCATATTATCAAGTACGATATTAGAACTTCTACATTCATAGTATGTATTTGATAACCGAACTAAGCATGAAAAGGTCCAGATTAACCATGCAGAAAGAAAAGCAATCAGCCGTTCACTAATGGTATGGACTGTAAGGATTCTATCAAATGCTTGATTGAAAAATGCTATGTAAAATAAATAGACATAACTGAAAGATTGCTAAATTAAGTGAAGAAGGAGACCATGCACTCACAAAGAAACTTGAAAACAGTCTTAATTCTTTGCATTAATTCCTGTAAATTTCTCCAGAGCTTTCGCAACAATCCAAGAACTTCTTACAAAAAGAGGGAAAACCAGTCCCTTAAATAGGCTTCAAAAGGATGAATGGCCTAGATTTAATCTAAACAAGTGGCCCTGATTCATCCATAAAGCATGGCTACCCATACACATAAATGGGAGGCAAATATCAACAACCACCCCAAAATAGGCAATAACTACCCAAAAGGGGATAATTACAACAATTTGAAATAATCCAAAAAGGTGCATCAAATAAAGCTTTACATTTGTTGACCAAAAGTCAACTGTCACCTTTTTGTACAAAAGTGCACTTTTAAGACTTGGAGGGAAAAAAGCACTTTTGAGAAATTACTTTCTCTATTTCGGTCTCACACTCCTTTTCTAGAAATTGATCCTCGCCATGCAGGTATTCCCGCCATAAATCACAACCTGCTGCCCGTTCCTCGCGAACGTATTCCTGGAACTTGATACACAACTGGAAGAGCAGACTGAATGGAGGCATGGGAGGATGGCGAATTTTGTACTGCATGCCCTCGAGATACTGGTCCACGTGCTTTAAACTGTCCTTCCAGTTAGAGCGATTATGCTCAAAGCATAATATGTCTGAATGGAACTGACCAGCAAAACTCAAGTCCTTAGCGGAATAGGAAATCTTATCCGTCCCCAATCTTTCTTCCCAGTCCGGCTGGATTGCATTATCGGATAGGTCGTTTATCCATCCTGAAACCATTGATCGGAGGATGGTCTTACCTAGTTCTTGCATGTTTCCCAGAATTGCTTCACATGCGTCACTTTCTTTGTCAATAATTCCTTTGGTGTCGTTCTTCATGGTGATGGTCCAGTACCACTCCTTGAGAACACTAATGCTATGAGGATCTAGGATGGCGGACAATGTGGGAATTTGCGCATGTGTCCAGAAAAGAGCTCTCATGAGGGGAAGGGTAGTGGCTGCCACTTCGTGCATGTGAAGGGATTCCTTCTTTACCTCCAATAACTTGACTAGAGTGAGCTCTCGATGAAGGGCCATTTCTTTCACCTCCTTAAGGATCTGCTCTCCCTTTTTCTTGATGTCTTGCATCCATTCCCTGACGGCTTTTGCGGTGTCCCGAACTCCTTCAAATTCAGTTGTGGTCCTTTGAGCCAACGCCATCGGGGGAATATGGAATTCGGAGGGATTGTGCAATGGCCTTAGGAGCTGATCGATGTATCCTTCGGCTTGCTCAGCACGGGCCCGATACATGTCCTTTTCCACTGTGATCTCTTTGAGCTGCCTGAGTATATTCTACACTGAATCCTTAAATTCTTCCTTTTCTTGCTCTTTGGTAGCTCGTCCGATGGGGGCAGTTGTGATGCTATAATTTGCCAGTGTTATCTGATCTGCTGGCTTGTCTACGGGCGGGGTGGCAATATGAAGAGTGCAGTTCCTTTGTTCGTCTTTGGTCACTCTAGAATATGCCTTGGGCTTCTTCTTCCCTTTAGCTTTTGCTTGATCTATACATGAGAAGATATCCTCTAGATCAATGGGTGGTTTGGTGGCGGCCTTGCGCTGAGCTCTGGCAATCAGCCACTCTTGAGGCACCGTTTGGGTTGATGATAAGGTCAAGTCAGCATTCTGTTCTCCTACGTTCTCAACCGACTGACCATAGATTCGCAGTTGCCCTACCACCGGAGGAGTAAAAGAGTGTGAACCTCTTTGCTTGCAACCGAATTCTCCCCTATTTCGCTGAACAACTGCCTGACATCTTCATGTGAAGGTTGCTCTTCAGTTCTCTCAAGCTCATGAGTCTCGTCTATCCTTTTTTCTCCCTCGACGGTGGAGTCATCTTTGGCTGTATGGTGGAGCAGCAACTCGTGACGGCTCTGTTGAGTAGGTTCATGCACTTTGACCCCCTAGGTGGATGGAATTTCTCCTTCTTCTATTTGGTTACCCAGTTCGGTCAACTCGAGGGCTCTTAGCTCAGTGTCTAGCACATCAAGCACAGGAGGATCATTGGCTTCAAATGCATCGATGTCGCTCTGGGAAGGCGAAGTAGGTATACAATCCAATTCTACAGCATCGTCGGACGAGCTGGGATCTTTTGAAGATGAAGTGACCTCCGGCCTCTTTATAGGAATCTTTTCCCTTCTTGTTCTTTTGGACGTCCGAGTCCCTCTGCAAGCCTTAGCCTTCTTTCTTTTCTCTGGTTTCTCAGTTCCTTCCCAGGGTGCACTAAATGTTCCTTCATCTTCTGAAGACTGAGAATCGAGGCTGCCCATTAAATGGTAAGTGAATTGGACTCCCTCATGGACTAGCCTCTCGATCTGCTGATGTAACCACTGATCTGTGTACCTTGCTGGGGCTGCCATGACGGCCTCGAAATCTGTGATTGGGTCCTGGGACCAATCAATGCCTGGCAAGAGATGCCTTACTGCTTCAAATTCTCGGACTTGGAGGCAATTCCCTGAGTCTGTGAGCTGATCTGGGACCCGACGGTATTCAAAGAGTCGCATCTGCTGCACACTCAGCCTAGAATATTCCCGTCGCCTAACCTCGTAGTCATCAGAGCAATTCTTCCAATAGTCTTCAACTGACTCCTTTGCTCTGTACCTTCGAGCATAGGCTCTTTTTGCTAGATTATCATGATCGAAGTATTTTCTTGGGAAATGGTCCTGTAGGCCATAAGAGGCCAGCTCTGCAAGGGACTCCTCTACTAGGGTAGGGGTCTACAAATGGACATCATGGTTGCCTATGATCATAGGAAATGTGAATCCAGCCTGCTTGCTTTCTCGGAGTAAGATGCCGACCGAGCGTGACTGCCTTGCGACCTCCGTAAGAATTACTTTGTCGGTTGGATACCATGGAAGTTGGAGGGGAGCACCATCGAAGCCAGCTATTCGGATATAGGAAAACCTTGGGAACTGAATGAACCAGGCTCCATAACTCTGCACTAAAAAGTAGTAGCTTGCTCTAAGAGCCTTATGTGTAATCCTCCCTGCATTAGCCTGACCAAGCGCATTGTGAAGGCGTCATTGACGCGTTCATACTGACCAACCGCATAAGCCGGGCTATTCTTTTCCCTCTGAGCTATATCTTGGTAGTGCAGCTGGGGGTAACAATCATAGACTTTCACCTGACCGGGCCCATTCCCGATTTCACCTTTCATTATCAATCCTAGCAGTGGCTGGTTCTTGGCGAACATATAGACCAAATAAGAGGTCATGGTGAAGTACTTCTTCATTTCGAGCTCAATCAGCTGAGTGTGGATGTTATCGCTTATGATCCGGGCCCAGTCAAACTTAGACTTTCCAACGAAGACCTGCTCTGTAAAATAGAACATCCACTCTTCAAAGTAGCTGGACTTAGGAAGTCCCATGACGCGGCTGAGTAAGGTGACCATATCCCCATGTTCATTATGAAAATCACTCCTAGGGGTCTTTTTCACAATTCTGGTGCTTGAAGGCCTTTTCTCCTTGAACCATTCTTCGTTGATCAATTCCTTGCATCGGGCCGGATTCATATCATATGCCCCTTGTGCTTCGTCTATGGTTGTAGCTGTGGGATTGTTTGGAAACGGGATGTCAAATGCATCACCAATAGCCTCAGGGGAGAAGTCGGCGATAGTCATATTCTCCAGGAGCACTAGTCTGGAATTCGGTTCATAATGTCGGGCAGCCTCCACTACTAATTCATAGTTCTGTATTGCTGGAGGAAAACCCGCCACTTGGGCGATGCCACTTTCCATCATTTGCCTAGGCCTGCCATATGCGTTGGGTGAGAAGACCCGATTCCTAAAGTCCTGAATATCGATATGGCCAAGGTCAGTATCACCAATGTTGTACCAGACGCTCTGAACTTTCGACTCCCTCAATCCTCCCCTCTGATATTGATACTTCATCTTTTCAACCTTACGCGGGATATCTGATTTGGATGCTCGTGAGGTTTCGGCTGCAGCAGGCGTTTTTGATGATTCCACCGCCGATTTAGGCATTTATCCTGCACAGTCGAACACGGATTACGAGGTGATACAAGAAAAGTAATGCGGGTTAGATAGCAAAATGCTCCAGAATGTCGAGATTAATTTAAAGTTTAGTTTGGACATGGAGCAATATTTCTAGCTAACAGCTTGATCAATTTGAAACCAGAATATTCATAAAGATTTCTGACTGCGCATTTATACTTATCATTTCTGGATTCTGGATTAATTTTCAATAGATGCAAAGCATGGAGATTTTCCTAAGTTTGAAAAGAGATGCAATTTCTGGTGAAGCCTTAGGAGTGAATTCTAAATTTTTGAGAGCTTTGAACAACGTTTTATAAGCAAAAGAGATGCAGATTTCAAGAATTCAAGCATTGTGATCAAATTTCACGCATTTGTCCATTCGATTTAAGCATTTTTCAAATGATCATACGCGACAAAGCGTACTTACCTGATGGGAGCAGATGGCGAGAGATTACCCAACCTTGTTGCATGAAATGAACGGACGATCCTACAAAGTTTGAATTCCAAAGGTTATCTCTTTGTTTTAAATTTTCGCGGTTGCTGGACAAAAGAGAATTTATCATTTTTAAATGGTTTTTTCCTCTTACCCTGGGTAATTGGCAATCTGAGTTTAAATGATCAGGAGGAGAGTTAATGCAGCGTTTTACCTTCTTATTTTCGGACCTCGGAGAGTTTTCAAATTTTGAACTGCGTTCTCTTCCTTGCAAGTTTCGCAAATTTCGCGTTTTATATTTCGCGATTTGCAAGCCTCTGGTGAATTTTGGAGCTTGGAGCCTGAGGAAAACTTCGGACCTAACACTTCCTTGTTTGCAAACTTCGGAGGATTCAACACCTTTCGCGATTCTGGGGATTTCTGGAAATTTTGGGCCTACCTTGCGTTTTCAAAACTTCGGACCTGAATGCCTATATGTGCGTGCTTTCGCCCCTTCTAACTTCGGAGCTTTGACACCTCCTACGGTTTGGAAAATTCACGATTCTACCTTCCTGCAGGTCTAGGCGCTATGGAGTGTATTTCGTGAATTTAGACAAACTTCGGAGGATTCAGAGTGTTTGCCAACCTTTTAAACTATGCCACCCTTCGCGATTTTCGCGACTTCAAGAGTTCAATGCCTCGCCCGAAACTTCGGACCTTGGGGTGTTTTCGATCTTCGGAGCATTCGCCCTTCTTCGAAAATAAAAACTTCGGACCTGAGCGTCTTCACGATTTTCCTTCAGCAAGTTGTAACACTTTCACCTTTTCTAATTTTCGCTCCCAGGTCTGAAAATGAGGGCTTTAAGATTTTAAATGATTTTCGGACCCCAAAGCATCTTTCGCGATTTTCCTTTATTGTCTCTTATTTCGGAGCTAGGGTTCGAAAATAGGTTCCAAGTGCTTTTCGAACCTCGAGGCCTTTTTGAAACATTTTGTGATTTTCTTTTAAATCCCAAGGGTCCGAAAATGTAATCGTTTCGTGATTTTCGGAGTTGGGGGCACTTTTGGCGAATTTCGGACCAAGTGCGTCCCTTTTCAAATATTTCGCGTTTTCGTTTTGTCCCCCAAGGTCCGAAAATGTAGACTAAAGGCGAATTTCGGAGGTGGAAGCACTTTTGTCGAACTTTGGACCTGGACGTTATATGCACGCAACCTTTACGTTTGCCATGTTTCAAATTTTGGAGCTGGGGTCCGAAAATAGGGGGTTTCAAGGCGTTTTCGGGGCCTAGAGGCCGCTTGGGAATACTTTGCATTTGACACCCTCCAGCCTTCGTCCCAGGGTCCGAATTTGGACATTTTTTAGCGATTTTCGGACTTGGAACCATCTTTTGCAACACTTAAAGGCTTTTACATTATTTTCGGACCAAATGGGAAGCACCAGACTTTGAAATCTTCGCCCCAGGGTCTGAAATCCGGCCCCCCCCGGGCAATTTTAGCAAGTTTAACTTCGTGGAATTTTAACCCCTTTGGGCCTCTGGGTCCGAAATTTGCCCCCTTAGGCAATTTTGAAAATGTGTGTGAAACGTCGGACCTCAGACCAGCTTTTGCCAGATTCCACAAATTGGATTTCAAAGGTTTCAGAATTCTAAGGCATTTTGGCCAAGCAATCCGATCGTTCATCAGCCGGCGAAAATCATCTCTTATTCAAACCTTATAAACATCGCGGCGACAAACCTTATGCAGTTTGCTTCATAGCTCTTTATGCGAAAAACAGCGACTTTGGTCTTCGTGCGACCTTTAGGCGCACTACTCTTGCTTGGCGGGCTTCGCCAATTCCTACTACCTTACGCCTACCCAAGGCGATTTTCAAAATTTCGAACAAACTCGGCGTTCACGCCCGAGAGCTAGACTAGCCGGGAGGATTCACCGGCTCATTACTCTAACATCAATCACTTTACGAGTCAGTCGCGGACTCGCTCAAAGAGACGCGAGAAACTCTACGCAAAACTCAGCAGGGCAAAGACGAAAAGCTCAAAACAGGAAGGGGGACCCTGTCGGCGACAGGGAGCATGTGCAACGCACAACAGTTTGTTGGTATGCCATCCAAGAAGATTGTAGGTGCTTCAATTTGCTCTCTGTTTGGATTTTGGAAGACCTCCTTCACCACTTCCTCAACTGGCTGGGAAAGCACTCTTACTTCATCATCAATCACACAGATGTTCATCTCTTGCTCCCCAGTTGCACTCTGATCAGGCGCAATGGAAGCAACACTTAGGATGGAGTGACTCTCGCTGGATTCTCTTCTCTCACCCACAACCCTTTTCCCTGTGACCTTTGTGGAGCTTCCAACCAACTCCTTCCTCTTTCGAGACCCAACACTTTCTGGATTTTGAACATCGCCGGCGGAGGTACAAAGGTCGACGGACAGAACATCATCTACTCCCATTAATTCATAAGTCAAAGTCACACCTTTGGCCTTCAACTGTTTTGTCTTTTCAGACGCCCACCACCTTGAGTACTCAACCACCGACCTCATGAGGTCTGCTAGATCTGATTTCTCTCCCTCTGTCCAATCTGTTAAGACTAAGGGTTCATTCTTCATCTTTTCAAAGTCCGGTTGCTGAAGTTCTAAGCTTTCTTCTACCTGATCAGCAACTCTGAATACTTCTGTTGCTCTCACCATACTCAAAGGAATTCTTGACCAGAACCTCTTCCGGATCTCGAAACTATCAGCTGCATTAGCCCAGTAGTCTTCTAGATCCAGTCTGTGCTCAAACGTTGTTCCTTCGATCTTCTTTATCCTATGGAATGGATCGAAATCTTTTCTTGCCTTGTATTGATAGAAGGGATACCAGGCCAGTTCTTTCTCAGCGGTGGTTGCAGCTTGTGATGATGGACATGTTTCCAGCCCATTACCAATTGTAAGTGAGGACGTCCCTGCCTTCTTCTGCTTATCCCTTTGAATCACTATATACTCCTCCAATTGTCTCACAACCTCGAGCAACACCGCTCGGTTGGTAGGGTAAGCTGGAAGCTTGTATGGAGGCCCGGAGAATCCCTGAATTCGGAGGTAAGTGAATTTTGGATATTGTATGTACCAACACCCGAACCGACCAATGAAGTCCATAGACTCCTGAGAGAGCCTCTGGTGCAAGCCACCTTGAAGTGTCCGGGTGATGTGCATCAAGAAGGTATCATTCACTCTTTTAAAATGGAATTTCTCCTCCATGTGGAGCTGGGGATAGCAATCATACACTGGAAGCTGGTTCTCCTGGTTCCCAACTTCTCCTCTGCAAGTGAGACCTTTGTATCTATAGGTCCTGGCCAATGAATAAAACAAGTAAGAACTCATGAAGAAAGTCCTATTCGTCTCCAAGTTCCTCAACTAGCTGTCTAGGTTGTCGCTAATCATCCGGGCACAGTCTATCATCCTTACTCCATTGATTATTTCATTAATGAAATAATACATCCAGGGTTTGAATGGAGCTCCCTGAGGATTTCCTATTATTCTATTGAGCAGGACAATCATGTCCCCAATGTCCTCCTTGAAGTATGCTCGCACTAGGCTCTTTCTCTGGAGTTTGGAGGCGCCCTTCCTCGGCTTGTCTAGCCAGGAATGGTTAACTATGGCATCATATTCCTCTAGGTGGTCGTGGTACAGACTGTCAGCTTCGTTCTTTGTCATATATACTGTGTTGTGGTACTCGGGGATCTTGAAGGCCTCTCTGATGGCCTCATCGCTGACATTTGCCAACACTCTTCATCAGGTGCAACAATGTCCTTACTGATGGGGTTGTAGTGTTTGGCACATTCGACTACTAGTTCATTGCACTGCATGGTGGGGAGGAAGCCAGCAGCGTGCACGATACCACTCTTCATCATTTTTCGCGCAATGGTGGTAGGCACAATGTTGTCCAGACCAAACATTCGCTTCTTAAACTCCCTCAGATTGATGTGTCCAAGGTTGGTGTCGCTGATGTTCTTCCACTTTGAAGTCATCCTCGATTCTGGAGGAGCATCTTTGTCTACCTGGAATTTCATAATGTCTAGGGCTTGCAGGCAAACAATGGAAATTTTAAAGTTATTAAATGATTTGCAAAGTTTTGAAAATAACGGGGCTGCAAAATGGCTAAGTGTTGGAAAATTTTCCAAATTTTTATTCTCATACTTAGCCATAAAAATCGAATTTTCACCTTAAAACCCTCAGTCTTAAGGCTGGTTGTGGTTACCACCAAGTGTCAAAACTTTCAAAAAAAATCATACTTAGCCAAAAAAAATGATTTTCTTCCTCCAAAATTTTTGAAAAAATCATTTATTAAATTCTGGAAAATATTCAGAAAATTCACAATTTTAATTTCGCCTCTAGCTTGGATAGAAGTAAGGCTAGAATTTTCTCCGAAATATTTAGAAAATTCAAAAAAGTTTGGATGATTCTTCCTCGTACTAGTTGCCTTTCTCCAGAAATCTATAAACCTTTTGCCAAAAAACATTATCCAACTTCCAGCAATATCTAGAATTTTCTCCAGATGATCTTCAAACTGACATACTTTACTAAGCTCTCCTTAGTAACTTTGAACTTCTTGGTGTAATAATGAAGTTGATAATGAAGTATTTGTAGACAAGGTTAAATCTTCAAGTAAAACCCCTAAAATCATCCAGCTCATACTTCTAATTTTTTTTTAAAAAAACTTTCCATTTTGATTTAAGTTTGAAGATATTCATCAATTCTCCAATATTCCCTTTCAAAAAAAACTTTCCATTTTGAATTAATATCTCAATAATTTTCCAATATTCCTTTTCAAAAAAACTTTCCATTTTGAATTAATATCTCAATAATTTTCCAATATTCCTTCAATATTCTCTTTTTCCAAAAACAAAACTTTCCATTTTGGATTTATTTTGAGGATTTTTAGATATTCTCTTCATTTTGATTTAATTTTGAAATTCCAGTGGATTTTGGTGACATCACTGGCATCTTATTGATTTTGTTTGACTTTCCAAGGTATGGCAGACTTTGGAGACCTCTCCTCATGGCTCTCTTCAAGGCGAAATTTTGGCTAAGGCATGGCGGACTTTAGCGTTTGCTCCTTCATGGCCTCATAACCTTTGGCGGACTTTGGTGTGTTGGTCTTCATGGCTTAGGCATATGGCAGACTTTAGACTTGGCACCTACATGGTGAGATTTTGGCTAAGGCATGGGGCGGACTTTGGAAGTCTCTCCTCGTAGCTCTCTTTACCCTTGGCGGACTTGGGAGAGGGTTCCTACATGACCTCCATCTTGGGCGGACTTTGGTGGCGGCTCCCACCTTGGGCGGACTTTGGAGGTGTCCCCAACTTGGGCGGACTTCTATCACTCCTCCTCCTTAGCCTCCCAACCTTGGCGGACTTTGAAGACACTTCCTAGGCTGGACTTTAGGCAAGGCTCCCACCTTGGACGGACTTTGAAGGTTGCTCCCAACACTAGGCAGACTTTGGAGAGTGCTCCCACATGGCCTCTCAACCTTGGGCGGACTTTGGAGAGTGCTCCCACATAGCCTCCCAACCTTGGCGGACTTTGGAGAGTGTCCCACATGGCCTCTCAACCTTGGGCGGACTTTGGAGAGTGCTCCCACATAGCCTCCCAACCTTGGCGGACTTTGGAGAGTGCTCCCACATGGCCTCTCAACCTTGGGCGGACTTTGGTGGTGCCTCCTACATGACCTCCAATGCATACATGGCAGACTTTGATGGTTGCTCCATGCAAGGCGGTCTTCAACACATCCCCTCATGGGCGGAGGACTTTAGAGTGTTGGCCATCATGGCCTCTTCAACACATGGTGGACTTCTGGATAGCCTCATTTGTACCTACAAAAACCCTTCGTTAGCCAGACTTAGAAGATTTTTAGAAAAATTTCAAAATTTCACAGCTTAATCAAATTTAACTGGATTAACTTGAAATTTGAAATCCATGCTTAAGTGGATCGTCCGAAAAAGCAAAAAGCCTAAAATCTAGGGATTTAGCTCTTTTTAGGTCAAAACTTGGAATTTTCGAGTTCTGGTCGAAGCTGGTCAGTGGTGCAAGTGTAAACCCTAGGTTTGCATCCCGAAAAAGCAAAAAGCCTAAAATCTAGGGATTTAGCTTTTTTAGGGCAAAACTTGGAATTTTCGAGTTCCAATCAAAGCTGGTTAGTGGTGTAAGTGTAAACCCTAGGTTTGCATCCCGAAAAAGCAAAAAGCCTAAAATCTAGGGATTTAGCTTTTTTAAGTCAAAACTTGGAATTTTCGAGTTCCGGTTGAAGCTGGTCAGTGGTGCAAGTGTAAACCCTAGGTTTGCATCCCGAAAAAGCAAAAAGCAGACATCCCTAAAAAATAGGAAAAAATTTCTAAAAATAGCCATACCGGGGATCGGGCTGAAAATGCCAAAAACAAAACTTCCTAAAAAATAGGAAAAAGCAAAAAAGCAAACTTTCTAAAAATAGAAAGTTGTCCAAATTCGTACAAATCGATTGCGATCTTCATCCTTTGGCCTTTCTAAGCACTCTGGTGGTGTTCACACTTCAGAATCACATAACTTGCAAAAACTAACTTTCAATCGTCAGGGCCTGAAATGCTTTGAATTGGACAAGGCTTGGTGAAACTGCAGCAAAAGGTCACAGGACACTAACAAAACCCTAGAAAGCAGGAAAATCAGAGGGTCCCCATTTGCAATGGGGCGATGTGTGAAAAAGGTCACAACAAGTGGCATGCTTGATGAGGGAAGACCAGTACTGCTGCATCTTCCTAAAAGATTTATAAATATATAAATAGTAAACACAATAATATTGCATACCAATTATTTCCCTTAATATTTAAGACAGCAGTTCTTAATTTCTAACTCAGGTTTATTTCTGAATTCTCCTCCAATTCAAACTTGATTGATGGATTGTTGTCGAATTATTGTTATTGTTAATGTATAGATAGCTTCAGTAAGATAAATGATTGAATGAGAGATAAATGAAGTCTCTCATTCAATCATTTATCATATCAATTATTAAAATGAATAAACTCAAGCACTCAATTGATAAACATTCCCTTTATATTAATCATAGTATCCAAATTTGATAATCTATTCATATTCACCGATTGACAAATCGAGTTAACTCTTGCAAATAAGAATTAACGATTATTTGTTAAACTATCGTTTGATATTTAGATTAGTCTATGTTCACACTGATTATATCGGGTGTTAAGGATACATCGTTTGGCATACACCGATTATATCGGGTGTAAAAGATAATGTTAATATTACCATGTACCACCGATAATTATATCGGGTGTTTTAATATATGCACTGGTTGGTAAATAAAATGCCATGCATCATTATCGTGAGGGGGCACAATCAAGTGATGTCTTGATCGGCCATGTCCAAAAGACATGGCCAGTCAAGGCATCGCTTGACCGTACCCAGCCCACTACATATACCAAATGAAATGTGTGAGAATGGACATTGAAATTTATAAATGCTCCTCCTCTCCTGCCACATAAAAGAAGACAATCAGATTTATATAATAATTCAGTAATAGAGAAAACAAAATAATAAGATAGAATATAACTTGCATATTGAATGTAAATTGAATATCATTTACAGTTATTTGTATGAATAATTGATTGAGTAAATGAATTCCTTTGATTGTATGATTTGAGGTATTGGTGAGTGATGATTAAGCGATTGTTGATTAGATGATTGATGTGTGATGATGTAATGAATGCTGGTTTGATATATTGGTGAATGATGATTGAATGAATGCTAATTTGATAGAATGGTTTGCTCATTGATTGTTTGCTTGATTTCATAATTGATGATTGCTTTTGTGGATTGATAAGTGATCCTTGAATGCTTGGAACAATTTCTCCTTTTATTGGTAAAAGGGTCACCACCCTTCATTGCTGCCTTTTGAGAATAATAAATTATTTTCCAAATGGATCTCCCTTGGTTGTCCTCCTCGAATGAAACCTTCTCCCCTTTATATCTTCCAATGTGAGGAAGGCGTCACACCTCCTCATCATGTCTGCCCTTTGCAAGAGTCACATCCTTTCACAATTACCACCCTTAGAAAGAGTCACAACCTTTCACAATTACCACTCTTTGAAAGAGTACAACTCTTCATCACTTCTACCCTTTGAAAGCGTCCCAAGCCTTCACAATTACCACTCTTTCAAAGAGCACAACGCTTCATAATTTTTGCCTTTTGAAGGAGTCTTTGAAAGAGCGCAATTCTTCATTCCATGCCTTTTGACCATTCATTAAACTTAAATAAAATTTATTATATTATATTTATTTTTCTTTTATACTTTAATTTCATTATTATTTATTAATAAATCCTATTTCAAAAAGGGGACATTAGAATATTACAAGGAGTAGCACAGTAGTAACTAGAGTTCTTAAAGCAGAAATTGGAATCCCTTCACTCCTATTCCTAAGCACTCCTACAACTCAACCTAAACATAAGTGGTTAGATCTACTCCTTGACCCATGTTTCAATAACTATCTATGTGGACACCCCTCTAGGCTTGTCATGTAACTAGTTCAACACTCTTGAAGGGACAAGTAGTACATGAAAAATGTCTTTGATCTCCTAAATGGGCAACCCAAATCTATGAAGGATTTGAAGGAGTTGGGGGTGGATGAAGAGATGGCAGGCAAAGTGAGATTTGTGTTGGGCATTCGAGGCAACCTAGCAGACTGAAATATGAGAGAGGGAAGGCTTGTGCAAAAAACCCAATCTTTTAACTTGCAAATAAAGAGTCTTAGAAGTAGTCTTACCAAGATCAAATTCAGATTCATTTTCAGAAAGAGTGCTTGCTGTCCCAAGCTGAATACTTGAAGACGAAGAGTTTGTTACCTCCAGTTGAACATTTTCTAAAATATTCTTTGCATTACCACTTGCTGTCCCAGCTTGTGTATGAGGGAAGAAGGTTGAGCAGCACCCTCTATTTCATCTTTTTGAGCACTATTAGCACCATTTTCATACTTGTCACAAGTGTTAGTAATTTCATGAATTTTTACATTAACACTTTCAACAATCTTATGTAACCTTTTATTGAAGCACTTGTAAGCCTTACTTTTAGAGGAATAGCCCAAGAAGATACCTTCATCTGCCCTAGCATCAAATTTACCTAGATTGTCTTCTTCTCTTTTGATATAGCAAGGACTACCAAAAACTCTAAAGCACTTTACAGAAGCAGGCTTACCTTTCCATATCTCATATGGTTTTTTATTGTGCTTTGCTCTCATCATTCCTCTGTTCTGAATGTAGACAGCAGTATGAACTGCTTCTCTCCAAAAAGTGTCTCTAACCTTTGACTCATTTATCATACTTCGAGCCATTTCTTGGATTGATCTGTTTTTCCTCTCAACAACACCATTTTGTTGAGGTGTTATAGTTGCTAAAAATTGTCTTTTAATACCATTTTTCTCACAAAAACTGATAAACTCATTAGAAGTAAATTCACCTCCATTGTCAAAACGTAAATATTTTATTTTCATGTCTATTTTATTTTCAAATAGAGCTTTAAAAGCTTTAATTTTCTCTAATGCTTCTGATTTTTCTTTTAAAAAAGTCACCCATGTCATGCGTGAATAGTCATCAATCAAAAGCATGAAGTATTTCTCACCTTGCAAACTTCCAATCCTTGTAGGACCACACAAATCTGTGTATGAGCTCTAGAGGTCTAGTACTAGATAATTCCTTGGACTTGAAACTTGTTCTAGTTTGTTTACCCATTTGACGTTTTCTATTTTTACTAATGACACAACAATCTGAATTGAAAATCAAGTTATGTCCCTAATCACACAACTGATTAACACTCAATAGATTGTATTTTAGCCATTTAACATACCAAACATTTGCAACCTTGGTTTCACCATCATTTAAAACAAGTGTACCTTTACCCACAACTCTTGCAGAAGAATTACCACCAAATTTAACTTTACCTCCATTCATCCTTTTAAGAGACAAAAAATTTCTCTTATCTCCAGTCATATGTCTGGTGCAGCCACTGTCAACATACCAGATGTCCTTTTCATTTTGTACAAGGCAGTTTGCACAACCAAGAACGTTTTTGTACTTTGCTTCTCCTTTTTCCTCCACACTTTATTGCTCTCCTTTTCTTTTCCCTTTGTATCATCCTTCTTAGAGAAATTTGCCATGCCACTTTTACACACTTTTGTAGAATGATAAAAGTTATTGCATTTGTAACAAATAACATTATAGTTCTTTAGAGGAGCAAATGAATTTGTGTTTACAAAACTGAATCTCTCTTAGCAAACACTCTACAATTTATGGTTTTGAGACCAAAATAATTACATGTAAAGCAATAACCATAAAAGAGTGATTAAACCTACCCATATGAGTGTGTCCAGCAGTAGGGAACCTTTTAAAGATACTATTTCTATTTTTAGAGTCTGAATCTCTCATGTTATCAGCATCAAACTTTTGTTGTTCTACTTGAGTAGATTTTGAGCATCGACCTTCTTCATGGCCAACTCCACATTTATCAAGAGATTGTTTCTAAGAATTTAACAAGCCATCCAAAGACATAGTACTCTTGATAAGTGTTTTCTTGATTCAACAACTTTGTGGATTTATCCAGCTTTTTCAAAGAGATGACTTCATCTTCGAGCTTCTCGTAGTTTTGTTCTTTATCTTTAAGCTATCTTCTAAGATCTTCAATTTTCTTTGCTTCTACAATCTGAACATTCAGATCAGCAATCATCTTTTCAGCAGCGTCTAATGCAAGAGATTTTTTAGTAGTTTTGCTACCTTCTTGTAACAGCAACTTTAAATTCTGATTTTTCCTTCTCAACTTCTTAATCTCATTTAGAACACTTATAAATTCTTGTTCTAGAACAACTTCAACCTCTTCTTCATCAAAAAAATCTTCTTCTTCTTGATTTTCAATGAGAATGTCTTCAAGAGCCATGAAAAGAATTTCATCATTCAAGGACTCTTCTCCACTCGCAATTGATGAACTGCTTTCCTCTTTAGAATAGAAGCTCCTTTTGAAATTACATGACTTCTTTCCTTTCCTCACAAACTTCTTATTTTAATATTTAGACGACTCCTCACTGTTGCTGTCATCTTCCTTCTCATATGGACATTTTGATGCAAAATGTGCTATCTTTCCACAATTAAAACATTTTCCCTTATATTTCCCAAGAACTCTATTTAATTTTCTCACAAAGTGGGTTGCTTTACAATCTGATTCTTATTTTGATCTTTCATTGGATGCATGTCCCTTATCTTTTCTTTTCTTCAAAGCTTTGAAGGCAATTTCTTTCCTTGAAGAAGATTCAACATTTATTCTCATTTCATAGGCTGTTAGGATACCATGCAGCTTGTCCACCGTCGTCTTGTCAAGGTCAGCCATTTCTTCAATAGCTGAAACTTTAGCATCAAATCTCAGAGGTAATGATCTTAAAATCTTTGGAACAACAGTCTTTTCTTCAATATTCTCTCCTAAGCCCTATAGAGAGTTTACAATTTCATCAACTCTCAAGAAATAAACTGCAATACTTTCTTCGTCACGTATTTTCAGGCTTTCAAACAACATTCTGTGAGTTTGAAGTTTTGCATTCTTAAATTTCTCATCTCCTTCATACAGATTTTGAAGTTTATCCCACATAGCTTGGGTTGTATCACAATGCATAACTTTTACAAACTCTGACTCAGATAAGCCACATAATATAGCATTCATGGCCTTAGCATTACTTTCAAATGCCTTCTTCCATCAACATCCGTAGGAGGTACAGAAGGGACTATATACCCATTTGCAACACTCATCCAAACATCAAATCCTAGAGACATCAGGTACGCTTTCATGTGAATACTCCAAAAAGTGTAGTTAGACCCATCGAACAAAGGATCTATGTTCTCTGTTAGTTGCAAGTCCTTCAAGAGCATTCATCTTGTGACCTACCAAGAACTGACCTTCAAGCTTTTAAGCTTAAATAGAAGGTATCCGGCTCTAATACCAATTGAAAAACAAACAAAGAATACTGAGAGGGGGGGTGGATCAGTATTTTAACCTTTCAATAGTTGAACATCCATGAAAAACAAGGTAATATGAAAGGAGAGCAATCACAATTAAGAGACAAATTTTTATCACATGGAAAACCCTCAAGGGTAAAAACAATGGTACATATTATCCAAAAAGGAGCTCCAACCCAGTTTACAAAAGTGAGCTACAACTCACCGAGAGCATCAACTCTCTTTGAAGCACCTACTCCAAAATGTAGCACCAACTTCTTCACAATAAGGCACCAACCTTTACATTACAAAGTTTATCAGGTTGAGATATAGTGCAGCTCTTTGATAGCTGTTGACTTTCTCAGTTATGCTCCAGCAAACTCTCCTTATTATAAATTTTACATTTACTTCATAACATACTACAACTAACTTTGCAGAATATCACACTCACATACTAATGAACTCAGCACTCAAGACTTCAAAGAACTTTTGTAGCATGCATGCACCATTAGTCATATACTTGTCGATTTCAAAAAAACCATACTCATTATCTGTTGATATTGTGAAGAAAACAACATACTCCATCTAAAACTTCTTCAACAATGCCCAATCTATATCTCAGATCTATTTAAAAGATTTTTCTTTTTCACTCTCAAACTGCACACACAAAATGGTTGAAACAAAAACATCACACCTATGCTTAGGTATGTGTCAAAAATTAGACCCATATCATAAACCAAACTGTTGGTTGAAAATTTTGTACACCTCGGGGATGTGCAAAATTGTGGTTTCAGCCACAGTGTGTGAGTATAATACTCTCCTAATTTAGGGAAGGCTTCTCCCCTATCTATTAACTAATCTAATCTAATATGGGTGAGACTTCTTCTTTCCAGAAAAAACTATATTCTTTTCTCTTCACAGAAAAGAAATAGCAATTGGAAATAAATAACAGCAATTACTTATAAAGCAAAATGAGGGAGAGGAAATGAAGTTTCCTGAAAGCACAAAGACTTCAGTCACTTTCTCCAGGACGGGAAAACAATATCAAGCGCAAAGTCTTGAATATCTGAAATCCTATCTACCCTTTTATAATAATAACTTTTAAGAACAAGACCAACGTACAACAGTGCAAAGTCCACAAATATAATGCATTTTTGAGACTAAAATGGGAATTATCACAAGCACAAAGTCTTGCAATATTTCTCAACTTTCAAATTACGAACTAAAACTAATTTCACCCTTGATATTTGTAACACAAAGTCTACAATTATTTGGAGTGAAGCTCTTTCCAGCATCCTTCTACAATTTCAAGTAAGCACAAAGATACATCCCACAATGACACAAGAACACAATGGGAATCAAATAAGATCTCAACACAAAGTCTGAAATCCTACACTTCTTTATATAACTCAAAAGATGACAATTTACAACTATAAAGCTCAAAATATTTATGAGTATAAAATCCTGCAAAATTTACTTGCTTGCAAAAAAGTTAAGAAATACAATAGACCCCCTCAAGTATATATAGGAGAGGGAGTTTGGGAAAAAAGGTGCGAGGATCCTAACTAGAGAAATTCTCTCAACCACCATGACTTATTCCAACTACAGTCCTAATATAACTCAACTCGTAGTTGCTCTACATGTAATTACATTTTACAAAAGTGCAAGTGAAAAGTACACTTGCAATCACAAAAATTGTCTTTACATGTAACTTGTCAAAAGCAAAATACATAAAACAAAAACTAAGTGTCATGGGACACTCTTTATTCCTTCTCATTCGTAGACGTGAAAGACTGGAAACTTGATGCAGGAGCACCGAAGTAGCTCAAACTGGCACTTGGATTTGATCTTGGTGAGATATCGATCCTAGTATTGGCCCAGTATTGGTATGTTCTTACCGATTGATCTTGCAGTATGTGGACCGAAGATGAATCGGGTTGCAGGTGGTTTCCGTAACTTGCGGATCATTGAGCAATGTTGTTTTGGGCCTTGTTCAATGTTTCCTGAGGACCGCGTGAAGTTTTATGCATTTGAAGATGTTCTTGGTGATTTGGGCCGACATGTTATTGTTTACACGTTTCATCATGAACCGGTTGGTCTTTGGTCGACTTGATCTAGTGGTTATCACTTGCGGATGGTATAAAGGGAAAGTTTAGAGATTCATTTTGGACGACAAAGGTCGGAGACAGAAGAGATCGAGCGAAGATGTAGTTTCTGGAGAGATTCTGGTTCAGGGGGGCTGAACTCCGAAGGGACTAAGGTCCGGATCAATGAAGAACAATGCAGATTGTTACCGAAGACCTATTTGTCGAGCAGAAGATCTGCGGATCTTAGATTTGTGTTGTATGGATTGTTTTGTAATCCTGGGCTGTGGTCCAGCAGGTGTAACCACTGAAGGCTTATGTAATTCTTTAAATGGTTGTAATGATTGATTTATCTGGTTACCGGTTATATCATGTGTTGCTTCTACCGGTTAGGTTGCTCTTTATTTGTTTACCGGTTAGATCTTGTGTTGTGTTACTAGTTGTCGGTATCTTGCATGGTGTTTTGTGTTATAGGCTGCAAGGCGGGGATGTCCTTCATTGGATCTCCCTACCTTGACTGTGTCAAGTGGTATCAGAGCTGGTTTGTGAACCTATTGATCGAAGAAGACATGGTTATGTACCAGTTGGTTGGAAAGGAAATTGAAGCAGCTTGTAGACTTGTTCAGATCACCGAACGTGAGGCAGTACAAGGCTTGCAAGAAGACCGCCAAACCTAGAGCTTGAGCTTGAGGCAGTTAGTGGGTGGAGACTTGAACAGATCGTCGAACCGAGGCAGGCTGCAAGGTGGACTGGTAGATTCGCCGAGGAGAGGCAACCGGAACCTATAGTCAAACTGCCGAACCCCCGAGGCAGTTGCAAGTACCTACTAACAGATCGCCGAACCAGATCAAGTGATGGGACTCACTTTTCAATTAACCCCAAGAGTTTGATGCAGGAGCACCGAAGTAGCTCAAACTGGCACTTGGATTTCATCCTGGTGAGATATCGATTCCGGTATTGGCCCAGTATTGGTATGTTCTTACTGGTTGATCTTGCAGTATGTGGAGCAAAGATGAATCGGGTTGCAAGTGGTTTCCATAACTTGAGGATCATTGAGCGATGTTGTTTTGGGCCTTGTTTGATGTTTCCGGAGGACCACATGAAGTTTTATGCATTTGAAGATGTTCTTAGTGATTTGGGCCGACATGTTATCGTTTACACGTTTCATCATGAACTGGTTGGTCTTTGGCTGACTTGATCGAGTGGTTATCGCTTATAGATGGTATAAGGAAAATTTTAGAGGATCATTTTGGACGACAGAGGTCGGAGACAAAAGAGATCGAGTGAAGATGTAGTTTGTGGAGAAATTCTAGTCCGGGGTGATTGAAGTCCGAAGGGACTGAGGTCCGGATCAGTGAAGAACAATGCAGACTGTTACCAGAGACCTATTTGTCAAGAAGAAGATCTGCGGATCTTAGATTTGTGTTGTATGGATTGTTTTATAATCCTGGGTTGCAGTCCAACAGGTGTAGCCGTTGAAGGCTTATGTAATTCTTTAAATGGTTGTAATGATTGATTTATCTGGTTACTGGTTATATCATGTGTTGCTTCTACCGGTTAGGTTGCTCTTTATCTGTTTACCGGCTATATCTTGTGTTGTGTTAGTGGTTGCCGGTATCTTGCATGGTGTTTTGTGTTATAGGTTGCAAGGCGGGGATGTCCTTCATTGGATTCTCCCTACCTTGACTGCATCAAAACTGTTGATTGATCTTTGCAATTTGTCTAGATCGGGTCCTGAAGTATTCTTGGCAACTGCAACAGTCTTGATGAACACATCATAATACCTCACTGTTGCTTTTTTATGTTCTACATTAACAGCTTGCATTTTATCATAAAATACCTAACAACTCACAAACCTATGGATTGAATCAACAGTAAACTGTTATGCTTCTAGTTCCCTGCGGAGTCTTGAAACCATCTCTACGAGTACCTCATTTGCTACAAGCAACTCTCCTTCTGAATTTAGAATCTTACAAGACATTTTATCAAAATTAGAAAGTATGTCTTGTTCAACCTTGCCACTCATCTCAAGTGTTACCTGAACATCTTTGATGAGTTTTTTGACAACCAACGATTTGTTTGTCAAAAGTTCATCAAATTTAATGTACTGTTTTCTGTCAGATACATAGAAACGAGACTCAAACTCGGCGCAGACTTGGCAAGGCTGACCAGACTCGGGACTCGGCAAAAATTCGACAAGACTCGGCAAAAACAACAATTTCTAGTGACTTTTGCCTAGAGCGAGTCCTGGAGAGTCACGACTCCCTGAGACTCAGCTAGGGTCACTCGGCTCGGGACTCGCCAGGACTCAGAACTATGGTCAGATATAATCATATTGTTGCACAATACCTCTAACTTAATCTGATCCATTTGATGCAGATCTTCAAATCTTCTTCAATTAAGCTAAGACTTTGCTTGAAAACTTCCAAAATCTCATTCAATTTGGTTCTTGCAGCTCTAACGCTGCTCAAAACATGCAACGCCTTCTTCACCACTTGGGTACTTTGATCAATCAACTGATCAACCCAAGTATCAACTACTCTAGCCTTTTGAGCAACCTTTTCTAATTGTTTGATAGATTCTTCAAAAGTAGAGGTAAATGGATCAACTTGCTTTGAAGAATTCGTTATCTTTTGAATTACTGTAATGAGCTATGAATTCCTCTCTTTAAGCTCATTCTTATTTGCCAGTAATTCATCATAATTCTGGACCAAGAGAGCTATTGAATTCGTGGCATCATGCATGACACCTATATGTGTCTACTTACCAAGTTCTATCCTTGTAAGCATGTAGTCTGACAGCTACATCTCTTCCGGTGGCTTTTCAACTAGTGGCTCTGCTACTTCTGCATACTTTGTCTTATTCTTATCCACCACCACCCGCGAAACTGTCTTTTCTTTCTTCGCGGCTCTAAGCTTAAGTTTTGCAACTTGCCAAAAATCAAAGATATCAGGACAAATCTCCTTCTTCTTCCTCTTAGGTGTGATCGAACTCAGCCAAGGGGGTAGTTCTACTGAGTTCGTATCAAAGACAACAACTGTGGTTTCTAAAGGAACAATTCTCTGCTCAACTGGTAACTGATTACTTGCCTCTATCATGAACTTTTCAAAGTTCAAAGCAAAAGTATCAACCTCGGGAAAGGAAACATCGAGCATGGCCACATAAGAGGGATTGATAAAAAAAACATTCTCAAGGCTTCCATGAGACGTTTCAACAGATAGCCATGTGTTAACACCAGCAGATGTACTTGGTTCCACAGGGTTTACATATATAGTAGAAAATGAATCCACATTTGTGTCAATTGGAAACATAGGAACATCCAATGACAATTGTGGAATAGCCGTATGAGGAGAATTTGAACCAACTGAAGGGGGTGATTCTGCTGCATTTTCATCATGAGTCTCATCTTCAGCATCAACATGGATCTGTACCTGTGGTTTCTCTTTCCCTTTCAACGACACTTCTGGCAAAGGAATAACCAAGGCTCTGCTAACTCGCAGCTTGATCCTTGTGCCGAAAGAAGAGTCACCTTCCTTAGATTTGATCCTGACTACAGATCTTCGCCCAGCAGGCCCAGCCAAATCACTTTCATTCTCAACCTTAATTTTGATAGTTTTGACCCTATTATCTTTTAACCAGGCATTTGTGTTTGCAAGGATGGGTTGAAATCTATCAATGATAGAGTCACATTTCTTTTTTGAATATTGTAGAGAAGGAAGAGGAGCTTCTGCAACACTTTGCTCAACATACTCAGGATCGAGGATCTTTCCATCATCTACCATGCCCTCTAGAATTCAGGTTAAATAAAGATCTACAATTTGTTCCAAAGTAAGCCTATTGTAGTCCATTCTCCTATTGTAGTCCATTCTCTTGATTTCCTCCTCAGTGCGGAGATCAATCCAGATGTCCTCCAAACAATGGACATGTGTAAAGACACTTTGATCTTGTCCTTCATGCCACAGTAATCAAAATCCTTTCTGATTATGAACTTCCTCAACTTGATTTCCTAGAGTTCTGTCTCCATTGCCTTAGCCCTCGCTGACGTATTCAAGGAATATCAGCCAATCTGCAATGGATTATGTGAGGAAATGTTTATACCGAGTTTATGATTGGCAAGTTGTATTGCATGAACTGTCATCAATTGTCTTGTTAATTCCATCAGGAGAACATTATTCGTAGGATACCAAGGTAACATGTATGGCTGTCCCTCAAAACATCCAGCCCTCATAAATGTTAAGGTTGGGAACTACAAAAACAATCATCCATATTCATTCACCTTCGTCCATGCAGCCTCAGAAACCCTTATGTTTTTTAATGTTTTATCAAAGAGACGCATGAAGTGACCAAAGAATGTATCCTGCACTCTTCTGTATTGAAGCCTACTAGGCTTCAGAGTCAACTGATCATAATATTTCCGTATAGGCACTAGGGATCTGTCACCCTTGGTAGAAAGACCAGGAAACTGTCTATGTGACGCTGCAATATAAACCAAATAAGAATTCATATAGAAAGTGAGAGTGTTGGGAACTTGTGACAACTGCTCACACAAGTTGTCGTTGATAATCTCTCCCCAGAAGATGTGGGATTGTCCCTTCCTAGTGACCACGATGTAATTGTACATCCAGATCTCGAACACATTAGAATGCCTCAAACCTATGATCCTGCTAAGAAGCGTGATCATGTCACCTACTTCTTCAATGAAATCACATCTATACAACTTAGGCCATCTCGAGAAGCAAGTCTGGGGAGTTTTTAGCCACTTAGCATTAATGTGTCGGATACAATCCGATCTCCTCTAATTATATAGATCCAAGGCACTCTTCATGGTTATATCAGCGTATATAGGAGATGCGAGGACTTTGAAGATTTTGTCTATTGTTTTTGAATCCAGTCTTATAATTACATTCCTGTCTTCATCTCTAATTGTTCTCGTTTCCTTATCAAAGTGAGCAGCACATGCAAGAACAAACTCAGGCTCTAAGGCAACCACTGGAAATGAAGACACTAGATGAATATGACTATTCAGGAGCAGCTGCATCCCATGTGGTGAAGAACACTCAATTCTTTCTAAAAACTTGGACATGTCAACGTGTCCAATTTTTGTATCTTGGATCTCATCAATAAGAGAGACCACCTGTGTGGGAGCAACTTCATTCTAGTACTTGTCATACTTGTATTTCATCTTCTTGTTTAAAGGTGAAGATGACTCTCCTAACATTGAACAAGAATCTACAACACTGTGATGAAAACTTAAGAGGGTAAGAACATCTTCAGCTGCAACTGGTGATTCCATAGTCTTCAAGTTTTGAAAACCAATGCCCATACAAGAACTTGGGAAGGGTAAAACTGCTTGAACTAACTCAACAATGCTTTATAGATGAGCTTGGATAGCAATGGGGAAAAAATTCGGATCTCATAAAGGTGTTTGCAAGTGGAATAATTTACACATTTTGCACTTGTAATCGGGTCTTCAAGACCCCACTGCAAGTGAGAAAGTGAAATTTGAAGGCATTTGATTATACATACATGTAATCCGAATCTTGAAACCCGATCCAAATAGATAATATGTGAAATAACCTTACAAAAAGCATCTTAAAATGGAGGGACAAGACTATAAGTGGTATGAATTTGTCAAGCTAAAGGATAGAAACCAACTTTGGTACTTGCAGTCGGGTCTTGAGGACCCGATTGCAAGTAAGCATGAGGGATAAAACAATGTGCTTTACTTGTAGTCGGGTCCCCAAGACCTGATTGCAAGTAAGTCTTTATATTTGAACTTGCAGTTGTAAGAACAAGACCCGATTTGACTTTGAGGGTAACTTGAAGTGAAAATGTCAAACACACTTGTAATCGGGTCTGAAAGACCTGACTGCAAGTGAAAGACAAATGTATTTGCAATCTAAATGACTTGCAATTACACATAATAAATCAGCATTTGAAGACATGTAATGTCCCCATTTTTGGAGTAAGAGTAATTAATTAATTTAATTAGTTAAGTTGTCCAAATTATTATTATTTTTAATGGATAGCTTAATTAATTATTTTAATGAATAGTATTAAGTTAATTATTTATAAAGTTATCAAATAAATTTACAAAAATTAAAAGATGACTTTACATTTAATTAATTTAATAAAGTGACTTAATTTAATATTATATCATAAAGTCACTTAAATGAAATAATATTAAATTAATATTATTTCTAGAAGCTTCTGGATGATGGATTAAACAAGTATAAAAGAAGGTTTAGCTCAGCTTCTAATCAGCCAAGAGTTTATATTTGCCTTGTGGAGTTGTGGAGACTATAGTTTCTGCAAAATATTATCTTTGGGAACAAAAACTCCCATTGATAGCATAACTGAGGGAGTGAAAGATTTCTCGAGGGGTTGCATTGAGCAGGCGATACTTCAGTCACCTCATTTGTGCTACATTGGTGGCCAAGGGCCAATTTTACTTGGATTCATATTGGAGATATTGTATGGCATCAAATGTGTTCAACAAGATTGTCATTTTGGAGCTGATTGTATCTTCAATCCATCGAGTTCTTTCCTTAAGCAATTCTCAGATTTGAGAAGGATAGGCGATTTTCCTAGAAGACCAATTGAACAAGAAATTGGAAGGTTGCTGGTTGTGTAGCAAGTTTGAAACAAATCGAGCTCTAAACTCCATTCCTGCGATTTTTCTATTATCACCTTGTTTAAGCCAGAGAAACGAAAATCGCCATGAATCGCCTAAACTCAGCGAGTCTGAGTCCGAGTCATGCTCGCCGAGTCTCTGGACCTCGGAATCGGACTCGTCCGAGTCTGGCGAGCAAAATCGCCAAACTCGGCGAGTCCCGAGCCCCAAACTCAGCTACTGGCTGGGTTAGTAAAATGACAAAAAAAAACATTTTAAAAAGTTTTTTTTAAATGAATGATATCGTCTTTGTTCACTACAACCTCCGCCTGAGAATGAGAAAAATTAGGGTTACAACATGTCAGCCAATAGAAAAATAACACCCGACGGCTTTATTAAATAATAAGTTTTTTTGGCCTTGCAGGGCACTGCCCCTCGACCCCGCCCTGTATCCCGACAGGGAGCGCGCAAGGGGCAATGCCCCTTGATCCCACCTTGGGGGCGCTGCCCCCAAACCCCCATCAAAAAATATAGGGGGAAACTGCGTCGATAGAAGTAGGGAAAATTTAACCTCTGAGTCTGACATTGATTGGATCGACTAGGTAGATATAGAGGCTGAGACTATAGCCATGGCAGAGGAGGAGCGGAGAGCACGAGCACAAACAGGAGATTTAGAGGCAGATAGTGACACGGATGTTCCTGATGTTGCTGAGAATGGCATGGTGTCACGGGGAGCGGCTATGGCTGTCGAAGCATCCAGGACCTACCTTAGACGCCTTCGCAGGGGGCCGGGGCCGGAGGGTGCAGGCTCCTCTGAGCCATAGACTTGTAGCTGTATTTACCTTTGGTATTTGTATGAAACATTTGATGATGATCATATGATGACATGGATTTTTTATTCCATGAATTTTGTAATATTGTATACATTTGACAATATTTATATATCTGTGTTTGTTATTTCCTTCAGCTACAATTTGCGTTTATGCTTATGTGATTGATGTATACTTGTGTATGTAATCAAATGACCCGAGTTTGATGATGTTATTGTGTATTTAAGGTGTATTCAATAAAGGGTGCCTGAAACAAGTTTTAAATCTTTAAAAATCTCTAAATTTCTTGAGTTTTTCACTTTCCCGAGTCCAGCCGAGTCTGACTCTGAGTCCCGAGTCCGAGTCCGAGCCGAGTCCAAGTCCCGTTTCTTTGGTTTAAGCATCAAAACCTTCAATTGAAGACAGCGCTATCATTGGAGACATAAGGTGATATATCTTAGAATGCATTTGGAGGTGAATAAGTGAAGTTGCAGGGTTAAAACAGTTCTGAAGCAATTCGAACTTCCTCTTCCATTCCCACGATTTTTGCTGATATTACCTTACCCAAGCATCGAATCCATCATTAGGTGATAGCGCCTTGATTGGTGAAAGGCAGCGATTATATTCAGTGATTAAAAAGAGATCTTGGTGCTAGAAATTAATTATTATCAGGCATTCTAGCTGCAGCAAGGGCGATTTGAAGAGAAGGTCGATTTGGCTCAAGGGAGGCTCCAAAATTTGGGATATTGCTTGCTTCTTCAATCTCAAGGCTAGGTGATTCATATCAGGTTCATTTGGCATCAACATTTCCTTGTATTTCTCTATTATATGCATATGTCCATAACTGCCATGTATCTTCAGACTTTCTAAGAAAATCTTTGATAAATTGCTAAGTGTTGGGCATTGGTTTGGTCATTGTAAAGAGCTCATTGGTTCCCTAAATAAAGGAGTAATAAGGTTGCCTCTCATTTGCACAATTGTCTTATGATTTCATGCCAACTATTTGATTAAATTCTAGTCAGCTGTAGGAGTGTGATTTTGTATTCAAATTCATGTAATTACATTGAAAACAAGTTGTTCAATCATCCTAGTGGGTTATGCTATCGTTTAGTAGTTGTTTGCAAGTCACACTTTGATGAAACTTTGTGGTTAATGCTTCCAAAACAAGTCTGAAAACTTTGCAACAGTCCAAACAGCATAAGACACAAGTTATACTGCAGTCTAGAAACCGCATAAAATGCAGGTTATACAGACTGAGAGTTAGAACAGCAGGTTGACAACCTATTGTTTGACAATATTCCTTGCATATTCAGTCTATCAACAGCAGGGGATATTACAAGACAACACATCACTTGCATCTGCAATGCACATGGAGTACAAGAGATTATTTATGACAAGAGCTTCAATGGGAGAAACAATATAGAGATGGGAAACGACTTTGGGTAAAGCAACCTCTTATTTATTTGTAGTCAAGTCTCCAAGACCCGACTGCAAGTAAATGTGAATATTCGAACTCACATATGCGGTCATAAGACCCAATCTCATTTACATTAAGGAAAGAACAAGTAACAAAGGAAAGCTTACAAGACAATACGCCTTGGATGCGGAGAGGAAGAACACAAACTTGGCATCGAATGGAAAGGAAGACTCACAATGGGAGCTAAACTTGGACACTTAGGATATTCTCATGGCGTGAAAAGAAAATCTGTTGCTTGTAATTGGCTAACAAATATCCTGCAAGAAATACGAAGCAAAAAGAAAACCCTAAAGCAATCAATCAAACAAAGCGGAATCATAAGAACATACCTGACAGATGAAACCGCTGAATCAAGAAGAAAGACAACTTAGAAGAAACAATAAAAACTTCACAAACTTGCAAGAACCAATCACGCACTTATAGGCAATATGAAAGAAACTCCCCTTTGGATGCAATCACTTATGCATTGATTAATCTCCCCAAAAATCGCAGAATATGGCCAAGGGAAACAGACTTGCAAGAGAAAAAGAAGAACGCAATGCCACCCATAGTCGAGTTGTATGAACTTGACTACAAGTGCTAAAAAGTTGTATCGGGTTTGAAACCCCCGACTACAAGTCACAAAATAAAAATGAAAGTTCCAAACTTATAATCAGGGTATATTTACCCAATAGCAAATGACTTAAAATATAAAGAAAGGCACAAAAGTGAAATCGAGTTATATTTTCATCATTGCAAAAGTAAAATACTTAACAAAAACCCTTTCCACTTGTAATCGGGTCTTCTAGACCCGATTGCAAGTGACCAATATTACTTGCAATGTGCTTAGAAAAAACCCCAACTTGTAGTGTGACCTCGGAAACCCGATTTTGCACTAAGGATGCAAAAAAGAAGACTCAAAACAATTAAAAACTAACCAAAGAAGATCAAAAAGAGGCACACACCCAAAATAGACAAGATTTGAAACAAATTTCAACCTTGGGAAGCATGCAAAAAGACTCAAAGGATGAATTTTAACAAAAATTCAAGGAGGTTGCTCACATTTTTGTATAACAAAAATGAGGACAACACAAACAACACCTGGTATCACAAAACTTCTTAGCATGATATTGACACCCCTACTCAAAAAAGAATATCAGCCGTTGGTACCATAGGAAACGCACCAACTTGGAGATAACAGCAAAACAAGCATACTGCCGAGATATCCAAACAAATTTGTAGCTGCACACAAGTCAGTAAATTCTGCACACAAATCTGTAACTCCCGAGATATTCAAACAATGATATATTTTTATCAAAAAAACGACTCCTAGAAATGTATCATTCTATAGACAATAGGACAAAGAGCATCGTATTTAGCATAAAGAAAGACACTTGGACATAACCGCCTCCAATATGTTCACAACGTCAAACAGATTCTTCTCTGAAAGAAAACTGTTTAAACTGAAAACATTCCCACGGCAAAGAATTTGTAAGACACATAACATTTCACAAATATGACATGGCATAAACCAATGACAGAGGCGTTACAAGTGAATATGCAATCAGACAAATTAGCAATCAGACAACCAATGTACACTTGTAACCTTCGATCCTCATAGAATTCGATCCTTTTCAAAGGACAACTATCAATGTGACAAAACAAGTTGATGTGGCAATCAGACTTTGACAACATGGTTAACTAAGTAGTTGACGGACTTAGAGCTTACAAAGTCAAAGTTGTGACATCAATGACAAACAATATAACAGTAATGTGTGCAAGTTTGTTGGGTTCTGGCATTTTGTCCCTGATCTACATCATTGGCTAAGATTCTTCGAAGCCTTTGGTTGCTAGTAACATTGAGATTTTCCCTTGTGCTCAGGGGTTTTTCATTGCTTCCTTTGCTTCTTCGGAGGATCGTGACTTGGTGTTGGGCAAGTTGTGGGCTTGGGGAGTTAACTCTCTCTCGGTCAAACCCTAGACTGCTTCTTTTAACCCTCTTACTTAACCACTCTTACTTAACCATTCAATGTGCATCCAGTGTGAGTTAACTCTATCTTGGTCAAACCCTGGACAGCTTCTTTTAACCCTCTTACTGAACCACTCAATGTGCATCCAATGTGGATTCACCTTCCCAGCCTTCCTCTTCATTTCTGGGAGCATTTTTGTTATGAGGCCATTGGCAACTCTATCGGTTGATTCTTGAAGGTTGATGATTCCACATCCTTCATGGGTCATTCTACTTTTGCTCACATTTTAATCAACATTGACATCTTTATGCCTCTCCCTGAGGATGTGGTTCATATAGTTAGGGATAGGCCATGGACTCAATCGCTAGATTATGAGGGCCTCCCCTTTTGCTATCGTAGATGCTTCTCAACTGGTCACTTAGCTTCAAATTTTTCTCTCTCACGTCGTAAAGGTGTTGCTACTTGGTGGAAAGATGCTAGTGTTAATGATTTGACTGTCGAGGCTCCTGATTTTGATGACTCTTCACATGTTGATGACTCTTCATGTGCTAATGATGACTCTTCTAAGGATGATGTTGCACCTCTTATGGTTGTTGTGCCCTCCGCTACCCCCCTAGATCCTACTAGTGTGGCCTCCTCAGGCCTTGAACTATTTACTTTTGTTGGTCTTGTTCTACAGCAACAATCTGCTCTAGGTGTCGTTGTACAACAACAGCCTGCTCCAGGTGTTGATTGTCACTCTGAGGGGATTTCCCAGTTTGATCCCACTTGCAATTATGTTCCTAATAACAATTTTGCCAGGACTGTTGTTTGTCATAGGCGAAAAGGGGTGTCTTCCCCCCCACCAAACTCTTTCGTGTTGAGTTGTGGGTGATTCTCCCCACTCTTGAGGTGGGTTCCTAGCTATCTTCTATTGTCTTGTTGTTGGTTGGTAGGCCTCTTAACAGTGGTCTTCTAACCTATTGTTATTGGCCTATTTAACCTAAGCTTGTATAGGGTCAAGTTGATGTGTTTTTTAGGCACATGCGAACACAGAATAAAATACCTTAAGTATCTTATCATCTCTTGAATAAAATCTCTCAAATGTTGAAGATTAGCTTAAGGATCACTTGAGAAGACTCCAAGGTTCATGAATGTAGGGTCACTACATGTGGATAAGCTCTATTGGTTCATGTGATTTTGTTGGAATCACAAGGGGACTTACGTCGAATTGTCGAATGCTTGAACTGTTGGAACCTAGATCATTTGATGTTGCAATTTTGTGATGCTTTGTTTTATCCTAAACTCACTTGAGTTTTTTAAAAAATAGCAACAGATGAAGGGTTGAGAGAGTCTATTCTAAGGCCTAGAATGTAAGAAGATGGATGAGTGATTAGGTGGAATCCTACCAAGCGAGTTCTCACCACAATTTGACACAAGCTCAGTGCAATCTTCTAAGGACATTTCAAAGATGTTCAAATCATTACCGTCAAACATTGCTCACCATTCAAGTTAACGCATAAACAATGGACGGATAACAATTTGAATTTAAGCTCATATCACTCCAGTTGACCACGGAAAGCACACTTACAATCAGCAAGAGGCTAGTGGTATGGACAGAACAGATTCCACATAAATGCATTCAACAAACTCTTCCATTCAATCTAATCAATATGAAAATAAATTGAGAAGTAGAACCATGAGGCTTGTTGAAATAACAAATTTCACCATAACTTCAATGAAAAGAGTACCACATTTACAAGTCATAACAACAATTCTTCCTTCTCCTAATCTACTCTAACTTACATTCTATCTTCTATTCTATTCCTCTTCTGCTACTAACTATCCGCTATTACCTATTAGCTAACTATTAACCTTTACAAATTAAGAGCCTGGACTTTTATAGAGAGCTCATTTACAATGAATGGCCAGGATTGAATCTCCATCAATGGCCAAGATTTTACAATGAAAACCCTAATTAGGGTTTGTTACAACAAGCTCAATTTGGCCAATGAAATGATTACAACACTTTGGCATGACCAATAAATAACAAGGGTAGGTGCCTCGAAGTTTGCACCATCACACGTGAGTCAAGTACATTGCATCAAGTCATGTTGAGGTGGACCTCCTCCAATTGGTAGAGATAGTGACTAGGACGATGACTACGATTCAACCTTTAACTTGCACTTTGTCGGCTTGGTAGATCATCATGAAGGAATATTTCTTGATACTCAATATTATCTAGCTTCAGCGATGATGACGATGATCTTCTAACTTTGATTAACTCTTCTGAAACTGTCTTCTCGAATGCCTTGATCATGGAAGTGCAAGGTATAAATCTTAGTTTTGAAGTATTGATGAACTTTAGATGTCATCTTTGTCTCTTTCCTTCGGAATTCCTTCTCTTGTGACTCCCTTCATGTCGTTGATGTTGTAAATCACGTCTTTATGTAAGTGAATGCTTCTTGTGTGATCTCCTTATTTCTTTCTTCATCTCCTGCAAAACTAACAAGCAAGTATCAAATACACTTCATATATAGATTTAATAAGAACATATAAAGAGAATTCACCCTCATGAAGGGACACTTGAAGTTGTTTTTCACTCTTAAAGAGGAGCTCTTGAAGTTTACTCCACTTTTGATGTTCATTAAGTTGCCCTTGTCTTTTGAACTTGCTCTCCTCCATTTTCTTGAACTTCGTTCATATTCATGGATTCTTGAACTTCGTTAATGTATCTCATTTCCTGGAGTCGCCTATGTGCATTGATTTTTTAAGTTGGCTCTTCATGCTCTAATCTTGAAGTCACTCATATACCTTGACTTTTGAAGTCACTTACCTTACTGAGATTGCTAATGTATATCAAATCATGATATTCGCTCCTGTGGGTGAGTTCACGAAGTTCGCATCTATACACCATTTTCTGAAGTTCATTTGTCCTCAAAATGTAAAACTCACTCATATACCTTTAGTTATGAAGTTGAAATTTGCCCTTGAAGCTCTTTACATGAAGTTCGCTCCAAATCTTGAACTCGTGAAGTTTGCTCCAAATCACCAACTCATGAAGTTCGCTCCAATTTCTCAACTCCTGAAGTTCGCTCCAAATTTCCAGGTCATGAAGTTCGCTTGTGTTGTTGAGTTCGTGAAGTTCATTTCAAATTGAATCCATTCAAGGTTAAATGCTATCAAGCACTCTTCGCTCCTTTACTTCCAATTTTGTTCATGAAGGCTTAAAGGTGTAGTTCGCTCATATGTGCTTATTCTTGAAGTTTGCTCCAAATCTCTCAAACATGAAGTTCGCTCCAAATCCTGAGTTCATGAAGTTCGCTCCAAATCCTTAAGTCGTGAAGTTCGCTCCAAATCCTTAAGTCGTGAAGTTCGCTCCAAATCTTGAAGTCATGAAGTTCGCTCCAATCTTTCAGGTCATGAAGTTTGCTCCAATCTTCCAATTCATGAAGGTGAAGTTCACTCCTGAGGCTTTGAAGACGAAGTTCGCTCCTGAGGTTGAGCTCATGAAGTGGATTTCAAATCAAGACCAAACTCCTCTTTCCTCACTTTCACTTGCTCTCTCAATGATAACATACTCAACATGAGGTCTTAGGATGAGTTTTTTTCTGCTCTGTGGGAGGAGTGCAAGAAGTTCGCTACATAAGGAGTGTACATGGAGTGAAGTTCACTCCTCAAGAGTAGCACTTGAAGTGACCCTCTAATTAACAATCCTTCTTCATTCATAATTGAACTCATGATATCTAGACTTTGTAAACTTACTTCATACTCATGCAAGACTATCCACCTCTCCTAGCCATTTGAGCACCTATACCTCTCTAATGCAAAGGCTAATAGCTAAAGACTCAAACACTACCTAGAAAGCAGGAAAAAAAAGTGGGGGTCCCTATTTGCCATGGGGCAATGTGTGAATACCTCACAACAAGTCAGCACCCTTGTTTTGCTGCCTTTCTTTTATGCCACCTACGAGTTGTTTGTATGTAGGGTCAACATCCTTGTTTTGCTACTTTTAATAATCAAAAACATAACTACCACATTATGCAGGCAGCCATTGGCAGCAACTTCACTACATAAGAAAGAAAATTTAGGTCTAGGCATGGAGAATTCAAACACCAACAAGAGATTAGGAAAAGGTAAAATGAGGCTTTAAAAGGAAAAAGTGGAAAAAAATGGAGAAAGTGTAACTATGAACAAGAACTGGTCACAGTGTCATGATTATTTAAGCCTGTATGTTTCTCATTCATCATCAAACATTAAATGTTACACTACAACATTTTTAGGCATTCCAAGCACCATCCCAGACCTCTTCTAGGCTAATCACACTTAACGCTTGAAAAATTTCTTCACTTTTGAGGACAAATCTCTATACGGGAGTACATGTTCTATACATTGTCACAACATAGTGTTAAGATTATGTGATGGCCTATATGATCCTCAAACCCACGGTCTGAATAGTAGTTAGGAGGATATATGTGTGTTAGTTAATGCTTAATTTAATGTTTTTTGGGATTCCCTTTGGTGTTTTTAGGGTTTTACCCCCCTTTGGTTATAAATTATATGATCCTCAAACCCACAGTCTGCATAGTAGTTAGGAGGATATATGTGTGTTAGTTAATGCTTAATTTAATGTTTTTGGTGATTCCCTTTGGTGTTTTTAGGGTTTTACCCCCCTTTGGTTATAAATTGTAGAGAGAGTCCTGACATTTGTATCCCATTCTTACTTCAAATCAATCTTTACCATCAGATTTGTATGTGTGAATCCACCCTAGGTGAGTGTAATGTCCCCTTTCCTGCTCTAGTTTATTTTGGGGTCTGTTGGCCAATTCCGAGACCCATTGGTCCGTCAGAGGCAGAATTAGGGTTTCCTAATTTCTAGGAGGATGTTTTGGCATTTTTGGTGGCCTACATGTTGGAGTTTGTTAGTTTGGGTTCCGGACTCCTTCTGGGTTTTCGGAAAGCTTCGCAATGATGGTACATGCATAGCAAGCAGCGGAGTTTCGTAAGCTTACTATTTTTAGTAAGTGGAGGCGAGAGCAGCTTATTTCTTTGGGTTTTCAGAGAGCTTCGCGATAGTGTAACATGCAAATAAATCTGAAGACTTTCCAAACTTACTATTTTTAGTAAGTTGCGACGACTGCTCAGAATATGGTAAAAGTCACTTTAGAAACACTTACTATTTCTAGCAGTGTGCTATTTATAGTAAGTACTATTTTTGGCAATGCTATTTTTGGCAAGTTGTTGTGGTCCAATTCAGAAGCTATGGTAAGCAGTGCAGTTTTCAGGATTTCAGCCTTCAGATTATTTTGAGCAATATTCGGTATATGACAATTAAAGTATTTTTAAATAATTTATTATTTTCCCCTGGGCCTAGGCGTAAATGGTGTATGACATAAAGGGGGTCAATTTGATATTTAATTTATTAACTTATAGCCTAAGTCTAGACACCCATGGAGGTTATTTTCATTAAAAGGGATTATGACTTTACAATATATTTGATATTTGCTTAAGGGAGAAATACATTGTTGCTAAATAAAACATTTAAAAGTCATTTCCCTAAGTTTATGTTGAGCGCTCACTTATTATATTATTGGCAATTTTAATAAAGTGACTCATCTATGCACTTGGGCGATTTGGAAAGGAAATTAAATAAAAGGCAAATTAAAAGAAATTTAAATGTTAGTGTTTAATCCCATATTGGAGGGAAAGGAAGTTCAATTTGGAGAGAAGATTATAAATAAAGGCCTTGGGCTCTCATTTTGGGTATCCATGAATATTATAACGAAGTGCTATCGAAATGTTGATCAAATGCTTCGAGGATTGTCTCCTCCTAGATTGAATGCTTGGCTTCTCGCTTGAAAGATAGCGACTAGTTGAGACTTAGGACTGTTCTTCACTCAGGAGAATAGATGGAATTCATTGCAAAGTTTGTGATCAAAGTTTTCTGACTTTGGAGTGTTGTGTGTGAGTTCCAGGTTGCTGATTTTCAGTGTTGTAGGTGTGTTTTGCTCATAAGTCTCTGCGTAGTCTTCTGCCGGTTCTAGGTATTGGCTCGTTATTTCTCTATGCTCTAGACGATCATTCTTGTATGTTTTAAGCGTTTATCTTGGAGTCTTTAATTTTATAATTGCAAATCGATTTTCTACTCTAGCCGTACCATGTTGGAGCTGCCTTGGGATGCGTGCAAAATAGTTTTGGGTCTGTTTGATGTGTTTTGGGCCTATCTTTCTTATTGTAATGTTATCCTCACGCTGAATAAATGGTTGAGTAGATTGTATTTATCATTTTCAGTCCTCCCGCTGAATAAGTGGTTGAGTGATTGTTATTTACTTCAATTTCATTGGCATTGTGATTGGCTGGTCATACCACCAAATTGTTGTTAAAATTTTTACTACCCGCTGGACAAGCGGAAGGACATGGCTTGCCACCCAATATTGTAATTTCCAGTTGATTTTGGAAGTTAACGATCCCCTTATCACCATATGCTCTCACCTTCCCACACTGGGCTCTTGGTGATCAGAAAGTGGAAGGGTTACCTTTCAGAAGCATTTTGATTATCATTTTTCTAACCCTAACGGGTGCTTGTGATGTTTGTAACTGGAAATATTTGAAAAAAAACAAGGGGGATATTTCAGTGAGAAGGCATGCTCTATTTTACTTGTTTGCACTTACATCCTTTGTTTCTGCGACTTTTTCCATTGTTTTCCTTCAATTGCAGCACACATCTTGATATTACCATCTCGAATTAATTAACAGAAGAAAAATATTGAAAAAGAACAATATTTTAAAATAGTAACAAAACTTGAAATCCCTTGAATTTATAAAAGAGTATGAAAGAAGGATTATAAATCCAGCTTGATTAAAGGAGATCAAAATGATCATTTTAGGTATGAAAATAACTTTGAAATTGCCTATTTGGGAAACATAAATGAAGACTTTTCCAGCAATATATGCCATAACAACATGAGGGATGTTTAAGGGTGGAACACACCCCGCTTGCTGACCTTACGAATCTTCCACCACTGATGATGTCAGACCATGTGGATAAAGAAAAATACTTATGCTTCACCAAAAATCTTCAATGAAATATACCGCTGACTTCTTTCCTCATGCAGGACGAAAATTTGAACTCACTGTCCAAGACTAAATTTTGGGTTCTTATACGCAAGGCAATTTCAATTACAAGGATGGCTTAGGTTACTTCACCTTTGAAGGGGTAACCCCATCACGGTATGTGTATGAGGATGGTGGTTGATGTGGAGAATTGATTTCATTTAAAAAAGAGCTCCAGCCAGCTGATTTATAGTCCTTCACGAATTAAAGAGTTCTATGTTACACTAGAATTGTGTCCATGTTACTTTCAGTTCAAGGTCATGACATCCACATTGTTGTGAACCAGGTAGCTGAAGCCTAAACTCCATGTTACATAGAAGCCATCTCAAGGAAGAAAAACCTCTTTGGAAGGAAAACACAGAATGCAGTAACAGTAAAGTGCCTTTTAAGAATAAATTTAAAATACCAGTATGCAGAAAAGTATTGAACTGACTTCAACCAATTATATTACAAGTTCTATAAGATAAAATTGAATATTGACATAATACATCACCAGTGTGAATGAAATCACTAAACATTTTGCTAAGCAGGATTACATCCATGAACGTAATTAAAAAAAATCTGCATTGGATAATGTCAATGGCTGTTTTCATGAAATATTTTCAGACAATAGGAGTATCTTAGAATTTTAATTCATCAATATACAATTTTATTAAAGCAAGAAGAACATATCACAGTATGATTTCATGCAAAATGGAAATTTTTCAAAGTCCAAATCAAGACTACCAATTTTCTTCTACATTAATAGATAAGGTGGATTCTTTTTTAAATATCTAAGTAACTGGAAGGTCATGTTGATGCAAATTAGTTCAAATATTACAAAAAGATTAACTTAATTTTTAGTCACTCTCATCTAAAATATTTCTCTTTTTGATGTTTTCTTTTACAGATAACATACCAAATCAACATCAAGGCCAAACATGGATCTTGCCTTTTCTGCATTCCTCACCTGAGTCACATGAAAAAACAAGTAAAAAACTTTACAACAGAAGTGTAGGGAAAAATTATGCATTTCAAAATGCCAAAATAAGTTAATTAAAATTTAAATATAAAATAAAAAGAGTTGTTCAAGAAAAATGTTTGAGATCTCAATCAAAAGTCATGGATGAAATATTAAGTGTTTAATAGCCTTAAAGTCATTTACAAAATAGACAATGGATTACAAAGCATCATACCAGAATACGAACAGGAATTCCTTTTCTACGGAGAACATCAACAGCTCGTTTACCAACACCCCCGGTTGCTCCAGCCACTAGTACAAGATCCATCTCTTTATTTTCAGTTTGTGACTGTTGAGTGGCAGAGCCTGATAACTGTGCTATTAAAGATTCAAATAACTTCACAACACAAACACACATGAAAAAGATTTGTTATTTCGAGATTTATTGAAAAGTTATATTGAACGGTTCAAGCCAAGTTAAGACCACTCTTTGAAACCTTGAATTATTAGTCTCTCAAAGTCATCTCAAAAAAACATTACCTTTGCCGGTGATGGAGGCCCATTAAAGAAGTACAATGTTCTCAAGAACCTTCCAATATCCCAAGGTTGCCTATCTCCTTTTGCTACAATTCGCTGACTAAATTTAAAAGAACCTTGCAAGTAATGCTTTCTGGCACAGGAGGTTGAAAATCTGTGTTTCAATTGGACAAACCCTTTAGAACCAGGGAAGACTTCCTTTTGATGAAATTTTATCTTACTGCATGTCTTATCACCAAAAGGTGAAGAAAAACCCTGCAATACAAATTATGTTTGTACATTTAGATAATAAAAAGATTTTTTCTTTTCCGATAGAGTTTGGCATACATAATGACATTTTTGCATGAAGGGACAACAGAGAAACAATATATTTGTTGCCATAGATGACCATAAGTTCAAATATATGAACTCAATTGAAACGTGATTAAATCAACATAACTAAATAAATAAAGATGTCCAAAGTAATGTATTCAGAAACTTGGAATGAGAAGGAATGATTCATCTTAACAGTCTTTAAAGATCAATTGAAGGGCTCATGTTCACTATTCAGGTTTGGAAGCTTCATGCTCAATACTTGACGGTGAACTGATAAAAACATCGTGCAGAATGCAAGAAGATTCTGGAGAAAATGAGGACTATTGATTCACATATTGTGGTACTGAACAAAACTGGCAATATGGTCACTATTGGATCTCTAAATACAAAATTAAGAAAGCTGGGTTAAAAATTAAAAACTGTTGTTTTGTTTTTTCCAAACATAGAGATGTCATACGTTATAAGTAATCTCTTGAAAAATATTTTCACATGCAACAATTTCATTCACAAGCTTTATTATGGATTTTAGTTTTATGAAGTTTTTCTTCTCAGTTTTGATGTTGATCTTTTGGCAAGCTATTGGATCCTCAAAAGTTAGGACAAGCCAGCCACTAGGGTATTGCATGGGACAACACGCGCAAGATTATGGAGTTCTCATTCAAACAGGACCAATATTGCATCCAATAGCCTTACAAAGGCCGTTGTAACTAAATCCATTTTAATTGGAGTCTCCAATGGAGCTTTATTAAATTCCTCTTCTTTTTTTATTAAGGTTAAACACTTTTGACAATAGCTATGAACTAGGATACAACTGTAATATCCCAGTTATTTTTATTTTATTTTCAAGGCCAACAATAACCATCAACAAGAAGTTAACCCATTAAGGTTAGAAATCATAAACTGAAACATGATGGGAAAGTAACCCTTCCACTTTCTGATCACCAAGTGCCCAATGCATTAGCTTAATTAACTGAAAACAATGCAATGCTTGGGCGGCAAGCCAGCCCCTTCCGCTTATCCAGCGGGAAAGCAAAAAAACTTGGCGCTGAACCAACCAAGTGAGATACACAAAAATACGAATCACTCAACCGCAATATTTCAACGGGAGGACTGCAATTACATAACAACCTCAACTCAACCGCTTATGCAATGGGAGGACCATTACACATAGATATCACTTGACCACTTATGCAGTGGAAGGACTGGAATTACAATTTTACTTGATAAAAGGCGGCAAGCCAGCCTCTTCCACTTTTCAGCGGGATGAGAATTACAAAACAGAACTGGTTAGTAGTACTACTACTTAACCTTACAAAAATAGAGATATGAGAAAGATAGTAATGCAGATTATCCCAATAAGAACATGAATTTCTGCTAATAATCAATCTGCAGGCTGGAATTGCAAAACCAACAGCCTAAGAAAACTCTAAAAAGCTCACAACTCTCTCAATACACATCCAAATCACCCCAAATCAATCCCAAACCCACACTAGATTAACTGCAATGACAACCAACCCAAATCATGATACCATACTCCCTTTATTGATTTTGCACGCATCCCAATGCAAAACAGAAAACCACGCCTAGCCTAAGAATTTTGATTTGGTCTAGGAAATTCAAAACTCAATTAAAAATGCCACAAACTTACAAAGTATGTCGCCATTACTGGGAAGGATGAAAGAGCCAATACCCATAACGCTCAGTCGCTTCAGCAGAGAGGTGTGATCGAAAATGCACTTCAGCCACAAGCAAACCAGCAAGTCACCAAAATCGTCCCAACACCAAAAATAACTATGACATGCTCTGAGAATGTAGAAGATAACAGTACACAACTAGGTACTATGTTGCAAGTACGAAGCCGGGAAGCACTAGGGAGACACACTCCGAAGTCTTAAAATCTGTCGCCAAACCAGCAGCATAACATTACAAATTTTCAAGATGATCCAGAATGGGAGCCCAAGGCTCTTATTTATAACTTCACACCATCAAATCCAAATGCAAATTGCTTCAAACTCAACTTCTTTCATTTGCATTTCATTCCACCTCACGTGGACCCCAAGAGTGATGCCATCTTCGCAAGTCAATCCTCACGCCATAAAGCAAGGACCACGATATTCCACTTAGCAAACATTATAGATAAAAATGAAATAATATCTCTCTTAATAATTTTGGCATCCCCCTATTAAACATAAATTTCGCCAAGCACTTAGGAGATATTAGACATTAATCCCAAATTCAATAAATCAGTAGCAAATAATCAGATTAATTAAATATTAAACCTTAGGAAAAGGAAATAATATTTAATTGTGTTACATATGACTCCCGTACTGATTACTGTCAAAACCAGGATGAAATTGAGCCAGGAAGACCACTGAACTGTTGCAGGACCAGGACCCTGTCCACTGCCAAAAATAGAATTATGCCACACTGCCACTTACTAAAAATAGTAAGTCAAGAACTAATGCTCCGAAAAGCATAATCTTCGCGCCCAGTGACAGAGCATGGAGAGCTCAGCAGGACAGTATCCTCAAAATAGCCATTCCCTGACTTACTAAAAATAGTGAGTCCTCGCCTCATCAATGCTGGACCCCTCATTCTTCATTCCACCTAGCCTATGGGTCTCAGGAATAGGCTAATGGACCACTAGGAGGTCATCAACGAGAAGGGGACATTACAACAACAAACAAAACCAAACAACAATGAAGAACTGCATGGAACATACAACTGAAAGGAAACAATACAATTGAAACTCAAAAACTAGAGTGAAAAGTCCAACCAACAAACTGATAGGCTTCAATCAAATGGGACAACCACTAGGTAAACCCACTCAGAGTGGTAAAAAGTCAAAAAGCTCCCATGAATTAAGGACTCAAACACCAGCCCTTCCCCTAAACTCCTTGCTAGAAAGGTCCTTACTAGCCACAAAGCCATACACAATTCACAGGGGGTCATGGAGCAAGAGGTCCATAAAACCACAACACCCAAAGACCCACCCAAACCAAGTCTGTCCTCCTCTTTTTGATCAGCCATTCTAGGAGCATCAAGAGCCACTATAATAGACTCCCTAGTCTTCAACCATTGCAGCATGTCCTATTTTTATTGTCTCTTGTGCACACCAAAGAGGAATCTTCATAGGTAAATTGCAGGCTTACACAGGGATGCATCCCCAGACCCATATGACCCATACCCATTTTTGGGACGTCCCAGGGACACAGGAACGCCTCAAAGATGTCCCCATGCTGTCCCCTTTGAGCAGAAAATTGCAGGAAACATCCCTAGTCACACAGGGTGCACAGGCTTCACGTCGTCAACAATCCCTAGGACCGCCAAACATACCCGATGTGAAGCTTAAATTTAAATAAAAAAAGAGGAGCAACAAGGTTTGAAGGGAGAACAATTTTTTTTAGCATGGATTGAAGGAGCAGCTATAAAAGAGATTCAATCTAGGGCAGTGGCATTGCAATTTCTTCAAAGAGGTAAGTCATTTCTTTTTTTCAATTTATTTTCAAAGCTTGAAGCATGAAATGTTCGATTTTATTTTATTTTTTGCATTTTTCAATTCAAAGTTGCATTAAATCTCAAGAAAACATAAGCAGCAATGAGAATGGTAGTAGTAGTGACAATGAAGTGGAAGAAATTGAAGGAAATACAAGTGTTGAGTGTGGTAGTGGACAGAAATTAAATCCATTTAAGTGTCCTTCATAAACCTAGATATGCAAAGGGCCCTTTAAACAAATAAAAACCTCTTCTACAATTTGTTATACCTATGGATAAAAATGAAAAAAAAATCAAGGGGGAGAAGGGTGTGGCTTTGTCACATCTGCGGGAAAGACTTTAGAGAAAGCTACACAAGGGTACGGTCTCATTTCTTGGGTTTTATTGGGGGTGGAGTTAAATTTTGTCCAGAATTAAAAGAACATGAAAAGATAGAGTGCCATAGATTGCACATGGTGATGGAATTGAGGGCTCAATGTGTGACATGTCTACACATTCTTTTGAAAGTGCACAATCATCTATGCCTATGCCATCCACAGTCTGGTAGTAGTGAAGTTGCTACAAGAGGAAAGAGGAAGATTAGTGATGGTGAGAAGCCAAGGACAGTTGAATCTATGTGACTCTCACCAAGCGTACGATTAAATGAGACCCCGCAGTAGTACCAGTGATGACTCGCTACTCGTTGAGATATCTTTTGCATCTCACCGAGCATCTCAATAAGTATGAGAAAGCGACGTCGAAGAGACAAGTAAATGTCACACCGGCCACATTAAGACAAAGAGTAAGAAGGGTATGTAGAAAAGACATTCATAAGTGTGACCGATTGGTCAATGATGTGGTGAAGTGCATTCTCGTCGAAGAGACATTGGTTGTCAAAGAGAGTTTTCTTTTGTTTGTTCGATTAGCTGATGAAGAGTCATTTAATGCCGATAGAGAGCCGTTGCAAGAGAATACAAAAATGGTGGTTGGGTGCCTGATCAAATCTAATCGTAGAGGTTGGAAACAAAGAACAAAAGGATGCATTTAATGACAATGGCTTCCAGACTGCAGAACAGAGACAAGATCGAATCTGTTAGTGGCTCGAGAAGATTTTTAAATCTTTAGATGGCGGGAAATCCTCAAATGAGTAGATGAAGCTACTAAAAATAGTAATCTGCTCACAGGGATTTGAACTAGAAGATGGAGAGGATGCATTTAATGCTAGCGGCAAATAGACTGCAAGGTAGATGGAAGATCAAATCATTTTGCAGCTTGTGGAGAGTGAATCCAGATGGATGGCAGGAGATTGCTTGAGGAAGAAGAAGACCATCATTCATATAGATTGATAGACAATATAGAGTGAATGGGGAGAATGCACCAAGAAAGTACAGAGAGATCAGAAGTGCAGAAGAGAGAATTGTGGGTGTGCATAACACTGTAAGTGAGCAACACAAAAAGAGATTGCACACGAAATGATCAAGTGTAGAGAGAGTGGGTGCAGAAAAGAGATAACTGAGAGCCTAAATAGAGAGAAAGAGAACAGAGGATTGTGAAGAACATCAAAGAAGCATTCTTGTTGAAGACAAAGAGGAAAGAGTTGCAGACAAAGAGCATATCTACAGAACAATATAGAGAGTTTGTTGCAAGCAGAAAAAGCAAAGATCAAAAGTGTAGATCAATTCAAAATTTACAAAATATCATTTGTAACAAGGTACTTTAACTATAGTTGAGATTTATCTTCATTGTATATCATCTAAGTGGATGCTCCAATCAGGGGTTGGTGCTCCTTTGAGTTTGTGCCCATAAAGATCAGGGGTTTGTGCTCCTTTGGTTTGGTGCCCATAAACTTGTAAATAGAATATTTTCACTGTGAGGCTAGATTAGAGCAGTAGACTCTAACAGCTTTTCTCACCGAGGTTTTTCTGCACCGTGGGTTTTCCTCGTACATGTGTTATGCATATGCTTTTGATGTCCATGTATGTTTAGCATTTCATTCATGGTTATTCTTGCTCTTTGACTTTAGTGGTTTTATTGTTTAAGAATCTAGTTATAATTTCTGTTGATTCACCCCCCCACTCAGTGATCTTTTTGTGTTCCTTCAATTGGTATCAAAGCCCTCGGGTCCCTGTCAGATAGCTTTCTCCAACTTAGGTAGATTTTGGTATGTGAACACAAATGGCTAAACAAGAATCCTCTTTTGTGAAAGTACCAATATTTGATGGCACTAACTATGCCTTTTGGAGCATAAGAACGGAAACCTATTTGTCTTCCTTACGTTGTGATGTTTGGATGGCTGTCAAAAACAATTATACTGTTCCTCTAACTCCTACTGACCGTGATGCTAAAAAGGAATGAGTACAATGCCAAAGACAAGCATGCATTCTGAGTGGGCTAACTGATACAGAGTTTGTCAAGGTCATGCATTGTAAGTCTACTAAAGAAACATGGGATAAATTGCACAGAATTTATGATGGAGATGTGAAGGTGAAGGAGGCTAAACTGCAAAATCTCAGAGCTCAATTTGAAGGACTAAAGATGAGAGAAAAAAAAATTATCGATTCTCTACTAAGAGTGGATGTGTGAGATTATGCTTGAAGCAACCAAGATCAAAGAGACCAATAGATAGCACAATGACGAGTGATAAAATATGACAAGAATAAACTATATTCCTATCAAGATGCAAAAGAGATCAACTGTATCATCAATAATCACTACATACAATATAGATGAGCCTGCTTATAAAGGCAAGGCTAAGAGACAAGAGAGCACACAATAATGACATGTGGCTCAATGAGATGCAAGGGTAGGTAAGGGTAGGTAGGAGAAATAGTAAAATATTCCACATGAGGTGAATCACCCACTGAAGGTGGAATTACCACTCCACAATAAGTGGATATGATAAAGTAACAACAAGATCACACCATAAAAGGTGGAAATTCTCCTACATACACACTCCCAATGTATGCACATCTCCCTAAGTGTCTCATATACAAACTACAATGTTATGCATGTACCTAAGTAAACTTAAGTAAAGTGTAATTATATCTAAGATGAATAAATAATTACACCAACAGGATGAAATAGTTAATGTTGTAAGAGGGCTTGGTGAGGATGTTGCAGAAGATGTTATAGTTAAGAAAGTGTTGAGAATCTTCAGATCACTGATAGCAAAATATGACACAACGGTCTCTACCATTGAGGAAGCTAAAGACTTGAAAAACTTTTCTATGAATGAACTATTTGGTTCATTATCAGCTTATGAGATGAGGACTATAAGTGTTGAATCCTCTAAGAGAGAAGTTGCCTTTAACTCAGTTAAGAAAGGGAAGGAAGTAGCAACAAGTGTTGATGAAGATCCTAACACTGCTGAAGCAAATTTTGTCAGAAGGTTGAAGAAAGGATCCGGAAAATACAAAGGTAAGCTGCCATTTAAATGTTTCAATTGTGGAAAAATAGGACATTTTTCTGCTAGGTGTCCTTATGAGAAGAAGGAAGATAATGATGAGGAAAGTGTGAAGGACAATGGTAAAAAGTTTTATAAATCTACAAGAAGAAATTTTCAAAAGAAAAAAAGTCTTTTTACCATAGATAGTGATGTCTCAGATGATGAAAGTGAGTCAACTAAAGACAACAATGAGGATGAAAAAGCGATTAAACTCTTCATGGCCCAAGAGGTTCTAAATGAGAAGCAAACATCAAGGAGTGAAAGTGGAGCTTAATCTGAAAATCTAAACTCACATAACAGTGATGAGGAAGATGAAGTTGATATTGAAGTTGACCTTGAAGGAGAACTAATATGTGCTCTTGAAGAAATAGATAGATTAAAGAAAGAGCGTGCCAAATACAAAAAGTCGGCCATAAAGAACAAAACTTATTGAGCAAGAAACTTGAAGAATCTGATCAAGACATTGTTGTCCTCATTTTTGTTTCCAAAAATGAAGGACCATTACATTAAAATTTTATCAAAAAATGAAAAAAATTTACTCTATGGCACACTTCCCGAGGCAAAATTTCGACTAATCCTTGGACTGACCTAATCCTCAGTCCATCCTCGAACTACGTTTCGAATTTCGTCGCATTCTAGGTTCGTTTGCTATGTCTTTCCTTCAATTTCGGGTTCTAAAATCCTGACTGCAGGTGGAGAATTTTCTTCAAACTACAAGTTTTAATGATGTCCATTGTTTTGGTCTTTGTAGGGAAATTTTTAACTTATTACATGTGCACTTTTATTAAAAGATGAATACTTGTAATTTGTTTTAAATTTCCCCTTTATTGTTTTTATTGTTTTTATTGTTTTTTGGCTTTTTCAGTTAAAATAGGGATTTTTTTGCTTAAGTTACAAGTAAACTTGTATCTCTCTCCAAAAACCCCTACTTTAATGGTTTTTACATGTAATAAGGATTTTAAACCCCTATTACATGTGTGCAAGTAAATTATGACTTGTTGTAGGGGTTTTATTTCCCCTTTACAAGTGAATAAAACTTGCATCTCTCTCGAAAAATCCCGATTTTGCCTTGTAAGTGAAAAAGTGACAATTTAAAACTTGCACTTTGGTCTAAAAAACCTGATTTTGCTCATAAAGTGCATTTTTGACAATTTTTAACTTGCAATTCATTCCCAAAAACCCGATTTTGGCTTTGTTGAGGAAAAAGTGAAAATTAAACTTGTTATATCTTCTCAAAAACCCGATTTTCACATGTATATGCAAATTCGAACTTGTCTTTGTCTCCAAAAAACCCGATTTTCATTCGAAAGCAAATTTGTTGAAATTTTCAAGCGATTTTTGTGGAGATCTTCTATGAAGGAGAGGCGTTTGGGATTTCATCCTATTCTCATGCATTTGTAAACACTTATCACACCATTTGGGGTTTGCATTTACTGATTTTTTGGTCTAAATCAGCAACCACGTGGTCCTTTGAATCTGCATTTTGGAGGATATTTTCTTTACAAATCAACAAACTCCTAAATCATTTTTACCTCTCTTACCTAGGCGTTGAGTTTGTGAGAAGTTTTCAGTCATTTAAAGGGCCATTCAAGAAGGTTTTAATGCCACGTTTTTTACCACGTGACCCTCCTTTGGCTGCGTTTTGAAAGGATTTGATACCATATCTCCATCTCCTCCTTAGGCGTTTTGCTTTAGCTCTCTTGGGTGTGTTCTCTCATTGGCATTTTGGCCCTCCAAATTTGGGATTGCTGCCACGTTTTTCAGTTTGTGGCATTTTTGCAAAAACGTGAGAAGGGTTTAGCATTGTGGATTGTTTCTATTTATTGGATTGTCTTCTTCATTCAAAGATTGATCATCTTTTGGAGAGGCATTTTCAGTTTGAATCAAGGTATGTTTTCCTTTCTTTCTTTGTTTCATTTTATTATTTTCTTGTTTTCTTAGTTTTCCTTTCTAGTTGCATTTTTGTAAATATGTTGTTCTTCCCCCAAAAATCGGGTTTTGTGAGAAGATTTTCTCCTTTATGCAATTTTTGAATTGGATTGTTCTTCCCCTTTTTCCCTCTTTACTTGTATTTGGGATTTTAAATCTCAATTACAAGTTGGCTTGAAATTCTTGTTCTTCCCTTATGGTTAAGGAATTTAACCATTTTTGGTTAAAATTCCAAGTTGAAAAGATGTGAAATACCCCCCCTTTCAAATTCAGGTTTTAAAAACCGGATTACATGTTGAAAAGTTCTTCCCATTTTCATGAAAATGACATTCCCAGATTTTCCTATTTCTATCCATTCATGTTTCCTATATCCGTACTTTCCATTTTCGTCATTTTCCGCAAGTCAAATTCTGATTTTTCATCCATTTCTCCATTTGCAAATTTACAAGTGTACTTGCATTCGAGTTTTAAAACCCCGATTGCATGTATGTTCTTACCAACTTGTATACTTGCAAAAATTTCCCCAAGATCCGAAATTGGTCAAAGTCAAGTTTTTCCCCATTTCCATATATTTCCCCTCTTCCTCTCACAAAATCGTGAAGTTCAAGAATCGAAATTTTTCCCATTTGAAGAAGGAAGAATGTTATTTGCAGCTGACTATGACATTGCCTTAACACTTTTTAAGTCTTCATCACAGTATTCCAGGTTTCCAATCAATGTCTGATTTGCCATCATTTCCGATTCCAAAGAAGATGAATACAAGTATGACAAGTATCAGAATGAGATGGCACCTTCCCAAGTTTCTTCCCCTTTGGATCGTATCAGAGACACAGAAATAGGCCACGTGGATATGTCAGAATTTGTAAAGAGGGTGAAAGATCCACAAGATAATAACATGCAGCGGCTGTTGGACAGCCATATTCATCATGAATCTTCCTTCCCGGTGGTTGCCCTAGAACCTGAATTTGTTCTCGCTTGCGCCCATCATTTTGACAAAGAGACAAGATTCATCAAAAATGATGATGGTGAGGCAATAATTCGTCTTGATGCAGATACGATCGAGAAGGTCTTCGGAATACCTCCTGCACTTGTTTATATGGAAATCTCCAAAGAAAGTGCAGTTGATTATATGTGAAAAGGGAAAAAGATTGTAAGTGGCATATCAACAGGTGGATCCAAGAGCCACGAGCCTCCTTCTCAAGGTGGGCTAAGTTGTACCGCTGCGATTTCAAATGGGAAATAGGAGACACCATAACCCTCAGCAGGATGATGGGCCTCGAGTATTCTAATGTCTTTGAGCCATGGATGTACCAATTCATCAGGTTCATAAGGCAATCACACCATATATCATGGGGAGAAGTCATCAGCGATGCCTTGTGTGAAGAACTTGCAGCAGTCCCTTCTACCATGACTTTCTACATGAACTCGTATTTGGTATACTTGGCAGCATCACTTAGACACTTTCCATGTCTTTCTACCAAGGGTGATAGCTCACTTATACCAGTTTGGGAATATTACGATCAGTTGCCTTTGAGACCCAGCAGACTGCATTTCAAAAGAGTCCAAGATGCATTCTTCGGATATTTCATGTGTCAGTTTGACAGAACTATGAGAAACAAAAGAGTATCAGGTGAGGCATGGGAAAGGGTGAGCGACTATGGATGCTTGTTTCTACAATTCCCCACTTTCACTTATATGAGAATTGGATGCTATGGTGGTCAGCCATATATGCTTCCTAGATACCCGACTGACAAGATCATTCTTATGGAGTTGGGAAGACAAATCATGGCTGTCCACACTTTTCAGTCTACTAGACACAAGGTTGGAATGGGGATCTCTACCACAAATCCATTGAAAATTGGCCGGTATTCCCTTGTCACATCTGTGAAAGCCAAGGCCATTGAGACTGAAATGCAGGAAATCAAGCTCAAAAGGTTTAAACCTAGAGCTGATTTTGATTACAGGGGTATGAAGGAGAAGATCAAGAAATCCTTTGTGCATGTGCATCGCATTGAAGACATCTGGGTAGATCTCCGCACAGAAGCCGAAGTTCTAAAGATGGATTACTGCAGGCTCAATGTTGAGCAAATTGTTGATTTGAACTTGGTGGATATCCCACAAGGGATGATTGATGATGGGTACATACTTGATCTTGAATACGTTTCGCGGAGGGTTGAGGAAGCTCCACTTCCTTTGATCCAATGGTCACACAAAGAGTGCATATCCATCCTTGAGAGATTTCAGCCTATCTTGGCTAACACCAACACATGGCTAAAAAATAATGTTGTTAGACTTATAAAAATCAAGGTTGGAAAAGAAGATGATTCTACAGGGCCTCTTGGACGTAAGTCTAAGATTTAGGTTGACAACAAGGAAGGTGCATCATCTTCGGGCACAAGGATCAAGTTGCGAGTTAGTCGGCCAGTAGTGCTTCCTCCTGAGGAGACGACAGTTCGTGGGAAGGAAAAATCACGATTTCATGTTCAGGTGATCGATCTGGATAATCCAGAAGAAGAGCAACAATCTGATGATGCTCCCAAGTCTCCAGTTTCAAACTCGCCTCATGAGATCATTCCTCCAGTTTCCATTGAGACGACTCTTTCTCCTCCTGATTTGCTTGTGGATAAATCTCCTCAGAATGTTATTCCCATTTCAGCATACGAGCCATCTCCTGATCATCAACAAGAGACTGTGTTGGAAATTCCTAAGGATATTCCTACTTGCATCCAGTTATCAAAAATTAATACTTCCACTTCTGATTTTGAAGAATTTATGAGGCAATCTGCCTGCCCGTTGGTAACTGAGCACAATGTGGTCGCTGTCCAAACAAATATTCCTCCCAGGATGACCACAGTGATTCAAATAGAAACTACTTCTCCTTTGCCTACAGCTGCTACTAAAGGAGAGTTGATGACTTTGCCTCCATGGCTCAGTTCTTTTACTCTGAAAAGGAAGAAGCGAGAAATCTTACCAGATGCCTTTGATTATCAGCAACTGAAACAGTCCAGATCCAAAGTTGCTAAGAAGGCCAAGACTATCTCCAGAGTAACTGTTGACAGCAACAAGATGAAGGTAGCTAAAATTGTGGAACCTATTGCAAATAAGCCACTTGAAGAAATGTCAGCTGCTGATTATAAGGTTATAAGGATAGAGTTGGGCAAACAAACGCATGAGGTCATTAAACGTGATGCTCAATTTTCTGTAGTTTCGCTGGTACAAAGGTGTGATGAACTTCTAGCAAAAAAAGACAAGCTAGAAGAGGAAAACCGACAATTTATGGCAGCCGTTCGTAAAATCACAAAACCTGCTGCTAAAGGGAGTAACTCCATAGGTTCTTCTGGTTCCCAAGAATCAATTCATGGAGTGGAAAGGGCTGCTCAGAAGGTACAAGCACTAGATTCTTGGGTTGAGTAGCTTCATGATCTATGTGCACAGGTAATGAAAGACATTTTTCAGATGATGTCTAAGTTAGAGACCATTGAGGAGAAACTGGATCAGACTTCTAATACTTTCAAAAAGAATCTGGAAAGTGTTGAAGAAAGTTTGACAATCTGGCATACCATGCCCCAACAACAGCTGAGTGTTTTGCAGGAGCATGCCATCATCTCTTCCAGGGTCATGTACTTGGAATTTGAAGAGCTCCTGGAAAACAAGGCCCTTGTTCTTAAATCTCTCATTGAGGAGATCAGTGATGCAAAGAGATTCCAGGGTGAAGTTTTCCGAGATATTGTCTCACATTGTGAAAGGGCCTCTTGCAACATAGTAAGTAAGGATGGAGAGCTGATTCCAGAAGAAGAAGTTCTTGCTGATTTACAGATGAGGATTCATAATGAATGGAGGAGCGAACAATTCTCGGCCGCTTCAATTCAGATATTGATGAAACACCAAGCCTTTTTGCATGAAATCCAGTCTATCCTGGATAAAAACAACTCTGCGCTCCTCCGGTGTCATGACACTATTGTGAAGACCATGGTTGTTGCCAAGAACACCCATGAACCGAATCCCGAGGAACTACAAACAAGCATCCAGAAATTTAAAGGATTCATGTCTTCACGTAATGCAACTTAAGTGTTTTTCAACACTTAGTTGTATTTTTCCACTTTTGTAATCTTTAGTTGTAATTTTGTTTTGATGAGTTACATGTAAAAGTATTTTTTGTAAAATGCAAGTTACTCATTACTTGCACTTTTGTAATTACATGTAAGGCAACTACAAGTTGTGTTCAATTAGGACTGTAGTTGGAATAAGTCTTAGTTAGTTATTGAAGTCTTAGTTAGTTATTGAATACATCTTGGTGGTTGAGAGAATCTCTCAAGTTAGTTAGGATCCTCCCACCTTTTTCTCCAGGCTCCTCTTCTATAAATACTTGAGGGGTTTATTGTAATTTTTATCTTATTGAAAGCAAGCAAAAACTCTGCCAAATTTACAACAAAGAAGTCATTGAGCTTGATATTGTCGTCCCGTCCCAAAGGAAGTGACGGAAGTCTTTGCGCTTTCAGGAAACTTCATTTCCTTTCTCTCATTTCATTTGAAAGTGGTTATTGTTGTTTATATTCGATTGCTATCCTTTTCTGCTCAGTTATCGGTTCTTCCCTAAAATGCCCAGGTCCTGGTCTTGGTTCATGCCCGGTCCTGGTCCGAGCCTGGTTCGACCTAGGTCCCACCCGGGTCTTGCCCAGGCGGCTGGGTTCCTGCGTGGAAGGACCCACAGGGAACCCAACCACCTGGGCAGGACCCGCGTGGGACCCATGTCGAACCTAGGGGACCCAGGTGAACCCAAGCCCATGGGTTCCCAAAAACAGGTAACACAGGTCAGAAAACAAAAAAAACAAATAAAAACAGTTTTTTTAATGCTTTTTTATACTTTACTGTGTCATGACATTTTCACATTTTGAAACTTGAATCAGTTGAAACTTGAAATTTGAATATTATCTTTTTTGCAAATTATGAATATGATATTACATTTACGATATATGAATATCAGAATATTTACTGGCATTGGCAATCATGGATTTATAATTTATGATCTATCTGTTATCATTTATGTATCATTGTATGGGAAAGTTACATTGTATGTTTCACATTTGTATGCTTGAACTGTGAACATATATATTTATAATTTTGATGTTTGAACATATATATAATATATGACATATGTGTGTATATATATATACATATATATATATATCTGTGTGTGTGTGTGTACGGACGAACCCGTACCTGTACCCAAGAAAAAAAAATTTGTCGAATCCGCGAATCCGAACCTGAACCGGTAACTTAGCTTTTCTGTGAAGAGAAAAGGATATTGTCTTTCTTGAAAGAAAAAGAAAGATTGTTGTCCCATCCTATTTTATTTTCAAAGTTGTAGTTAGATAGGGGGAGCCTTCCCTTAATTAGGAGAGTTTTACTCATGTGCTGTGGTTGAAACCACAATTTTGTATATTTTCCCAAGTGTACAAAATTTTCAACCAACAGACATCATCACTTTGAGAACACACTTAGAAGAACCCAAGAGGATCAGTGAGGTGCTGAAGTCAAAGATTTATGCAAAAGAAAAGGAGTGTCAAAAGCTAGAACAAGATGTGGTAACTCTTAGTAAAGAGCTTGAGAAATGCATGGATGATCTCAAGCTAAGAATGAAGTGTGAAAGCAGCACCAATGCCTTAAACGACATGCTCAATAAGCAAAAGAAGAATAAAGATAATCATGGTCTAGGATATGAACAAGGAGAGCTCTAAGGCAAAAGAAGCTCCTAAGAAGAAAATAAATTTGAACTCCCCTGCTGATAACAAGAGAGGAGATACCGAAGCTTCAAAAAGGGAGATTGGCTGTTCGAAAGAAAAGATTAATACCTCAAAAGAAAAGGCAAAGCACAAAGATGATGGTTTCACAAGAGTCAAAGACACAAGAAGAAAGTTTAGAAGACCACCTACTGAAAGAAGACCAATGTGGAATAATCCTCAGTTCAACAACTGGTATGTTTCTCATTTTCCAAGATATTGTTATAAATGCAATGCTTATGGTCATAAAATTTATGCTTGTAAAATATTTAAGAGACCAGCCCTGGATTTCATAAGTAAAAATCCTTTTGGTGCCTTAAGAAATATGAACATAGTTTGTTACAATTGCAATAAGCTAGGTCATAAAAGTTTTGAGTGTAGAGGAAGAAAAAATCAGTCTAGTAGAAACCACTTTACCCCCTTGTTCAATGAGAACACAGTGTGCTACAAGTGCAACATTTTTGGCCACATTGAAAAATATTGTAGAACTAAAGTTGTCAAACAAGAGAAGAAAATAGATGTTGCTCCTTTGAACAAATTTGAATCAAAAGATGCAACAAAGAAGAAGAAGGAGATCAAACAAGTTTGGAAAGAAAAGGGCAAAGAGAAGAATGAGTCAAACTTGTTAGTTCAAACTGCACTTCATGCTAAAAAGAAAAATCTTTAGGTGATTGACAGTGGCTACTCCAATCATATGACAGGAGACAAAAAAAATTTACAAAATTTGAAGATTGGAATGGTGGTTCAGTAAGATTTGGTGACAACTCCTCCATCAAGATGAAAGGCAAAGGAACTTTAAGCATTGATGGAAAGTTGCTTACACATGATGTATACTATGTGGAAGGGTTGAAACACAACTTGCTTAATGTTAGTCAAATGCATGACAATGGCTACAAGTTCACATTTGATTCTAAAAGTTGTGAAATTAAAAGAGAAAAGAGTGGAAGGCTTGTGGCTAAGGGTAAAAGGACTGATGGAAATGTATACAATCTGAAAGAGTGCCATGGGTCACAATGCATGATGGGGCAGGTGGATGAAAGTTGGTTATGGCATAGAAGATTAGGTCACATAAATTTTGACAATCTTGTCAAAATAAGTTCAAAAGGATATGTGAGAAACTTGCCTAAGATTAATAAACCGGCAAACACTATATGTGATGAGGGTCAAAAAGGCAAGCAGACTAGGGTAAGCTTCAAGACAAAGGAATACTCAACCACAAGGCCATTGGAACTAGTACATACAGACTTATGTGGTCCCACTAGGAGAAGAGCTCTAAATGGTGAAAAGTACTTCATGCTATTAATAGATGATTACTCAAGGGTGACTTGGGTAACCTTTTTACAAGACAAGTCACAGGCATTTGATAGGTTCAAGATTTTTAAAAAAATGGTTGAGAAAGAGAGTGGATTCAAGATAAAATGTTTGAGATCAGACCACAGACGTGAATTCACTTCAAATGAGTTTGAAGAATATTGTGAACGACATAGAATCAAAAAACAATACTCTGCTGCTAGAACACCTCAATAGAATGGTGTTGTGGAGAGAAAGAACAAGACAGTCAAAGAAATAGCAAGGAGACTACTAAATGAATCAAATTTGTCTGACGTCTACTGGAAGTTGTCCATACAGCAGTCTACACTCTTAATAGGGCTCAACTAAGAGTGAACGGCAAAAGGACACCATATGAGTTGTGGTATGGTAAGAAACCCTCTGTCAAATACTTTAAAGTTTTTGGAAGTAAATGTTTTATTAGAAGAAATGAGGATGGACTAGGAAGTTTTGATACAAGGTGTGATGAAGGCATATTCTTGGGCTACTCAACTCATAGAAAGCATACAAATGTTTCAATAGATGCCTCAAGAAAGTTGTTGAAAGTGTACATGTAAGGATTGATGAAGACTTGCAAAATCAAAGCTACATGTTGAAAATCAGATGAGGAACCATGTTATGAAGATGAAGAACAATCAAAAAATGAAGAAGCCACTAAGAAGCCCCCAAACAGGTATGTGCAAAAGAATCATCTTGAAGATTAGATCCTAGGCAACAAGGATGAGGGTGTGCAGACAAGGAGAAGACATGCAAGGAACAATGAACAAGTCAATTTTTATCTTTGGACTGAAATGAAACCAAAGAACTACATTGAGGCCAGCAAGAGTAAGGAATGGGTAAAGGCAATGCAAGAAGAACAAGTAGCATATATTTTCCAAAGCCACTACCTAAGGAAAGTTTTGAATACCTAAGACTAAGGCTGGGAGTTGTCCCTTCCTCTTTCAACACTTGAATGCATATAGAGGTTTTTGGTTCAAGGAGAGCTCATTGTTTTCAACTACATCCTTGAACTAGTTTGTGCCCCACGGGAGATGGAGCATAGATATTATAGGTCTCGGGGGGAGACCGTTGCTCAGTAAGGACAACAGAGAGATTGTAAGTGCAGAAGATGAGTGTGGTTGGCATCAGCAGGGAGCTTGTAGGTGCAGATTTATTGGTACGCTTACAATTTTGTGATCCACAAGGGGAGCAAATGAGAACATCTGTCATCCTTTGTCATTGTTGTCAAAGGGGGAGAAGATGACTATAGTTGACCTCAATGCCAAAGGGGGAGATTGTTGGCATTGGATTGTCATTGATGTCAACGTTAAGAAATTGAGTGTCACAAAGATGAGAAGGCATTGAGCAAACAGTTGCAAGGAGAGCTGAAAATGTCGGGTTAGTCTCAATCAAGTTGCAAATCAGGTTGGTGAACACGTCGTGTTATCGCATTGGCAGTATGGTGGCGGTTCTTTTTTTGGGTTTAAACCTTCCCCTTAAACCCTAAACCCTGTGTTGGCGCTTTTCACATTTGTTATATTTATGTGTCGGCCTGTTGCAACCCATTTCCAATCTCTTTAGTTACGACTTGAGCCTCTTAGTTCATTGCTTTGATCGGCCCCGTGTGTTAGCCAACCCATCGTCGTGGATCCAAGTCTCTTTTTCTTTTGGCGTGCAAGTTCCTCAAGATCAACAGTTGACATTCACGTGCAGTTGCACGATTAAGGCAAGATGCTCGCTCAGGCTAACTCCGCAACCCCTCCCGTTGGCCCCACTAAGGAAGATCCTTTACATGCAGACCAATCAGGTTGCACGATAAGTTGAGGGGCCCCACATGTCCACTTGTAAGCCGAAAGAGTACGAGTGCCCGAGATTTTGATAACTTGCTACTCATTGAGATACCTTTCTACATCTCACCGAGTGTCCGAGTGACTACATGGCAGCTAAAGTGGCACGTGGAACCAAACTCGCTACTTGTTGAGATATCCTTCTGTGTCTCACTAAGTGTCCGAGTGACAACGTGGCAGATGAAGTTCGATCTCGCTACTCGCTGAGATGTCTTTTTGTGTCTCACTAAGCGTTCGAGTAAATGTGACCCGCAGTAGTACCAGTGATGACTCGCTACTCCCTAAGATATCTTTTGCATCTCACCGAGTGTCCAAGTAAGTATGACAAAACACTAGCCGCATGAAGATGAAGTGTAAGAAGGGTATGTCGACAAGACATTCATAGATCTCACCGATTGATCAATGACGCGGGGAAGTGCATTCTCGTCGAAGATACATTGGTTGTCGAAGAGAGTTTTCTTTTGTTTGTTCGACCAACTGATGAAGAGTCATTTAATGCTAACAGAGAGCCATTGTAGGAGAATACAAAAATGGTGGTTGGGTGCCTGATCAAATCTGATCACAGAGATTGGAGACAAAGAACAGAAGGATGCATTTAATGACGATGGCTGCCAGACTGCAAAACAAAGACAAGATTGAATCTGTTAGTGGCTTGAGAGGATTTTCAAATCTTCGGATGGCGGGAAATCCTCAAATGAGCAGGTGAAGCTACTAAAGATAGTAATCTAATCGCAGAGATTTGAACCAGAAGATGGAGAGGATGCATTTAGTGCTGGCAGCAAAAAGTCTGCAAGGTAGAAGGAAGATCAAATTGTTTTGCAACTTGAGGAGAGTGAAACCAAATGGATGGCAGGAGATTGCTTGAGGAAGAAGAAGACTTATCATTCATATAAATTGATTGATAGTACAGAGTGAATGGGGAGAAAGAACCTAGAAGGTACAGAGAGATCAGAAGTACAGAAGAGAGAACTGTGGGTGTGCATAACACAGTGAGTGAGTGTGTGCATAACACTGTAAGTGAGCAACACAGAAATAGATTGCACACAGAGTGATCAAGTGTAGAGAGAGTGGGTGCAAAAAAGAGATAATTGAGAGCCTAAACGGAGAGAAGGAGAACAGAGGGTTGTGAAGAACATCAGAGAAGCATTCATGTTGAAGACAAAGAGGAAACAGTTGCAGACAGAGAGCATATCTTCAAAACAATACAGAGAGTTCATTGCAAGCAACAAAAGCAAGATCAGAAGTGCAGATCAATTCAGAGGTTACAAAATATCATTTGTAACAAGGTACTTTAACTATATTTGAGATTTATCTTCATTATATATCATTTGAGTGGATGCTCAAATCAGGGGTTGGTGCTCCTTTGGGTTGGTGCCTATAAACTTGTAAACAAAACATCTTCACCATGAGGCTGGATTAGAGCAATAGACTCTAGTAGCTTTTCTCACCGAGGTTTTTCCCCACCATGGATTTTCCTCGTACACGTCGTGTTATGCATATGATTTTGATGTGCATGTATGTTGAGCATTTCATTTATGGTTATTCTTGCTCTCTAACTTTAGTGCTTTTATTGTTTAAGAATCTAGTTTTAACTTCCACTGATTCACCCCTCCCCCTCTCTCAGTGGTCTATTTGTGTTCCTTCAAGCCAACCCATTTACTTTGTCATCTTTCTAATGTGTTGGTCAATAGGTAATGACTAATGTTTCCCTTAAACCACTATTTGATGGCCCAAGTTTACAAAGGCAACAATGTCAAAATGTTGGCTGCTGATTCTACACTACTAGATTACAACAATATAAATAATAACAAGAGTAACAATGAAGTTATGAACACAATAACTACTAGATAGCATATTTTTTCTTATAGGTGGTGTCTTATACATTAATTTAGTACAAGGAGGCCCACATCAGCATACCTTCCCTAACACAGACTTGCTTCTTAAATGAGAATATCTAAGGTCATTGGTTATACAACCAAACACAAGAAATTATATTCCTACCTAATATCAACAAAACATAACAAGTTAGCTACAATAAAACATTATTATATAAACAGCCTACAGCACCGTTAGGAATTTTCGAAAGAACAAAGCTCCTAGAGATTCCACACCAACATTTTGTAGGCCAATGAGATAATCCTCTAATTTGGGAGGCAAATACTTTGAGCTCTTTGTTGTGATGGAAATCATGATCTCTATACACATCATCAAGATGACCAAAATTATGATCATTGTGCTTAATGATGATGATATCATCATCATTGGAGACTTGTCTTCTATCATTCATACCATGAAATCCAAGCTCTAAGATTCCTTTGAGACGACAGAAATGGATCTCTTTCACTACTTTCTAGGAATCAAATTCATCCAGACTACAACTGACATGTCTCTCACTATCCCATATGCCTTGGATGTTCTCCAAAAGTTTGATCTACAAAACTACAATTCAAACCTCACTCCTATTCCTACAAGAACTCACCTTCAGGACAATCTAACTCTTGAAAGCGTCATTTGCCTCACTCATACAAGAGTGGGCATCTCTCTTGCAGTCAGTCAGTCTAGTTTCCAAGTTCATGCAGGCTCCAAGGGCTTATCACTTACAAGCTACTACGCACATTCTTTGCTATGTTAAGGGCATACTTCAACTTGTTATTAACTAGTTACTATACAATAGTTAGTACACCTACTTTGACAGGTCATTGTGATGTTGATTATGCTGGTGATTTAGACAGTTGGAAGAGTACACCTGAGTATATTTTTTCTCTGGGTTCAAGATCCATTTGTTGGAAAACTAAGAAACAAGTTTCAGTCTCTCTATCCACAGCAAAAGCAGAGTACTAGAATGCCACAGAAGCAACATGCCAGTTCATATGGTTCCAGACTCCCTTCTCTCAACTTGAATTTCCTCAAGGGGGCTCAAACATCATTCGCAGTGATAGTCATAGTACGAGTGTTGTTTAACTTAAGATGATCTGCAATATGGTAAACCATTGATACATGAAGAATATTGAAATTCACATGCATTATGTCAAAGAGTTCTTTCAAGAAGACAAGTTGATTTTCTGCATATTCGTCCTGAATCTTACAGAGAAAACATTTTTTCCAAAGCGCTTCCAATAATACATTCCTCACTCTCTTTGAGCACGGACATCAGGTGCCTATCTAAAGGGAAGATAAACAGCAAAATTTCCAAATAAAACTTTCCCAGTCAAATTTAAGGGGAACGTTATAAGATGTGTAATTTTTACTTTCACTTGCCAATAAAACTTAAGAGGGGATATAAGAATATGTGTAATCTTAACTTTCACTAGTCATAGAATTTAGTCGACCATCCCAAGGCCATTTATAAGTAATATTACTTTGGGTAAAATCTCTATCACTGTTAAAGGTTTTGAGTTCAATTGGTTAAAGCATTGAGTTCTCATTGTGGAGACCCAAGTTCAAATCCCAAAGTGACATCTAAGGTGTAATTCTAAGTTGTTGACTCTTGGCCTTCCATTGTGGCTTCTAGTGTTGATGTGTTTTCTAAGGTGGAATTCTAAGGTGTGACTCTAAGTTTTCCACTGTTGATTTATAGTGCAATTAACCAAAAGGAGCTAAGTGTTATTCTAATGTTAACACTCAAAAGGAGCTATGTATTAATCTCATTCAATGCTCAAAAGAAGCTAAGTCTTAGTCATATGAGTCATATTTGCAAACTTTCCACAATATATTTTTAAAAAAGTCGCTGTCACATATCAATGACTTGGATGTGTATATATATACACATACCAAAATTCTTTGCTTTTCATCTTATGCATTCAGGTTTGATATTTGTATATAAAAACTGTTTTCCTTCAGGTTCCTCCCACCTCTCTCTTTTGTTTGCATTGATTTGAAGTTTATGTCACTTTGTTCCGAAGGTGTAATTTACTACAATTCTGAGCTGGTTGGATTGCACCTTCTATTGCCCCAGTAAATATCTGGGGCCTTGACCAGTGTTGTCCTAAGAACCTTGATTGAACAATTCCTCTACCCAAAACCTTAAGAAAATTTCAACATAATTTGTTCAGGGAAGTGAGTACCACAGTCTTGGACCATAAGTTGAAGATTGCTATTACCAAGCAGAAGTTCAGGGTCAAATAGAAAAAGCTTAATGAGATTTAAAATGTTACCAGATCACCATAATAATGAGATTGGCTGCATGTGTGCATAAAACTATGAAGAGCACCTTTCCAAGGACAGAAAGTATAATAAAGAGCATTCATAAATCTTACTATGTCAACCATGCAGTTGCCTCAGAAGCATGGTTTCATAATCTTCTGGTTATTGTGATTCCTTGGATTTCCCGCAGTTGTCTGTTTCAATTTCTTTCTTTAGAAATATGTCTTATCATTGTGGAAAAAATGATGTTTTCTGGACAGTTTGATTCCCCTTAGGGATTTTATAGACTTTCACAGATTCTGTTATTTTGTTTCCAAGGGCACATTGACAGGCCCTTTTGGTACTTATATTTATATATGGTTATTTTTGGTTCCGGTAGATTTTTTTTATGATAAGTATTTATGCAGAAATGTGATAGGGTTCAATTATGATGCTGAAATAGGGGCAATTTCCGTATAATTATTCTTAATCAATATATTATTGTTACTATTACTCTTATTCACAAAGAAACATATCTATATGAACTGTTTGAATACGTGAAGAGTTAAATAATCATCCATTTGCAAACTTCAGGAAGAACGAAAACAAAGAATACCCTAGCTAGCTGCTACTTGACTTCATGAATAATGGGGCTTAACAATTCTAGGCTTACATTAATTATATTAGTTTTTCACATTTCAACGGTTCTTATCCAAAGCTTCTGGATTATTTGTGTTGTGTTTGTTTAGTTTCAAGACGTAAAAATGAGACCTGAAATGTTAACTATGTCAACATGAACACAGAAAGATAAAACATCTGGGTTTCTGTTTCTAAATTATTTATATTTTTCCAATGATAGATTGAAAATTATTGAACAAAGTGATAGTTACCAGGAATGTCATTACATTTCCACACTTCATGCTAATAAAGAACTTGGAAGACTATGGCTCTCTAACTCTTCTGTTCAATAAGTACAAGAATATTTCCCATATTAGTGCTGCTTTTGAGATTTCACTGAATCACATATCCTGGTACAGGATGCTTGTTGATTTGCTTTTCTGACAATTTTTTCTCACTTCGTAACTTTTGTCAAAACTCTGCTGCAAATGAATTGCATTCCAGTGCAAGCAAGCAACTCTTTATAAACACTCCGTTTTGTGGGGGAAATCAGTTTTACCATTCAAGAAAAAAAAAATTATATTCGTAAGGGCCACACGAGGTTCCAATTGTTATATTGATATCAAAACCATTCAAGAAAATTTACTGTAATGATAGAAATTCAATTTCCTTACCTTAAGAATTTAGTTAGTATAGAAGTTGGAAAACTTAAAACTTCTCGAAGTATCTCACCGAGGAAGCTATAAAGATAACAAAAGAAGCTCACAGAATTCAATCAAAATTATTACTAAGAATACTATCAAAGAAATGGAACAGAAGAAGAAACAAATGCCTTTTAGCAGCAACAATTGTGAACAATGAAGTAGCAAACGATCCCTAAAATCAAAGGGAACTACTAATTCGGATTATAACATTCATCATGGTGGCTTTTTTGGGTTTTTTTGTTTTTTTTTTGCTTGTGCCATTTCTGTCAATCATCTACAACTCTGAAATGACTCATAGCTTTAGACCTTTTGGCTTGGTTGGCAATATATTCACAGAAATCTACTATTTAGCATTATAACATTGACCAAAATCATGCTTTCTTTTTGAGTCATTTCTCCTAACCATCCATAACTCTTCATCTTCAATTTGTAGCCTGTGAAAGATTTTCGCCAACAATTTTATAGTCTATTTTAGCATTTCAACTTACTGCTGATTGGGATTACAACACTGATCTAGAAGAAAAAAAATTCTTTAGCATTGTTTTGCAGTTATGTATGCTCAATTTGTCCGTTCCATTAAAAATCTCAACTCAGTGCTAGACAGGTCCATGAATATTTTTTTCCAAGATTTCTCTTCTTCCGCCGTAATTCTGCATTTGGGTATGTTCGATTTTTGCAATTTATTTCACAGCCCACTTACGGAAAGCTTGAAATAATGAGTAAAACAAGTAGTACCTGATATTGCTTGGGAACATAGGAAGAGGAGGGAAGAGAAACTGCAGAGCAAGCCATTGTATAATCACAGTTTCCCTTGCAAAGGAGATATTTGTATTAATCGTCCACTCAGCAGAGAATAAGTACTACGTGGTATTATTGTTCTCCATTCTTCGTTTGCCTTCCAGAAATTCAAAGAATGATATCTTGTCTTCCAGAAATTCAAAGAATAATAGGATATTTGCTTGTACCAAACAAAATCTCGGAACGATAATTGTCAATCTATATAATTGATCTTTACCGTTCAGCTTTTATGCTTGCGTGTATGCAGATTTCATTTTTAAAATTTATTTGTTTCGATAATTCAATCACTTTTATAGCTAGTATTATTGATAGTTATAAAGTAGATTTGCATGAGGGTCCATTGGTTCAATTTCTGATTTGTCTACTATCTCCGTTTCACATAGTTTAAGATGTTATACGGGTGAACGTATAGTTTAAGAGGTTATAGGATTCCTCGTCTTGTATAGAGTTAAGCTCTTCATTGTTGGGTTAAATTCTTAATGTTTTTTCGTTGGAAATGACAATAAAGAGTGTATAGTTTAAAAGGTTATAAGATTGCTTGTCTTGTATAGAGCTAAGTTTTTCATCATTCTTGTCGGAAATGAGAATAAGATACACAACCTTCTCTATTTAAAGATGATAATGTGTTTATTATATAAAATATAAATTAAATATATAAATCACTTTATTTCATTTATGGGTACTTACATGTCATTTATAATAACTTTAAAAATTAAACTATGATAGGGTTTTGTGTCATAATTTGAGGATTTGGGGTTTTAGGTTTCTAATTAGAGATTATTCACAACTCTGTGGTTCAAATTGCCTCCAAGAAGTTGAAAGATGGAACTAGCAATAAGGAAAAGGCACATACTTTGGTTCTAGTTATTTTAGTCGTTACCCAATACTAGATCACCTCTTTGCAAATAGGCAATGATTTTATGGTAATATTCAATGTATTTTGAAATTGTGAATTAAAAAAGTACAAATTGGAGAACATCCTATATGAAGCTTGGTTTCTCTTGGACTATTTGAGTCTTTTCATGTCATTATTGTTTCAACGAGATGAATACGGTAGTGGATCATTTAGCAAAATTTAGAATTGAGTCATCTTGAGGTCTAAACATAGATAAAAGGGTGTAAAGCTAAGATAGTGTAATGAGCTCTCAAAAAAGTTTTCACATAGAAATGAAATAGAAATAATACTATAAAAGGAAAAACATAGGAAGGGCTAAAACCCAAAAATGTGGCAAACCACTATTTATCTATACCCATTCTAAAACAAGGCCATAGCTTATAAAGGTTCATTGGTTGCCATTAGATAAACCCACTCTTCCATTTAATAGTTTTCATCAATTAATAATACCTAATAGTAGGCAAGGAAAACCCAATTAAGTTCACCCTTTAGAAAACATGTACTAAGAAACTTCAAAGGACATCAAAATCTCAATTCTAGACCTATCCACCATTATCTTTTACATTTCAACATAGGAGTGTTAAAACTCTTATTCATTCATCACATTAATACATAGGCTAGATTGATTGCTCATCAACAAAAATAGCCATATTGTGACCATTTCATAAAACTTACTTGAAGAGAGCTACATAATACTACATTCATCTTTCTAATAAATTTAATCATCAAGATCAATAATGGTCTAGATGGTTGTAACTTTAGGAAAACATCATCATAGCAAGTCTCTACTCATAACCCCAACAGTTCATACAACTAGGATCAATTGGTGTTAGCTTAATAGTTTCATTTCTAATTACCCATAACTTATTTATTAGTCATAGGATGTAGAGACACCATGAACAAAATATGTGAAACAAACTAATAATAACACTATCTTGCATACAAGGATATAACACATATATATACCAACTTACAAGGTATGTTAATGTGAATCCATACCACCATATGACATGACCCAATGCCATCTAATCCAATGCATTGTAGTGTTTGAGATTTATTACCATCACCAGAAACTCAGTATGTATATGGTTATATCAAATCCACACATTTAAAATAAATATTGTCATTACTATCTCCTTCACCTAGAATATTAAGCATGGACCTTGTTAGGTATTTCTCCAACTATAGATATTGTCATGAGACCTCAAGGTATCAATACTATCAAATTATGCTTCAAAATTTAAGCACAATTGGGTAAAAACACAAAATTGTGTCACGTTTCAGGCCAACCTATCAGCACAAGTGAATTTAAGTAATTCTAATTAAAAATTAATTTTAGTCAAACATATGGTCTATAGAGATGCATTATAGTTGTCTTATACATGGACCACAACTTTTCCAATTGGAATTGTCTACTAAATGTATGTTTTATATCACTTTGGGTCTAATTACTATTTTTATTTTTATTTTAAACTCGATATTTCAACAACTCCTACTCTTATAAAAAAAAAAAAATTGAAATGTAAAAATACCCTTTTATAGATCTATAAATGAATTTTCCAGAATATATATCTTTTAATATTTTAATTAGTTTTTATAATTTATATTTTATTTTTATTTAAAGTAGGTCATCAGCACTAAAATATAAGGTCTATAATCTTGTAAAGGAAAAATACTAAAATCTACTGAAATTTTTTTTTAAAAATAAATGCAATAGAAAAAAGAGTCTATGTCAAGATGATATAATTATTATCTAATTTGGATAAATAATTAAGAAAAAAAGGGGACATTGAATGGAAAGAGTTATATTTCAATACACGCAACTTTTCAAATTTATTGAAAAATATATATACATAAAAAATAATTAAAAATATATTTTGCACTAAAGTTTCAAGTTATCAATATACACAAAAAAATTCAATAGAAGAAGGTAAAATTTACTATATAAAGTGTGACGCCTCGTGTAACTTCAATTTCACTATTTTATCAGCAAGTAAATTATAGTGTTTACTTTATAAGAAGGTATATTTAAATAATTTTTTTAATTATTTTAGAAAATTACAAACATAAAATACAAAAACAAAATATACATTTTATTAGTTTACATCATTTCAAAATTCAAAACATATATTTCACCTTCTATTGATTCAATTTAAAAAGTTGAATCAGCATTGGGCATTTCCTTTATAAGAGTGTGACACAGCTTTGTGCTTTTACCCAATTGTTATCATATTAAAGGAATTGATTTATCTATATTATAACAAAATATAATTCATCTCCCTAAATATTTTACGAAAAACAAGGCATTTATATAGGTGGTGTGTTTGGAGGTAAAAGGAGTGGCCAAACGTATCCAAAAAACATACTACATCTTGCAACATCAAGCCCATAGAGCCTAGGATTTGGAAGATAGTATGTAGACTAGGGATACTAAGTATTGGTCATGTCCCATATCCTGGATATAATTATTGTAAGATGTAATCACCAGTAGGAGAGATATAAGGAATGTATGTATAGAAAGATAATGTATTAGAAAGAAATGTACATGATATGAATGTATAAAAGGGAATAAGGAGTGATAAGGATGTACACGATGTACTAAAATGATATAAATAATACAAATATTTTTGGGTTCCAATATGATTTGTTGGGTATGTTCTTGATATTCTATTGGGTAGATAATCTCCTATCCAAATCCAGTCCCATGTTCCATTAATAGGACTAAACTGAGGTATAAGACAACAATACTAAGAAAGTCAATGGAGTTAAAAAATCCAATCTATGTCTCACAAGTTTCTTGCTAACATTGGTTTCGTTATCGAGGCCAAACGGTTAGGTCTTATTGAAAACAACTATTAAGGACAAGGAAATTTTCAAATTCAAAACTATAAACCAATTAGAGGAGAAAAGAAGATGATGGAAAAGATATGAGAATCTGCAATATATTCTCTCCTTGGCGTCTACCTTGTGAGAAAGAGTTAGATGCCAAGACAAGAAAACCCTAAGATATATATATTTTTAAGGAACATTTACTGCTCAGGGATAATTAGGTTATATGACAACTAACATTGCTATAATATTCTAGATTACCTTTTAGTATACGGATTAGTGTAATATTATAGTTGGTTTTATTAAACTCCTTTCCTTAATGATGTTGCTTACCTTCCATCCTATAAAGCTTACTTAATATCTATATTGACATGCTCACACCAATTTTCTTTTTCTTTTTTTTTAATATATGAGGTTGGAAGCAAGAAGGTTAAGTTCATAAATATAATATTCTTAATCTACTACTAAGACATTATAGCTTAAACTTAACCTTCTTGCATCCAACCTCATATACTTAGAAAAGAAAAAAGAAAAAAAATTGATGTGAGCATATGCCAATATAGATATTAACCACTTGATTTAAACATCATTAAGGAAAGGAGTTCAATAAAGCTAGCTACAATATTACTTTAATCCCTATGCTAAAAGGTAATCTAGAACATTCTAGCAATGTTAGTTGTCATATAACCTAATTAGCCCTAAGTGATGCATCCAAATGTTCTTAAAAAAAAAAATTGGGTTTTCTTGTTGCTAAATGATCGGCATTACATATAGGAAATGGAAAGGGGGACGACTTCCAAAGGGGATCCTTGGAAACATGACCAATAGAAAAGTATCGAATAACTACCGCAAGGGAGTAACAAAGGAGTGATGTAATCCCAAAACCAAAAAAAAACATGGCAAGAGGAGACAAAAGAAATACAATAGAAATTGAGGAGCAAACCAAATTAGCAAGAGAAGTGATAATGGCCAACCCAAACAATGAGGACAGAAGATAAAGATAGATTGTCGAAAGAGAGGATAGACACTACAAGAGGATGGAAATTCCAAAGAGGATGAGGTTGCAGCATGTCAATGTGGGTGTTCTTAAGCGTGCTAGGGTGGGTTTCATCAAGAAGAACAAGAAGAACGAAAACAAGGAAAAGGATGTGAAGACCTTAGAAAGATAAAACTCATGCAAGGATAAAATAGGACAATTATTAACTAGTCTAGAGAAGCACATTGATGATTATGGAAGATCAAGAAGTTGGTGTTAAGGGAATGTAGTAGAATGGAGACTCCTATCCTACTATGCAACTTTCCAAAAATCCTACAAACAAACTAGACTTGTCAAATATAACAATCAAATTAGATGACAATTTTACAAAAAAATTGAAACTCCAGAGAAGATCTCACCTTTAAATAAATACTACCTCGACGAGTTACTTAATAAGATTATAAGGATATTAAGACAAGAGGAAATACAAAAGAGAAAGTTAATTTTAAATTTGGGTGAATAATTGAGGTCCAATCAAATGTCACTTACAGATAAAAAGATGAAACGTTGTTTTGAAGAGTCCCGACTCTCTAACAAATATGCATCCCCCCAACCATATAAAAGTAGAAGAATTTTGGTAGAAGAGATGTTGTAGAAGAGAGAAGAAGAAAGAGAGAAGAGAAAGAAGTGCAAGAAGTTGCTTGAGACAAAACACTTGTAAGTGAATTCTTTGATATTAAGTTAAAAATAGAAAAGGGTAGAGAAGAGAAGCCATGAATAATTTAAAAGTGTAAAGAAGGAGAATGAAAAGAGTGCACAAATCTAGAAACCCAAACTAGAATGAAAAACACACAAAATGGAATCATCAATCTAGATAATAGTATTTGATCAAGATACCAACGAAGCTACAAAACATTTTCTCTTGTTGGAGTCCCTATGGGAAAGGAAAGGTGTAGAAGAAGATAGATAGCTTAAGTTACTGGACATTGTATACTTGTTAAGAAAAGATGAATTAGATTATTTTATGAAGGCGTATCCTCACCATGGAAGAAGTTGGGATGAGGTTAAAGATGATTTCTCATTAATTTTTTATATGCCAATCATTCCCACTAAAAGTGTTAGAAAAATGAGGGAATTAGCACAACGGGAGAATGATTTTGTGAAGGCTTGTGACAAAATATTTAAAGAGGTATGGACAGCGAGTTAGAAGAACCACTATCAAAAAGACAAAAAATTGAATGGTTTACATTCAAATTACAAAAATATATCAGAGTAGATATGGATGGAATAATACTCGACTCATACAAATTTGATCATTGTGGCTTACTGGATTGAAGCACAACCTAGAGAAGCCAAAGAAGCATGAAACAAGATAAGCCCTTAAGGAACTCCAACTACAAATGCAAAAATCAACCATTCAAAACAAAATTATAGTCAAAGGAGAATCAAAGAAGACAAAGGACATATAGTTGTTCTAGGGAAGGATACATTAGGAATGATTTCCCTAAAGCACAAGGTGAGAGGATAGTTGTCAAATTGCATGTAGAAGTCAAAATAGTAAAATATAATTCAACATATTATGCTATTTTCAGAGAACGGGATACCCACCTTATCAAGGGCCATCCTGACTATCAGCCTCCAGTCCAAAATGGAGGAAACCATTGTAACCAAAGATGTCATTAGCCACAATAGCAATGTAGGTGAAAGAAACATGAATGATGGAGGATACATATAGCCCCCTTAGAGGATAATAGGAGGAACATTTGTTCTATGCATAATAGCTCACATAAGGATTATATTGAGGATACCAAAAAATCCAACTGTATAGAAGGTAGAGGTTGTTAGTGTAGATTTTTATTTTTCCTTATGTTAGGGGGTATTATTTTTCCTACATATATAATTTAAGCTTGCCTACATTATTAGTATTGGAGTTGAGAAAATACAACACCACAGGAGCCCAAATGATCTCTGCAAGCTGAAAAACCTGTTACAAGGAGAAGCAAGGAAGCAAATCACAGAAGAAAGAAATACACAGAAAATATGCTCAAAAAGAGAGAGCTCAATATTCACAAAATGTGTAATGTAAAAAACCTCCTTCTTCATACAAAGAAAAGAATGAACTCAACCTTTAATAGGTCAAGAAACCCTAAAAGGGAAAACCTAGGTTTGCACATAATAATTAATAAAAGAATTAATTATTATGCACCTAAAGTTAGCTTAAGTGTAAAAGAGATAAAGGGAACTTAAATAATTAAATAAATAATGTTTAATTAATCAAGTAAATACCTGAATACTCTAACACCCCCCCTTAAGCTAGACTTAGGGAGAAGCTAAAACCTAGAACAGCTACTGAAAGCAAGAAAGATGGGTCCCGGCAACAAGGACTGATCAGGTACCCAAATACAATGAAATCTCTATAAATTGGAGAAATAGAGAAAACCACATGGGAACAAAACTCTACTCCAAAAAGAGATGGAAAAGAACACCACTAAAGCATGAAGAACCTGCAAACTCAGTCGAAGAATAACTGTTGATCTGAAGAACCTCCACTGAAATAGAACATGACTAGGTAGATAAGACTGTAATCTGTATGAGCGCCCTCAAATGACGCTGCTCGAATCAGAAGGCAAACAAGGCAAACAACTGAAATCGAAGATACAAATGGCATGAAAACACCAAAGCATGAAGAGCTGATCAATCGAACCACGGAAGAATTAGAACCAACATGACAAACCTCCCCATAATACGGAAGTGGGAGAGGGACAGGAACACTGAAAAGAACAACCAAGAAAAACTGCATGACAAAGAACCAGGAATATCAAAGGTGCTGAGAAAAGTACATGGTGTCGTGGAAGGAACACTAACTTGACACACATCATGAGGTGAATGTTGTGGAAGGAACACTCACTGGACAAAGGTAGATGGAAAACAAGGCAAACATCAACCCGCTCATGGCACTTTATCAATAGTGCATGTACAATAAGGCACAAGATGTGCAAGATCCCAAGTAAACAATGCATGGTGGCACTTTATCTCAATGCCTTTGCATAAATACAATCTACAATGATAAGAAGACTGGAAATAGAAACGAGAACCAAAATAGAGACATCCTACCCAGAGAAGAGATCTCAGGACCTGAAACAACCAAGATATCCACCAGAGTGTTGAAAAGCAAAAAACTGAATAAAATATGCATGGAGTAGAATCTGGAAATAAAAATCATATGGCTGGAAAGTACACAACACATGCTTTCCAAAAATATAAACTTTTCAAAAAATGAAGTTTGGATGCTCATTCTATGTCCCCTAGAGTGCAAAAACAAGACCTCACTTTGACTGGAAAAAAAAATAGTCAAACAACAAAATTGGAAAAAAAATTACCAACATCATGAGGTCCGACTCAGAACCAGCTTTCTGATGCCTATTCGTTTTTGAAAAAATGACTCCGTATGCCCAAGATATGACCAAAAAACCAAACCTCCCTTCAAAACAAGAGGAAGAGGTAGTTTGGTGGTTGTTCGGGCGAACGTGGCCAAGGAGTGGCGGGTTGGTGGCTCCCTGGTGGCTAGGCGGCGGTGTCCGGGCGACGGCCGAGCTGAGCGGTAGTTTCCGGTGTTGGCGGGTCGTGGTGGCTGAGCAGCAGCACGGTTGCTGGGTCAGGCGGCGGATTAGGTGGCCGGAGTGGCGGTTTCCAGTGGCGGGCTGAGGTGCTAGCAGAGAGCAACAGGGATGGCTGGAGCGGTGGCCGAAGTAGCAGCGGGGTCAGGGACCAGCAGGCAGCGACCGTAGGGAAGCCGGCGGCAGCGGGGCTGCAGGGAGGCTAGAGTGGTGGCCGAAGCAGCGGCGGGGTCAGGGACCAGCAGGCGGCAGGGAGTCAGCGACTAGTAGGTGACGACCGCAGGGAAGCTAGCGGCGGCGGGGCCGCAGGGAGGGTGCAACCACGGTGGCGGTGGGTGGTGCCGGGCGGAGCAGCTGGGTCAGGCCGGTGCGAGGAGACCAGCAGGAGAAGCCGGAGGCCAATGCCGAAGGATGACGAAGTGAGGCCCGAGGCCTGGGTAGGTCTGCGGCAGCCTGCAGCAATTGCAAGGGTTCCACAGTACCCTACGTATCGTGGGAACCCCCAAAAAAAAATAAAAAATTGAACACCAAAAAAACTATCGCCTTTTTTTATTTTTGAGTGTTTTTTTCTTTTTTTTTTTACAAAAAATCAAATTTCGGCCTGCATGCCATAAAAAGGCAAAAAATATTTTTTTTGAAATTTTTTTCTAGGTTAGCGTGCCAAGGTCGTACGGCCTAGATCTAGAGAAAAAAATACTCCTAGAGGCTCAAGAACCAAAATAGGTCAAATTTTATATGACCATAGGGGTTTTCAAGCCTTCCGAGCATGACGGTGAGGTCCGTTTAGGCCCAAAGTGCTCGGAAAAAAAAGCCTATACCTAGGTGCATAAAAAAACTTTCTAAAACCCCAAATCTGCTTCCATTACAAAAATTCTCAAAACAAGAACAAGTAGCTGCAGATCTTCAGCTCTGATACCATATTGGAGTTGAGAAAATAAAACACCATAGGAGCCCAAATGATCTCTGGAAGTTGAAAAACCTGTTACAAGGAGAAGCAAGGAAGCAAATCACAGAAGAAAGAAATACACAGAAAATATGCTCAAAAAGAGAGCTCAATATTCACAAAATGTGTAATGTAAAAAACCTTCTTCTTCATACAAAGAAAAGAATGAACTCAACCTTTAATAGGTCAAGAAACCCTAAAAGGGAAAACCTAGGTTTGCACATAATAATTAATAAAAGAATTAATTATTATGCACCTAAAGTTAGCTTAAGTGTAAAAGAGATAAAGGGAACTTAAATAATTAAACAAATATTGTTTAATTAATCAAGTAAATACCTGTATACTCTAACAATTAGGAGTGGCTAACATGAGGACACGTAGAAAAATAATTCACCTATGTGTATAACTCTCTCCCTCACAAGGGTAGTTGAGTTACACACCCTCTCTTGGCTTGTTGTGCCACCTCACATAACCATTATATGTCATTTCCCTAAGTGGGTTATGGGTTAGTTTGGTTTCTCAACCTCTCTTGGCTTTATGTGCCACCTTTCATAACTCCTCTCCTATCCACATGTAAGGAGGTGCCACATGTCTTGGCATTTACCAAGTAGGTAAAACCTCCCACTTTGTATGGAGAGTAAGAATTAACGCACCCATTATATGTATATGTTATTATTTTTTTATATAATTAGCACTCTACTATCATCTTCACTAGTTTAGGATACCTCGAAGAGAGTATTGAGAGTCTTCTCAAAATTCTATTTCTTTGTCTCTTTTTCTCTGAATTCAAATTTTTTTTCCTTTAATTGTTTTGATATGTGATTAGTTGTTTCTTTGAGTTGTGTATGATCTATGACCAACATCAAATATTAGTTCAGTTATCGCTTCTCATAGAATCTAACATGGTATTAGAGTCATGTTGTCTGGTACAACTCATTATTTTTCCAATTTTTAGAGAGATTTGAGACTATTACATAGCTAATATTTTCCTTTAAAACCAAGTATGCTCTTCTCCTATATTCTTGTGTGACCTGGAGAATTAGAACAGTTTAAGGAAAATAAACTTCTCATTAATATGGTTTAAATATACATGTGTTCTTGTGAACCTAAGTGATTGTAGTTTTTTCGTAATATTGAACGATTTTTTAGCATTTATAGAGTGTCCTGAAGGCTTGAGAAAGTCAATGTGACTTTTATTTAACCAAAATCAGAGTTTGGAGGACATAGAAAAAATTAGACTGAAAAATTCAAAGCTTCACTAGAGTTGTTTTCATTTTCACTTCAAAAATCCAACTTCTACTCTTTTGTAGGAAAATCGATTTCTGGGTTTGGTTAGCAGCATACAAAAACTATTTAGGATCTCTTACTTTTTGTATAAAGTTAATATTTTTGCAAAAAATGAGTTTGAATCAATGTGAGCCATTTTGGCTAGTAGATTTAGCAACATTTTTTAAAAATGCACAACTTTTACCTCAGGTGTTGGATTTTTGAAAATGAGTACTTGACAGAAATATGGAAACAAGCACTTTCCATTCACAAGTTTCATTAAAAAATTCAATCATTTTCTATCGACTATTGCAAGTTAAAGTTATTGCACTTTTTTCTCTTCAACAAGTCATATCTTTCACCTTAGAACTCTATTTTCCAAAAACAAATAAGCATTGGAAAGGTATTAAAGAGCATTGCACAACTATAAGGCTATTTTTTTAATATTTTGATACCAAGGTTTTTAATTTTGGTCATTGGAGGCCTAGAAAGCATTGCAGTCTGATAAAAGGCCTCGTAAATGCATTAACTATAAAGTGTCAACCTTGTAATATTTGGGGAGGGGGGGAGGTGAGGGAGGCGAGTGGGTAGTTTTTTTAGACTAGTGAAAAGAAGGGTCCCTTGTGTATCTTCCTTCTTGTACTTTTCCTCATTCTTTAAAATTTTCTTTTTTGTTATCATGGATGCATCTACAGTTCTTATTTTGCCACAATATAACTATTTTGAGTAGAAATCTAAGGTAAGAATAAATCTGAAAAGACACAAATATCATTGTATTGCAATGGGACTTGAAACTAAACCTTGGGACAATGTTGTAAAGATAAAATGGTTTAACAAATGTGATGAAGCCTCTGGTTCTTTGTGTATGTCAGTCTACCCTAACCTTCTTTTTCACATGAATCTATCACTACACCAAATGAAGTGTCGAACACTTTGGAAAACCTCTTTGCAAGATAAGTTAAGAGGTCATCAGTTGGAGAATGAACTCATACGGTTGAGTCCAACCAATTTTGACACTATATGAGACTTCTTAACAAAACTTAGATATGTAGCATTGCAGTTGGAATAGTGTGGAATTAAGAACGATGATAAGCAACTGATCTTGAGCATTCTTTATAAGCTTGGTACTAATTATTCAATGTTTTCTTTTACACTCTATGTTACAAAATGTACCCTAGGTTCCACATTCAAAATGCATTTTCTTAATGATTTTGTTGCAGAACTCACTAGGGAGAAATACAAATTGGTTCAAATTGATACAATCAAGTTGTCTAAGTCACATGCCTTAGCTATAAATCAAAGAACAAAAATGATCTAATAATCAAGATAAGAAACAAAAGAACCAAGGAGAGAAGAAGATGGAGCAAAAGTTTGCTACTTCAAAAGTAGATGACCAGATTTCTTCATCAAAATGTGAACAATTTAAAAAGGAGAAGGTCAAAGATTCTTATTGTAAAAGCCTAACCATGATGAAAATAAGTGTTTAAAGAAACAAATTGATCGCCTTTCACATCTTCTAGAAAAGGACAATATCAACGTGTCTAATTCAATGAAATAGAGTTCATCAAAAAGATCTTTTAAGGACACAGATAAGGGTAAGGGGAAAGGAAAGGATGAGACCCTATATACCTGAAAGAGTGGTTAGGCAGTTAAGAGAAAAACACAATCAATTATACCAATGAAACATTGCATGAGAGAGATTAAATGAGCAAAACAAGTTAAACAATCAATCTTCTAAAATCGTTCCATTGTTCTATATCTCCAAGGATACTTCAAATCAAGATAGCTCTCAGATTATATGCGCAATTAATCTCTAGGATGAATACCTAAAGAATGAGGGATACAAATGATAAAAGATCTAAATACAAGTGAAAATAAAAATCTTAGCATGACATGGATATGAAAAGCTATGATATGGTGCAAGATGATGAGATTAAAATGAAGATTATGCTAGCATGATATGCTATTCTAACATGATAATGCTATGATAATACTAAGTTATGATAAATAAAGTAACATGCTATGATAATGCTATTATGATATGCTAACTTGCTATGCTAACATGATATGCTATACTAACATGATATGCTATGCTAACATGATAGTTCTAATAATAGAATGCTCCTAAATGCTTAAGCTTGAAAAGAGAGGCAAATGAGACTCCTTGATAACCTGCACACAAGAAAATAGCATAACCTGGATGCAAAAACTTGGGATGATGATAATGAAGGAATGAGGCCTATTTACAAAAGAAATGGGAAATTGGATGGTCAAGATTGAATAATCTTAACAAGGGTTAGGATTGAAGGATAATCAATCCATGTGAATCTTTCAACCCAATCCCATGTTGACAAGTGTCACCATGAGGAGGCGTGAGAGGAGAGATAATGAGCATTAAATGCTTGAGGGGACATGATGGTTACCCTAAGGGGTTGGGTTAGGGTTAGGTTAATGGATATTCCTTTTATCCAAGGGATAAATGGATGTGCAAGGGTTAAAGGATAACCATGATCAAAGCAATAAATGCTTTGATGAGACCCATGAGCTAAAATGATGGTTAAGTTAAAAGAAAGTCTCTAACCGAAATTCAAAGGTGAGTTAACCATTAATAGTTATGTACGAGCCTTTAATAGTTTCGAAGACTTTAGAGGTTAACCATTTGAAGGCATAAAGCCTTTAATGGTTATTGAAGACTTTGGAGATTTCTGAGAAGTGACTTCCTTTTATTTAGGAATGTGACAATGATTAGGATAGGATTTGGTTAATTAAGAAGGATTTAAGAGATTCTAGAAGAATGATTAGTGTGCAAGTGGATTTTGTAGGAGAATGCAAGTGGGAGGAATTTTGAAATTTTCAATTAAAATAAAATCATTTATTTCACTTAAATGGTGCAACTTGCATTTGGATAGATATTTAAATAAATATTGATTTATTTAAATGTGAATGTGAATTTTGGATTTTATTTAAATAAATATCAATTTATTTAAATGAGAAAAAAGGGGATAAATCATTAAATGCTTGAAGACTTTGAGGGAAACCATTAAAGGCTTGAGAAGGCTCTAGAAGGAAGCCATGAAAGGCTTGAAGACTTTAAGGGAAGCCATTAAAAGTTTCCAGTGGGTGAGGATAAATAGGATTTTAAATAAATAATTATTTTATTTAAAATAGTGGTGCAACTTGTATTTGTAGGAAAATGCAAGTGGGTGAAGGATAAAGGGGATTTAAATATTTATTTAAATAAGGGGGGATTTCGGGGGATTTAAATAAATATTGTGAATGAAGATTTAATTAAACAAATATGATGTATTTATTTAATTAATGGTTTGAATTCGGTTAAGTGAATTAAATCAAATAAATTGAATAATTTATTTAATTAAAAGAAGAAATGGGTGAATTAATTAAATATTAATTTAATTAATAATTGGAAAACGGATGATAGATCAATTAAATGTAAATTTAATTAATAGCTAGATGGAGGATAATTAAATAAATATAAAATTCATTTAATTAGGTGGACAGAAATAGGTGTCTATAGACCCTAGTTGTTGTTACTTCACAATTGAGTTCTTGGATAATTGACTTGGGTGCTTCGCATCACATGGCTTCTTCAAAAGATGATTTCACCTCTTTAGAGACATATTCTATGCCTACCATACTAATGGGTGATGACACTCCTATTGAAGTGCATGGGAGAGGTTCTATTTGTTGGAATCAATGAACACTGAGAGGGGGATGAATTAGTGTTTTGCAATGCACAACTTTCTTAAACTTATTCTTAAATCACCGGATGCAAATAAAAAAAAGCAAAGTGCAGAAACTAAATGCAATCAAGCACAAAACCATAACACCACAATTTTTATGTGGAAACCCGAAAAGGGAAAAACCACGGTGGAATTGAGACCCACAATATTATAATATTGTGATCAGGAGTATAATAGTATTACAAGAGGGGAACACACATGCATCCAGGCACACTAATTAAAGTTGACTGCTCAATTACAAAAGAGGGCTACAACCTTGGAGAACTCACTATCCTACAAATGATTTACGATGACAACAAGAATGTATGAACTGATGAGTAGCATCTACAAATGTCAAAATACAGTTCTAGTTAAGCACAAAGTGATTGTATTCCATTGTTCTGACAAACTGCTTTGTTCTACTACTCTATCATCTACTAGAGCACCAATCCAGGGATAGCACACGTGAAACTATGCTCAATCGCTCATACAATCTTCGCACACTCACATCTATCTACAAAAATACTCAAATGAGTTGGTTTTATATATCTGCATCAATAGATTAAATCATTTCCATGTCGGCCTGGAAACCGCATAACACACAACATGAAACGTGTAACAATAGGTCAGCCCAATCCAATTACAAATCCATATGCAGACCTAAACAATTTAATAATAGGATTTACACATGTCAGCTCGACTCGCCGAAATCATCCCAAAGATTTTGCATAGCACGCTACACCAAAAAAGCCATGTTCTTCTTGAAATACTGGACCAGATCTTCAATCTTGCACAAGAATCATATATCGGAGGCTAGAATTCTGAATTAAGTTATCTCAAATATCCAATCACCTAACTCTTCCATCGTAACCAAAATTATGCAACCAAAATTGAGTTCTACTCAATTCCACCTTCCAGACTTAAGCAAAATGGATATCAAATTTTCGATAGAACAATTTTGCATATATCAGATGTGATTTCTGATCTGAGTTGCCATCAATGACAACCCCAAAACATTCCTCATGCACTTAACTCAACCAGTACAGTGTCTCTTGCCAACAATCTCCCTCTTTGGCATTGATGGAAACACTTAATGAAAAATGACACTGTAAGATCAAAACTGACATACACTACAAAACTTCAAAAACTGTAACAACTCGTCTCGACAACTCAACAAGCTCTCCCTAAGAATATACACCATTTTTCATTCCTCTCTCTCCCCATTTGACATCAACGGCAAAGGTAGGTATCCGCCAAAATTTATGTACAAGGGTATACTCAATAACTTAAAAAATTTAAAAATGTCTGCAAAAATGGTCTTTAGGGATTGCAAGTGATCATCCCAACCTTTCTTAAGGTTCTCCAAAATGTTGATAAGAGCACTAAACAGATAGGCATGCATCTCATCTCCTCTGATATTTTAAGGAACACTTTTATTCAAAGCATTCATAACATATTGTTGACTACTGAGCAAAGTATCCAACCGGGGAGTGATTAAATTCCCAAGTTCTCCCACTCTACCAACCACTCTATCTTTTTCTTATAAAGGCTCCTGATTTTGTCAAGTAGAGTCATCACCTAAGCTACAACATTTCTCACAAAAACTGATTGGGGGGCAAAGGATTGAGAAATACCGGCTAATTGACTTTCGCATTCTTTGATCTTCTTATCAACTCAATTGTGAACTTAGGCAAAAGAAGACATGACTTGTAAATCTTACTGCCTTCATCCAATGCTTCCCGAATGGCCTTCAAACTGGCAGTCAAACTAACCCTATCACCTTCAACCATTTTCAAAATTGTCCTTAACTGCATAGCATTGAATTGGCTAAGAACCTTTCCTTTGACAAATTTCTCTAAAGATACAAAATGAGAATCTACAGACTTAAGCATGCTCCTTAGCTTTCCAAAGGGTGAGCTTGTTGTATCTTGTTTAAAAGATGGAAGAATTTTCTCAAGCACACTTATAGCCATGGATATGAGCTCTTTATCCTCAAAGTGATACCTCAATAAGTCTTCACTAGCTTCGCCTTGTGCAAGTGTTGCAAGCTTGAGTGCTTGGATAGGAGATAGTGAGTTGAGATCAATAGGTCCTTTGGTGAGCTTTTTGTCACTAATACTCTGCTAGCCCTTGTCCAAAGTGTATCTTACCGCTAGAACCTATTCAATATTATCTTCACTCTTCTACTTCTTCGCATCCTCTGCTTCTCCCTTCTCTGCATCCTCTCCCTTTTCATTACCAACCTCCTCAGTTGCCTTCTTTGATTCAATATTTATTACCGCAGAATTTTGATCAGCTTCACTAGAGTTTGTAACCTTAATAGTATCATCTGCAACTACGGCTTGATCATGTGTTTTCTCATCTAGAACGGAGGTATCATGTGTATGTACTTTCGGATGGGTGTCATCTTTCACTAGATTTATCTCATACTTATGCTCTTCCAAAACATGTTTCAAAATTACTTGTTTCCTTGGCCACTTCATCAACCTTTCCAAACATAATCTTATTAACTCTGGTTTTTCTTCTAAATCCATTCTTTGCAATCTTAAGAAGTTTGTCCACCTCACTCTTGGAAATTACAAAGCACAAATTAACCAATACATATTCTTTTATTGTCTCATCTTCTAAACTAGTCACATGCCTTCTGACATCCAAAATTTCATATAGACCCTTCAGAATCATTGATGATAATTCCATCAAGGCTTTACTATATACATTCATATATTCTACAACGACCTCTTATAGTGTTCTTTTATCATTTCCATCATAATTCTCATACCATTCTGATACATGCTTCAAATTTCCTTCTTTTACTATGGTATTATCTATTTGACATAATGTGATGGGGGGAACAACAGTGTAGTTACCTTCAAGCTTTCTAGACTTCAATGCTTTGAATCAAATTCAGACTTGGGCTTCTTGCTAGGACGAGGTCTTCTGGATTGCTTAGCTCCAACTTTTTGCTTGGCTGACCTTCACCGGATGATGGCTTTTTGACTAGCCTGGCAGACATAGCAGTTTTTTTCACTTCCCTCACCGCTTCATCAGATTTTGTCTCTTCTTCTATAGTGGTTACCATGTAGACACTCTCTGGATTCCCTTTCTTCCTCTTCTCTACTCCCTCAGATGATTTGGATTTGGCCTTTGGTGGAGGGACGGGTTTTGTACACCAGAGGAAGGTGCTGACTTCGTTTACCCCTGCTTAGGAGTAGTAGAGGTTGGTTTAGTCTTCTTGGGTTTGACCATGTCCTCCTCTTTCAAGATGTTCTTCTCCCAGGCTCTACGTACTACTTCCTTTGTAATACGCATATCTTTAGCAAGCTACTCTACTTATTTCCTCACTATCTTCTACATTTCAGGCTTGTTGAATTGGGCGTGCAGACTTAAAGTATTTTCCTTATAAGTCCAAAATATTTCTTCTTTTTCATCCACTAGCTTTCTTAAAAGATGTTGAGCATATGCATCAAGAGTATTTGCATCAACTTCTCACCTGATGGCCATGATCCACATTGTCCCTAGTTCAGCGGCCTCCATTAGGCATTGGTCAATCTCCACCATGAAGCATATGGTGTCCTCATACTTCTCTACAATCTCCTTTGGGATCCTTTGTTGGATATTGTTGGTTATTGTTGCTACTAGGATATGTCGTTGTCATTGATGTCAACATATTTCTGTGATTTTCTCCGGTGTGTTTGGTAAGATCTTATCATCCGGTTTTGCAGTTTTGTTTTGTTGATCACTGTTTTGCAAAGTTCGATATTTCCTTTGGTATATTTTGGTGTGATCAGATCTTGTGCTGAGCTTTTGGAATATTGTTTGGGATGGTCTTGTGTATCTTCATTTCATATGGATCATGATTTGGTACTAAGTAAGTTATCTTTCTTCGTGATATTTGTTGATTGGTTGTGTTCTTGAGCTTTCAAACGTTGACATATGAAGATTTGATAAGTGGTGTAGGTGCAGTTGTTTCTGATGATACTAACGTGCTTGTTGGTGTTTCCTAGTTGTGTCATATTTGTTTTGGTAATCTGTGTTGACCGTTGAGTGATTTTTTGGTGACTTTGGTGAATCGTGATAATTTTTGTGTTATGCAGTATTCCTGGTGGTGTGCGTGTTTCAGTTGATCTTGGTGTGATTTCCGGTGGAGTTGAGTGTTCGGGAATTTGATTTAGGTCCATGTTATGTCATGTATATCATTATATTGGTCTAGTGGTTGATCTTTGTATCGTGTGATGTAATATTGTAATTGTGAGTTCAGGGTTTAGCCGACCTTGTTTTCAAGGTTGATGATTTGTATAAATAGGTGATGTTGTCATGTAATTTGGGTGTCAAGGTTGTGTCTGCATTATCAGAGAGGGGTTTATGTGTGAGCAAGTGATTCATCTTTCAGTGTTGAGATTGAGGAGAGATTCATGTTGCAAGGAAAACATTTGTGCTTAACAGAAACTATCATCAGGCATTTGTAGATGCTATCATTACAATTCATTTCTTCTGGATTGTAGTCTAAATCTTGTTGTAAGTTAGTGAGACTTCCCTGAGGGTTGTAGCCTTCTGATCCATTATCATTTGAGTAGTGAGCTCTAGGTAGTGTTCCTGAATGCATGTGCATTCCCCATTGTAATATTTTCACATACTACTGCAGAGTATCATCTTATAATTGTGGGTAGGTTCCCACCATGGTTTTTCCCTTAACCGAGTTTTCCACTTCAAAAATCTCGGTGTTGTTTGTTGTGTTGTTAATTTTCTTATCTTTATTATTGTTGCAATTTATCAGATTTGTTTTTGTGGTTGAGTTTGTCAATTCAGTGAAGATTGATTCACCCCCCCTCTCAGTCTTCCCTCTTTGTTGTTGCCAACATCCTTTCCTTGTTCTGCATCATGCCTTGGAAGGATTTGAAGTAGCCCAATAGGATGACTTTTTGTGCTTGAGTATCTCCTAATCCTTGTAAGGCTTCCTTGATTTGCACAACCATCGATTTGTCATATTCCCATTGTACTTTGCCTATATCGGGGATCTCTCTCTAATGAAATAGAAGGCTAGATAGATAATCAAGGTGCCAAACTTAAAAAACATGCTTCTTGTCCTGCTTTATCTTCCTTAGATTGCTCATTAATTCACTCAGAAGTACCCCATGCAACTCATACAACTTGTCATCTTTAAGAATTTGATAGGCTACATGTATTGTCATACTGAAGACTAAGTTTGCCCTACTAGATTGATATACCTTATACCCTATCACCATGGATGTGAATCTGACATCATACTCAACAATTTCATTGATTGTCATCGATCTGCTATCATGCTAGGAACTGGTTACCTGTGTCACAATCATGTTCTTCACATTCCTTAGACCATGAACTTCACTGGTTGCATTCAGACATGTCACCACTTGGATTGAACACTTGGTGATCTTGTATGGTTTATCAATCCATATAAATTCATCATGGACCCTGCTCAAAATGTACCTAACCCATTCGGATTCGTCGAAAATTGGAAAGTTCACAAACTGAATCAAATCCTTATCCTGTAGAGACTTGAAATCTGGTTTCAGGTTCCCATACCATCTACCATGAGATTGGTATACAATGATAGCACTTCAGCATTCACAAGCTCCTAAATATTACAGTGGATGTATGCCCTAATATCTTCAATGTGCAAAACCCCATACGGAATAGATGAAAAAGCTCCATTCGGATCATCTTCCATCAATTTGTATGGATTTATCTTAAGCTTGGGCCTTGTCATATTAGTTATCTCAACTACCAATGGAGTCACCACATCAGAACCGGATGATTCCATTATCGAATTCTACATTATAAACAAATAGCTCGAACTTGGAAAATACCATTTTGTCTTCAACTAGATGCAACAAATCTTCGCTGAATCTTTTCAAGCTCTAGTTTAGTTGCACAATCTTCTTCGCCGCACTCTTCCGCTCTTCCACTTTGAATGCAATATGAGAAATGAAAGTTACAATGCCTTTTTATCCTTTGAATACCTAAATTTAAGGTGCAATAAATGCTCAACCCTAAAGTTCTCTCGGATGCTTTGAATCTCATGAATATTGTACTGGAGCATCAAATCAGCATGAATTGTTTCGAATATCTCTTAGGATCATCTGCACAACCATCTACAATCATCTGCAAGCTTCCACAGCTAGTTACAAATCTTACAGAGGGGGTTTTAAGGTTCTGCATGAAAAGTCTTCCCCCAAGGCCAAATGCCTTAATTACCGGACGAGGTTCCAACATTAGAATCAGGTCTGGACTCATTCACTGAATTTGAACCATCCCTTTTAACCCACATCTTTGTGTGTTGCTCTTTGATCTCTTCACCATTCACTTTGCCCTTATCATCTACTTTGTTCTTGTCTATTGGAGCATTTTTTCTAATATTCTTACTTCTACAGTATTTTGCAATGCGATTGGTTTTGTTGCAAGCATAGCAAAAAATGTTGTTTCTCTGATTAGGCCTAAAATTACCTTGATTTCCCTTTGATCTGCATTGGTTAGCAATATGTCCAAATTTTCCACAAGAATGGCATCTTACATTTCTTCTATTTACCATACTTCTGCATTCAACTAACTTATGATCATACTTATTTCAATTAAGACATTGTCCGAAGAATGATGAATTATTTTGATTAGCCCTATTTCAGCATTGACTTGCCATATGACCAAATTTATTGCAAGCAAAATATTTACCATTGAATTTATAAGCATTAGGCTGTCTTACCAGAGATATCTTGTTCTTCTGATGATTGCTTTGACCAAATTCGGAGCTTTCTCCTTTCTCAAATCCAAGTCCTCCCATATCACCTTTATTCATTTGACTTTGTAGCATCTCATCCAGCTTAGCCAATCTAGCATTGAATTTTTCATTGTACTCATTAGTCGTGGTAAGTTCATCTTTTAAAATTATGAACCGTCTTTCAAGCTCTTGCTCATTACTCTTGGATTGTATCCATTCAAGCTTCAGCGGGTCATTTTTAAGATTCAATCTACAACATTCATTAAATCTATCCTTCAATGACGGAGTCAAGATTTCCTCATTTTTCTTCTTATCTTCAATCTCCTTTGTTAGCTTCATCTCAATGGAGTGCATTTCATTCTTCAGAATTGCATTATCTCTAGCAAGTTTTTCACATTCATCTATCTTGTCTTTCAGAACTTGATCATCAATGCTTTGCTATTCTTACTTCTTGAGTTTGTCCATTAGCTCCTTTCTCTTCTCTCTAGATGTGCTCACTCATTCTTTCAATGACGATGAAATTTTCAGCATCATTCAAATTTCTTCTCAGGCTACTTGCTTCTTACTTGTTGCATTTAGGTCTTCAAGTGCCACAATAAGTTGTTTCTGCAAACTGGAGTCCATTGATTCACTATTCTGGATCTTCCTCAAGTTGTTAGGCTTCCTGGGAGGAAAAAGGCTCTAATACCAATTATTGGAATCAATGAACACTTAGAGGGGGGGTGAATCAGTGTTTTGCAATTAACAACCTTCTTAAACTGATTGTTAAACCACTGGATATAAATAAATAAAAGCAAAGTGCAAAAACTAAATGCAATCAAGCACAAAACCATAACACCAGAATTTTTACGTAGAAACCCGGGAAGGGAAAAACCATGGTGGAATTGAGACCCACAATATTATAATACTATGATTAGGAGTATAATAATATTACAAGAGGGGAATGCACATGCATTTAAGCACACTTCCTAGAGCCCACTGCTCAATTTCAAAAGAGGGCTACAACCCCGAAGGACTCACTATCCTACAAATGATTTACAATGACAACAAGAATGTTTGAACTGATGAGTAGCATCTACAAATGCCAAAATTCAATTCCGATTAAGCACAAAGTGACTGTCTTCAACTGTTCTGACAAACTGCTATGTTCTACTGCTATGTCATCTACCAAAGCACCAATCCAAGGATAGCACATGAAACTGTGCTCAATCGCTCATACAATCTTCCCACACTCACATCCTATTCATTGACTTCTCTAAGAATTTTGCACCAATCACTAAGATAAAATTCATTCAACTTATCCTTGCTATAGTTTTAGCCCATCGTTGTGAAGTTCATTAGATGGATGTGAAGAGTGCCTTTCTTCCACGGGCACTTCACTTTGTGAACCTAGGTTATAGCACGTTCATGTCATACTAAAGAATCCCCCTAATTTCAAAAAATATTGCCCTAAACTCCTTTTTTGTCACCCCCTCCCAATACACAACCTAAATTAAAAGCCCCCCTATTTTCACCAAATATTGCATTTTTTCATAATCGGGAGTAAAAACCCCCTTATCTTCACCAATAGTAAATACATTGCACCCTCATTTTTGGGATAATAAACCCCCCAATATGAATGCACGTGATATAATATTGCCTAGCCAGTGAAGCCCCTGTTCTTTCTTCATGGTGACCTTCAGGAGGAAATCTACATGGAGCAACCACAATTGTTCATTCTAGATCCCTAACTTATGTGTCAACTTTGTAAGTCTCTTTATGGCCTCAAACAAGCTCTTCCCGCTTGGTATGCCAAGATAGACTCATTCCTTCTGATGGTTGGTTTTACTCAATGTCATTCTAATTCAAATGTATATGTATTTTGCAAAAGGATGAAACTCTCACAGTTTTGGTTCTTTATGTTGATGACTTTGGATCACAAGGAGTCACTCATCCACCATCAAGGTAGTGAAAAATTCTCTACATGATAGATTTTTTATGTCATACTTGGTTCTTTTGCATTACTTCTTGAAGATTGACATCACTCAACTATCTTCAGGTATCTCCTTGGACAATCCAAGTGTGCACTTGATATACTCTTCATATTTTGCATGGTTGATTGTAAGCCTACACTGAATCCATTTTTTTCAAGGGTCTAACTTGAGGCTAAGTGCTCTTAACCCTCAGTTGATGGCATTTTATACTGACAACTTGTTGGGAGTCTCACCTAATTCAATCGCAGAAGACCTGATATTTAATATGATGTGGGAATGGTCTCTTGATTCATACAAGAACCACATGAGTTGGATTGGAAAGGAGCTAAGTGGATCGATCCTCCATTATATTCAAGGTACTCACAATTATGGCATTCCATATGCCACGAGCATGAATATTGACTTAATAGGATATAGATTTAGATTGGGCAAGTGATTCTCGGGATTGCAAGTCCACTTCAAGGTATTGCTTCTCACTTGGTTTTGGTCTAGTTTGTTTGTCGAGCAAGAAATAGCCTACAATTGGTCTATCAATAGAGTCTAAGTATCGAGGGGCAGTCAATGCTACCACCTAGGCTATTTGGCTTCAAAATATCTTCACTCTTTGGTATTCCAGTCAAAAAGCCTATAGTCATCTTTTGCAACATGATAATCAAAGTACTATACAATGTTGGAAACTGGAGTTGTTGTGTTGTTTTGTCATTGATGTCAACCCATTAGGTGTTGTCATTAATGTCACTATGTGTTGCAGATGGTCTGAAAGTGAGTGTTTTGATGTTATTATGTGGTCTAATGGTATTGTTGAGGTGTTTCCAGAATGTTGGTGTTGTGGAAGTTTCAATATGGTATTTAATGTCCCAATGTGCTTTGGATTAATCTAGTATGTGAATATTATGGAGTGTGGTTCTAGATATAATGTTTATGATCTATCTATGTTGTGCTATCAATGTTGTAGGTCCTCTATTGCTCAAATAGTAGAGCTAGTTTTTATTTTTGACAATGAGGTGTCTATTAGAATTGATCTGGAGAATGCTTGGTGATTCTCTGATATGTCATTTTTAGTGTTATGGCTTGGAGAACATGTCCTTTGGTTTGTACGGTGTTCCAATTCAATTTTCTAGTGACGAATTGCTCAACAAGTGGAGATATGTTGTTCTGAGTTCGGTGCTATCAACTAGGCTGGTTTATGGTTGACAAATGTGGTGTATCCTATATGGATCATGCCTTTTTTGGTTTGAATATTCTTTGGTGATTGATTTTGGATGTTGATATGGATCTCACCATGGCATGTGTAGACCTAGGTTGAATTTTGTGTATTGGAGGATGTTTTTGGGCCGACTGGTTGGCATGCAACATTGTTTATCTACATTTGCGGTTTATTAGAATCACTTCAGAAGGATATATTGTGATGTGTTTGGATCCCCTTTATCTCTTGGGGTGGACTGCAATGGATGTTATAAGTTTGGGTGTCTGAATTTATGTAATATTGCTTATTATATTTGTAGCCAACCCTCAACTAGGGTTTCAATGAATATTCGTGTATGTATAAGAGTGTGGATATGTGAGTTGAGTAAAGGATGAGTGTGAATTGATGTGCAAAGGATATGAATGATGACAAGTATATTTGGTGTACGAGAAGTGTGAAAGATAGTTTGCAAAGAGCTTTGAGACAATGATTGATGTCAGATGTGTTTGCCATGATATTGGTTGCTTCACACAGTGGTTCAAGGATAATTTCATAATTAGGTTATCTTGTTCATTTCAATTCATTGATCCTCTGCACCTATCAAAAGAAGGTGTGTTACTTTTGGCAGTTCATGGAGCCCTTTGTATCTTGTTATAAGGTTGTGTGACTTAGTCTTGCAAGTCCACTCTAGTGCAGTGAACTCCTTGGCCTTGAGCCTAAACATTGTAATTAGTTTATCATATAATGAGATAGTTCTCACCATGTTTTGTCCCTGTTTAGGGTTTTCCGTGTAAATTTGGTGTTCATGTGATTATTGTCTTTGTGCTTTCACTTTTCATAATTGTACTAATAAGTTAAATATGGTTTGAAGTTTAATAGATCGGAAGTAAAGTATTTTGAGGTCCAAACTAATTCAACCCCCCTCTTAGTCATATGGTGTGTTCAACATACAAATTTTAATCCTAGTTCATCACTAGAGGGCAGAACACATTGAGATACATATGCACTACATTCAAAAGTTGATTCAGGAAGGCATCATTGATCTTAAGTATTGTTCTACATCAGAGCAAATGACAAACATCTTCCCTGAACCCTTCTCCAAAAGCAAGTTACTTCACTTGCAAGCTTTTCTTGGGATGTGATAGGTGTCTCCTTCAGGAGGGACTTCTTAGTCCTTCAAACTCTCTCTTTCCTTTAGGGCGTTTTCAATCTATTCAAGGGGGCTATTGTTGGAAACTTGAGCTATTGTGTTATGTTGTCATTAATGTCAACCTATCTTGTGTACTCATTGATGTCACCATGTGGCCCCAAGTGTTGTAGATAAGTTGTGGTATGTTGTCATTAATGTCAACATGTCTTGTGTTGTCATCAGTGTCACTATGTGTTGCAGATAGTCTGAAAATGTTTTTTATGATGATGTTGTGTGGATTGGAAGTGATATTGAGGTGTTTCTGGAAGGTTGGTATAGTGAAAGTTTCAAATATGTAGGAAACAATATTTATGCATGAAAGAGTTTTTAATGTCTCAATGGAAGAATTTTTTGCATTCCTCTTATATGTGAAGATTATGGAGTTGGATCTTAAATATAATGTTTATGGGGTTTTTTACTCGAAAATGTTTTCCTTATGTATGTCTTGTATAATGTATTAATTTATGGTGTATATTTATTAATGCATTTATTTTATATCTTGTTTATAATGATTAGCATCCTAAGATCCTAATTTCTAATAGTAACTCTCCTAATAAAATGAGAACTTAAGGCATCATCAAAATCTTCAAAACTATCCACCAACAGTTGAAATATCTCTTTCATTTTATCATCTTGGTATGGATCTTTACGAGTTGTAATTCTCATAATTTCGCCTAAACAAGTAGTAACTGATGCTCTGTGAAATTGACAAGGGTTAGACTAGAACTTGTGGTCATATAACACACAAAAACAACAAGAAACAAGGATCAAAGTTAGTGTTATTCAACCAAAAACTAATCTAAGCAGGCATATCAAAAGAGACACTAAAAATATGATAAAGGTTTTAACTATGCAAGTAAATACCACAAGACATCTCCAAATGCCTTTTATCATGCTCTTAGCTCCTTCTCCTTTGTTCCTCTCCTCTCCAAGTTCCAAATTAGTGTAGCTCTCAGCAGCTTTTTGCACTATGGATGCTTATGGAGGTTCAAGATTGTAGATGATTAACTATGCTATGCAAGTGTGAAACAAACTAATTAGATATATTATAAAATGAACTAAGATTTATTTTAGTCCAAAATGATAATATATGTGATTTATGCTAAATGCTCTCTCTAAAATTCACTATAGATTAAATGCATACAAGTTTTCAAGATCTCGATTATGAAGAAATGGGCTCTATTTATAGGAAAAATGGATGGTTAAGATTGAGTAATCTCAACAAGGGTCGGGATTGAATGATATTCAATCCATGTGAGGGCTTTCAACCCAATCCCAGGATGACAAGTGTCAATATGAGATAGGTTGACAGGAGAGGGAATAAGCATTAAATGCTTGACATGACCTGAGAGTTAACTTGGGAGTTAAGGTCAAGGTTGGGTTGAGTGAATAAATTCTTTATTCAAAGAATAAAGATTTTATCCAATGGATAAACTCTAGTGCAAAGGTAAAAGGGATAACCATGGTCAAAGCAATAAATGCTTGAGGAGACACATGAGTCACATGAAGGCTGAATTAGGGGTTAACCATAAATGGTCATGTAAGAGCCATAAGTGGTTTAGAAGACTTTTAGAGGTTAAATTGTTGAACACACAAAGCATTAAATGTTTTTCAAAGACTTTGAAGTCTTTGAGAAGTGACTCCAAGTTCCTTAAGAATGTGACAATAATTAGGAGATGGATTAGGCTAATTGATTAGGATTAGATAGGTTCTAGAAGAATTTAGGAAGGGGATTTAGGAGGCAAGTGGGAGATGTAGGAAAATGCAAGTGGGGGGGAATAAATGATTTAAATAAATGTTTTATTTAATTTATTTAAAAAAGGAAAGAAGATTAAATTGAATAAATAGAATTTATTCATTTAATTGATTGTGAATTTGGTTAAATGAATTAATTAAAATAAATTGAATAATTTATTTAATTAATAGGAGAATGTTTTGAAGATAAATTTATTAAAATGTTAATATAATTAACTGATGGCTAGTGTGTTTTTAATCAAATAAATAACAAATATGTATTTCATTAAAATGGATAGATTTATGTGACTACATTTGCCCTTCTTTGAAATGGTGCGGTTTATTGCGTTGTTTCAAAGAAAGAGAAATAGGTGTGGTATGCCCCCTCGAGAGATGGGCCAAAAAATTTGGAAAAATCGGGCGATCTCTCGAAAAAGAATGAAAATTGGCAAGGTGGTAGAAGAGAAGATTTTAGCAACACTGGTGAAAAATAGAAGAAATCAGAGATAAAATGAAGAAATGGGAGGCTCGGGAAGTTCACGGGGACCACAGCGGTGAGCGGGGGAAAATTAGGGTTACGACGAAGGGTTTATATGACAAGAAAGGGGTGAAAACAGACTCATTTGTATTTGCGGCCATAGTGAAATCTGAGCTCTGGTTTTGACTTTTTGGAGGAGCAAGCAGCAGTCAAGATGTCGGTTCCCATAGCAGACAACAAATTAGAGCGAGTCTGTCGATTCCAGCGGCTAGATGACTACGGACCAAAGGTATGTAAATTTGAATTTTTTATTTTTGTGCATTTTTGATATGTTTTTAGCTAGGTCCAAGTTGAGTCAAGACAATAGTGCTAAAACTGTGTTTTGGCGCTTTTGTTAAATTAATTAGCGCTATTGTGCCGCTATGGCGCTATTGCGTAGTGGTTTTAGCGTTGTTGTCAAGGTTAACGCTATTGCATAGTTGTTTAGCACTTTCATTTGTTTAGCACTATTGGTGGTTGATTGAGCGCTTTTATGGTGAAGTAGTGCTATTGTGTAGTTTATATAGCGTTATTGTTGTTTGAGCACTATTGCCTAGTTTATTGAGCACTATTGTTAAGCGATTAGCATTGTTGTGTGCAAGATAGCGCTTTTGTGTAGGAAAATAGATGCCCCAGATTGTTTGAACAAAAATCTCCCAATGTCAATGATGGATGGATGGAGAGATGAGGTGAGAGTTGTTTTGAACCATAGCAGCCCTGATGAGACTTAGGTCATTAGGATAAATGTCTGTTGAAGTCTAGGTGTGCCATGTTTGCCTACCTGTTGAGACCCAAAGATACTTGATCAAAGTATCTGTTGATAGTCTAGGTTTAAACTTAAGAAAGTTTGAAACAAAACAACTGATGATGATGGTTGATGCACCTATGGAGGAGGATTTCCGCATCTTACAGTTGCGTGAGAGGCATCCCACCACACAGGTGTTGCGCGATCGGTTGACAAAGGCCGAGGTGGATTGCATTGCAGCGACAGGCCTGTACGATGTGATGTATATGCCTATGATTCAGATGAATCACAGTTTGATTACAGCATTGGCAGAGCGGTGGCATAGTGAGACATGCACGTTTCATTTAGCGCAGGGAGAGATGACAGTGACTCTGGTGGATGTATGGCGCATCCTGCACATTCCCATCCGAGGAGAGTTGGTGAGCTATGACCGAGCATGGGGGACCCTAGCAGTGCAGATATTTTTTGAGGAGGATGTCTATATTGATGATGGATCGATAGCCTGGGAGGACATAGTCGCGTTGTATGAGCCATTACCAGCAGTGCTATCAAGTATTGTTGGGGGACTACTGTGTCTAAATAGACGATCACATGGACTGGCCATTGGGTGGGGGCAGGTGATCGAGCAAATGATTACAGAGGGGACCCGGTTTGCATGGGGACCATGCGTGCTATCGCACTTATATCGGGATCTGCATGAGGTTGCATACCGAGGAAGGGGCTCATTGGGAGTCGATATCACGTCACTGCATATTTGGGCATGGGAACATCTACTTGTTACCCGACCAGTCAGTCTAAGATTTTGAGCAGTGGACCAGCCATATGTATATATGTATAGAGGGATGATGAGTCAGCCCCACCTGGGGAAGTTAGAGTGGTGGCGACGAGCACTGGTTGAGTTGGATACAGTGATCTAGAGGCCCTACACTGAGTGTGATCCGTGGGAGGATGAAGCAGAGGCCTTGCCATATGTTTCCATGATTGGATTCCTCATTGGTAGGACAACCTACAATGTGTCTCTGGGCAGGGTGTTGAGATAGTTTAGGCGGAGGCAGGGATTGCCTAGTGGTTCAGGGGAGTATGTCAGGGTGGTCCAAGAAAGGTACCTATGGGGGCCAGTATTACCATATGATCAGGCATTAGCAGAGTTTCGGATGCTACAGGCGACACCATGGGATATGCGGTCGAGGATGGTAGATGCAAGGGTGTCCGAGGAGTACACGTAGTATATTGTGGCACATCTGATTCCTCAAATATCAAATCCGACAGAACCAATTCCAGATTTTGAGGAGGAAAGGGGACGAAGACGAAGAAGGAGAGGAGGTCGCGGAATAGTAGGTGGATGGGGGAGAGGGGATGGTGGTGATGGAGATGGTGGTGGTGGGGATGGAGGAGGAGGAGGAGGGGGTGATGGTTTTGGAGGAGGTGGCAGATTCGGAGGTGGCAGTGGGGGTGGTGGTCAATTACAGCGGAGAGGGAGAGGTGGGCAGCCATTGCGGCTATCTCAGGGACCTTTGATGCAGGGAGGCATGAGATTAGGTGGCAGGGTTGCAGGTGAGGGACAAGTACCTATGGATACAGAGGAGGGAGCCACGAGAGAGGGAGCCACTAGGGAGGCACCTATGGATATGGGGGAGGGAGCTACAGGTGGAGATCTACGGGATCATATGATAGAATATTTGCATACTCATGTAGAGTATTTGGAGGCAGAGGTAGCAGCTAGAGATGTGCAACTATTTGCACAAGAGTCAGAGCTGACTATGGTGTTGTGGGAGAGTGATGATGCAGTGGAGAGATTAGCAGAGTTGCAGGAGAGAGTCCGGGTTGGAGTAGCAACACAGGGTCCTACTGGGGAGGTGATGAGGGAGATTCGACGGGCACAGGCAGAGATAGAGTATTGGCGGGGGTTATACGAGTAGGTGGTGCCAACTAGTCAGTGAGCACTGAGTTATTCCCAGATGTGGCAGGCGAGATCAAAGCAGTCTCATAGGATGCAAAGCAGTGGTGGTGTGATGGGTCCTCCCCAGAGAGATAGATTAGGTGGTGCAGGGGCTAGTGGGGGAGCAGGTGGCGATGGTGGTGCAGCATCTAGTCAGAGTGGCATCTGTGAGAGCATTTTGTATGCATGTATTTTATCATTGTTATTTTGGACTATGTCTTGGATGGCTCTTGGTAGCCGATGTTTTGGACTTCATTGTACTCTTGATACATGTATATTTTTGGCGATATGATATGATATATGAGGAGATCCCATTTTTGTGAGGATATGCATTTTGATGACATGTATGGATGTTTATGCAGGATGATGATTTTATGATTTTATGCTCAAATGGATACTTTATACTTTCTATATGTATGTGCTTATGAGATGATTCCTTTATGTATGTTTCATGATGATTTATGCCTACATGATGTCTATATGCATGTTTTATGAATGTGATGCTAATGATGTACATGTCGGTTTATATATGTGTGTATGATGTGTTGGTGATGTAATACCTTATGTATGTAATGACATGATGATTATGTATGTATAATAAAATGATGATTATGATGTTTGTTTGGATTTTGATGAGACAATGAGATAATGATATGCAATGATTTTATGATATAATGTTGTAAATGAATGATTTATATATGTAAATGCATCTAGATGTTGATTTAAATGAATGTAACAAATGTAAAGTACAAAATGTTGAAATGATGATTTATAAATGAACGTATATGAATAATGTATATGAAGCTATGTGGAAACAAATGGTTTTTTTTATGAGTCTAAATGGTGAAAAATATAATGATGTGAATATGATAATGCAATGATAATGCAACTCATGGGTAAATGCACCTCAATGCAATTAAAAAGTAGAATGAATGCATTTTTGTAACGAATCTTAAATGAAAATGAATTGAACGAGTATGAAAATATACTAAATGGATAAATGAATTCACTTAACTAATGGATAGATAAATAGATGTATGCAACGATAAACGATGATAAATGATGATTGGTAACTGACACTAAATGAATGCATAGTAATGGTTAATACAATCAAGGACAATTTATCATATGAATGAATCTAAATGTCATGATTTATGCAATGATGAAATGATATAATAAGATTAATGTCAATAAATGATAATGAACTATATGTAATTGTATGCAACTAAATGATATAAAATGCACTTGATGCAAATGCAACTAAATGTAATGATGATGATATGATCATGATAGATGAATGCAAGTTTGTTTTAGAGTTTGCATGATGCACTGATGATGTATCAGAGTACTCAGTCGCGATTATATCCAAGACCAGCTCATTTTTCACATAGTTGTTCACATTAATTTTGTTCATACTTGCACACAAAATTATGTATATGAATAATGAATGAGAAAATGGATGGGCGATATGCAATGGAATGCGATATAAACAGATGAGATGAAATGACGATCCATAGTGCTTTATTTTCATCATTGAGCTTTTAAAATGTTGTAAGAAAATACAAGCAACTTGACATAATGATTCAAGATGACTTGAGTAGTTCTTACCCGAATTTTGATATAGCAAGTTAATACAAGCAACTTGATATAATGAATCAAGTTGACCTAAGTATTGCTTGCAGAACAGACAAGGATTATCTCCTTTCATGCATGACTTGGAACATCCTCCTTGATCTTTTGCCGATCATGTCCTAAGACAAGTTCATTCCGTAATCAGAGATAAACCCTTTTGGATGAGGCAGTAGGAACCAAGGATGGAGCATGGTACCTACAAGCAAACAACATATATAATGAATAAAGAATATGGATCCTCGATAATGGTTCATGCTCATATGGTCGAGGTATACGCTGTAGTCAGTAACCCGTAGTGATCTATGACTGCATTTCGCATAAGATCATGTAGCTTACTGAACTTCCCATGTAGACACCATTAGTACATGCCCCAGTACTTCATCGGAATAATTCGCAGAAGATACAAAACAATGTTGTAGGAACCTAATATATAAACGAATGAATAACCTACAAATCAACCAAGTACTTGATAGCTTAAAAAAAAAATTCTTGTCAAAGAAAATGTCATTTTGTCTTTGTTTTGGTAAGGAAGGATGCATCCTTGTTTAAGACAGTTTGCGTTTTTTATGTTCATTGTCTGGTTGATGTCATAAGTGGTCATCGGTGGAGTATTTCACAATGTTTGTTTGGTATCTGCTTTGAAAAACGTATGTATAGTGTGTATGTTGTTATTTGTTTTGATGTTTTCAGATTTTGTGAGATAGTTTTCCAATGTTTTTGGATTATGATGATTGTTTTCCAATGTTTTGGTATTTTGTGAGATAGTTGTCTAATATTTTTGGATTTTGTGAGATAGTTTTGAATGAAGAACTCAATGAATCACAAAAATAATGTAGAATCCACTTCCATCAAACTGGATTAAGGGTATTGCCCCCAGTTTAGACATGACTATGAAAAAGCGGGATGCTAGACGCACGAAGTACTATCTTGGATTGCAGATCAATAACTAGCCATGGTTTGGACGGATGGATGAGTGGATGAAATGAATGTGATCGCAACAAGTCTGAAAGACAATGGAGCCATAGCTTTTACGAGTGGTGCCTGTTTGTCAGGTTTTCACCATCGCACTTACCCAAGGTGCCACCGAAGTGGTTGTTCATCGTTTGGATGCATGATTTTTCTGTACTATTTTGATGTTTTTGTATTTTCTTCAGGACATTTATCTGAATTTTTTTGGTGTTTTTCCAGATATGCATGGGAGCTTGATGCTCTGTGCAGCTTATGTATAAAATCGTTTGAGGTGCATGTCGTTGATCGGATCTGCTAGCGGTTCTCCTTTTGAAGTAGCCAGCTGATATGCCTTGGACCCAAATACAATAGTAATAACATATGGACCCAACCAATTTGATTCAAACTTTCCCTAATGTTAACGGTTTGGTTGGTTACGAGGATTCTCTCGAAGAACAAGATCACCTACCTCGAATGTACGAGGTCTAACTCGGTGATTATAGCTCCTGCTCATGCACTGTTGATAGGCTTTGAGGTGATTTTATGCAGCTTGTCACTTCTCATCAAGTAGCTCTAAGTCTTAAAGACGTCATACTCTGTAGGCTTTGTCATCTATAAGATTATGCAAGGAAACCCATAGAGATGGTATCTTGACCTCAATAGGTAAGATAGCTTATGCGCCATAGACTAGTGAGTAGGGAGTTGCGCCTATAGGGGTTCGAATGCTAGTTCGATACGCCCATAGTGCTGGATTCAATTGAACGTGCCAATCATGACCGGCATCATTGACTGTCATTTTAAGGATTCTTAATATGTTCTTGTTTGATGCTTCGGCTTGACCATTTCCTTGTGGGTAATAGGGAGTGGAAAAGCGGTGTTGGATGTGAAATTTCTCACAGAGTTCATGGACATCCTGATTTTTGAAAGGAAGCCTGTTATCTGTGATGATAGACATGGGTACACCATATCGGCAGATGATGTAATTAAGGATGAATGAGGTGATCTTCTTGCCGGTGACCTAGGTAAGTGGAATAGATTCGATCCACTTTGTGAAGTATTTGGTGGTGGTAATAATGAATTTGTGGCCATTGGATGAAGGTGGATGGATTTTACCCACAAGGTCAAGTCCCCATTGACAAAAAGGCCATGGTGTTGTGATTGATTGCAATTCCTGTGATAGTGCATGTATCAAGTCTCCATGAACTTGGCATTTTTTGCACTTTCTGACAAAGTAGTAGGAGTCTTTTTCCATGGATGGCCAATAGTATCCAGTGCGTAGGAGTTTCTTGGCTAGTGATGGTCCGCTTGCATGAGTTCCACAAATTCCTTCATGTACCTCTTCTAAGGCCTTTGTTATCTCATCCTGTTCCAGACATCGAAGGAGAGTACCATCAAGACTGCGTCGGTATAGGGTTTCAGCAATAATGGTATATCTAGCAGTTTGGTGAATGAAGGTTTTACGTTGGTTATTCAATTGGTTAGGAGGAAGTGTGTAATCGTGGGAGGTAGGTGTAAAACTCACCATACCATGGGGATTCAGAACCGACAAGGTGACATATCATCTCAGATTTGGGGATATCATAAGCAGGAATCCAAAGTTGTTCGACCAAGAACTCATAGCGTGTTGAATTTTTTGGAAGATCTAGAAGAGATGCAATAGTAGCCATAGCGTCAGTAGCTCGATTCTAATCTCTTGGTATCTACTCAAAGGTGACAGTAGTGAATGATGCCTTTAATTTATCCACCATTTGTTTGTATGGCATGAGTTTGTCATCCTTGGTCTGATATTCATCTGTTGCTTGTCGAATGACCAGCTGGGAGTCGCCATATACTTGTAGTTCTTGTAACTTCCATTGTATGGCAATCCTGAGTCCTATGATCAAGGCCTCATACTCTGGTATGTTGTTTGTGCATGGAAATATGAGCCTGTAAGACTTCGGGATGTGGTCACCTTGAGGTGTGATAAACAGAATGCCTTCCCCCGAGCCATGTCTAATGTATGAACCATCAAAGTATAATTTTCATGGTTGTGCTGATGTGATCATGAATATCTCTTTATTTGCAAAATTGGAAATGAGAGGATGATCGCCTATGAGAGGTGCATCGGCCAACTAATCTATAATTACTTGTCCTTTGATAGCTTTACAGTCCACATACTCGATGTCAAATTCACTTAGAATCATCACCCATTTGGCCAAGCGTCCTGTCAATGTTGTTTTGCTGACTAAGTGTTTGAGTGGATCAATCTTTGCAATTAGCTATACTTTATGTGTTAATAGATAGTGTCTTAGTTTAGTGGCTGTCAAGATTACTGCTGGGCAAGCTCGCTCAATAGGTGTGTAATTGAGTTCATAGCCAACTAGTGTGCGAGAGATGTAGTAAACAACACACTCTTTCCCTTCTGCATTATGATGTGTTGGTAGTACACCCAATGTTGTACTTGTTGCTAAAATATAGAGTAATAGAGGTCTACTCGGATCTGGTGGGATCAACAATGGTGTATTCATGAGATAGTCTTTAAGCATCTGGAATGCTTGTTGGCATCTGGTATCCCATTAAAAGCGGATGTTTTTGTGTAGTAGGTGTGTAAATGGGTGACACTTATCTGCCAGTTGTGCAATGAATCTTCGGATGGATTGGAGCCACCCTTGTAATGTCCTTGGTTGACTGATTTTCTTTGGTGGTGGCATGTCCATGATTGCTTTGACCTTGGCTAGGTCGACCTCAATGCCTTTGCTTGAGACAATGTATCCTAGAAGTTTCCCTGAGGTTACTTCAAAGACACATTTCTTTGAGTTGAGTCGAACATGATATTATTCTAATCTATCAAAGATTTGCTCTAATATGTCCAAATGACCTTCTCTTGTGAGTGATTTTACTAGTAAGTCATCAACATAATCTTCCATTATAGTATGCATCATGTCATGGAAGATGGTGGTCATTGCTCGTTGATAGGTCGCTCCTGCATTATTTAGACCAAAAGGCATTACATTCTAGCAGTATGTTTCCATGGACATGTGAAGGTTGTCTTATGTTGATCCTCTAGTGCGATCTTTATCTGATTGTACCCTGAAAAGCCATCCATGAGTGAAAGCATGGCATGTCATATTGTTAGGTCCACTGTTATGTCGGTGTTTGGTAGGGGGAAGTCATCTTTAGGACATGCATTGTTCAGATCTCTGAAGTTAGTGCAGATACAATTGCCCCCATTTGGTTTTCCGACAGGCACAACATTGGATATCCAATTTGCATAATCAATTGGTCTAATAAAACCAACATCTAGGAGTTTCTTAAGTTCTGCTTTGACTAGTACTACAATCTGAGGATGCATCTTGTGAAGTTTCTGTTTGACAGGTTTGGCTCCTTCTACTACAGTGAGGTGATGCATGACTAAATCAGGATCAAGACCAGGCATGTTTGCATAGGACCATGCGAAGTTGATCTAACGTTTCTGGAAGAATTCTACAAACCTCTAGAGTTAAAAGAGATGCCAGATGTATGTGGTGAGGAGTTTCAGGAGTCCCCACATTGTATTCTTTTGTTTCTTCGATGAGAATTGTTGATCATTCCTGCTGTGTACTAGAAGGGAGAATGTCAAACCTTTCATCCTCGGGTGCCTCAGAGAGGTTTTCACCATTGGATACGCTCTTTCTTTTTACTCTTGTGGGATCAAACAGTGCCACAGTGTGGTTTTCACTAGAAGATCCACGTGTTATTGTTATATTTTTGCAGCTGAAAGGTTTGGCATCCACCCCAAAGTATGTTGCGCTATTAATTTCAATGGTGAATCCATCTTTGTGATCCCCACTTGGTATATTATCCCATAGTTCCAAAAAGTCAATGATTGCCTCATCGTTTTGGAAAAGGTCAAGATATGGGGGATTAGGTTGGTTCCATTCCATGAGTTCAGGATGGATAATGGGCATTACCTCATCGATTAGGTTAAGTTCGTTAGATGTGTAAGTGAGGGTTAAGATGTTATGATGAAGGTCGTTGATGGTATTCTCCCTGTCAGAATCAGGCGTAGGATGTGACGTAGGGTCTGTGGAAAAAGTTTCCAGCTCAAGAACCCAAGAGGTCTTTATCTATGCTTCTTCGTAAACAGGGATGTCTTTGCGGGGTGGAGGTAGTGATGTGTCTTCCTCATCTGAAGTATTAAGCTGTATGGAATCAAATTCCCACTCATGTGAGTCAGTTTCTGAATCACTTTCCAGTAACCGGTTACTGTACCATACTGGGATATCCGTTGAGTTAAACGCTACAGGTGTGATCGGTTGATGTACCTTTGTAGATGAAATGATCGGTGTTGCAAGAAGTATTATGGGGATCAACGAATCCGATATGGGGAGTATCGGTAGTGTTGTCTTTGCTACTTTTGTTGGAATTGTTGATGTTGTAGATACTATTGTGGGGTCTGATACAGTGGCAACTGCTAATGGTGCTATTGATGTTATTGTTGTTGTTGAGGGGTTTGCTGGTTTGATTGGTGGGATGATTAGTGTTGCAGATGGTCTTGCTGGGATTTTTAGCCTCAATGGAGCAGTTGCTATGGTGTTTGATGTTGCTTTTATAATCAAAGGTGACCTCTTTGTATTAGTCTGATATAGAGGTTGGCTGGGTTTTCCTTTGAATATGAGCTTAGGAAGGATCTCCTTTTGAAAACCTAAGCCTGTATTATCCTTGGGTTTTAATTCTGGTTGCAACGGTTCATGTCTTCCTTGCTTGCAAAGTCCCAAAGCACTCTGACCATCATAACCCATTCTTTGCATAATGAGAAGGCCTTTGTTGTACTGATCTATGGGAAGCTTAGCTTGTGGGATTTCTGTGGTGATAGGATCTTTATAGATCCATTCTACTAAGTCCTCATCTTCGGTCTCTTCTTCCTAACTCTTTCCAAGGATGAAGGGTGTCAAAGCACATGATGGTTTGACCAGTAGCATTTGAAGTAACCATTGAGGTTTACCCCAAGTTCTAGGAGAAGTGGGCATTTGTCCAACACAAAAGAGTTGGCTCAAATTGTATTCCCCGGGACCTTCCTCTGCTATTTTCATCTTAAGCTTATCTTGCTTGGGTATAGTGGTGTTTGAACTGGAAAGAGAGGCGAGACTTACGTATGGTGTGGATGAGATGGTTTCTCTATTGTTGGGAACAGTAATCTCTGGTTGATGATTTATATTATGACAATATGCAAAGGGGTTTGCATCGCCCAGGATTGTGATTTCTACACCATTATGCGGGAACTTGATACACCGATGGTAGGTGGATGGAACGACTTGCATGGCGTGTATCCAAGGTCTTCCTAACAATAAATTGTATGGCAGAGGAAGGTCCAGAACTTGACAGATGATGTGTTTCACCACAGGGCCCACTCAGATTGGTAGCACCATAGCTCCTTTGGATGAACACTCTGCATCATCGTAGGCTTTGATTGTGATCTTCTTGCGGGGAACCACTGATTCAATTGCATATCCCAAAGCTGTGACTAATTGTAGTGTACAGATATTCAGGCCTGCTCCATTATCGATCAAGACTCGCTTGATCCTATGTTGGTTGATAAACCCTTCAATATGGAGTGAGCCGTTATGAGGTTGTTGGAAGGAGGAGTTGTCACTTTCAGAGAAAGTGAGACAAGGTGATGACCCAAGATTTCCAACCATGGCTTGGAACTGATCTGTATTTAGGTTTGTAGGGACTGACGCCTCTTGGAGAGACTGATCAAAGATTGTTTTATGGGATGGGGATAAGCCCAATAGCTCTAAGATAGATATCAGTGCGGGCATTTTGTCTAACTGTTCCACAAGGTTATGGAGCTTCTTTTATCATAATCTTGTTGCGACGTGTAACAACATTGCAAGTGGAGCTGGGATTTTTGATGGTTATAGTTGCAATCTGTTTACTGGCATCATATAGGTGATTCACATTGTACTTATATGCGGCTTGCATATAATTGGTGGTATCTGTGTTTCTCCCTGAAGTGGAAGGACCCCTTTGATCTTGTGATGGAAGTGGATTTTTAAACATGAGATGATCATTGTTTGTTGTCTTTGGGTCATGTCCTTCAATTTCGATTTCACCTCGATCAATAAGATCCTGAATAAGATCTTTCAATATGTGACAATTGCTTGTCTTATGCCCTTTCCCTTGATGGAAGTCACAATGCTCAGTATCCCTCCACCATGAAGGTTTGACTTGAGGTTCATAATTTGATGTTTTGGGTAAGGTAACCAGATTTTGAGAAACCAACTAACGTAACACTATTTCAATGGGTTCCCCTAAGGGAGTGTATGTTCATTTTGGTTTAAAATTTTGTTGACATTGTCTGGGTTCCTCTTGAGATGTATTGTGTCCTTGATTTGGAGGAGCAACTGTGTTATTCTTGGGTGGGGGGTTTTGTCCTGCAAATCGAACCACATGTTGTGCACTTTTGATAGTTCTTGCATCCACAACCCCGTTGTTGACGATATTCTTGTTTTTGTTCTAGAAGTTAGGCTTGTCACTATTGAAGCGCGGGCGAGGGCCATCCTTTGGCTCATTGTATATCTTGAAAAGCCCTTTTTTTATGAGAGCCCGCTCACATTTTAAGCCTTTGGTGATCATGTCATTGAAAGAGTCTGTGTCTTTTACGTCTAGGTGAAATTCCATTTCGTCATTTAAGTTGGAAATAAATATTTCCACTAGTTCTTGTTCAGGTAACTGAAGAGAACGTCTGCTAGACATTTGACGCCATCGTTGCAGAAAGACTGAAAATAGCTCACCTGGTTTTTGTTTAGTGTTACATAGATCAACCATTGTGATATCACGTTCAATGTTGTGTGAGTAATGTGCCAGGAACTTTTGGACTAGCTCTTCGAAGGTCCTAATGCCACTTGGTAATCAGGAAAACCATGATGTGGTTGTTCCTCCCAAACTTTGGGGAAAAAGTCGCATTAGGTATGTGTCCTCGTATGCCACTTCGAGGCAAGCTGAATGGAATTCTCTAACATGATCACGAGGATCTCCCTTTCCTCTATATACTTTTCAAACTTGGGTGTTTCAAACCCTCGCGGAAAAGGTGGCATATGAATATTCCTATCATAGGGATAGGGACAAATGTCATTGAGTGAAAATTGATTGGTTTTTACACCACTATGAAGTTGTTGGGCGAGATTCTCAACTTGTTGTCGCAACATTTTTATGTCATTCGGAGGAGGAGGAGGTGGGGGATTACCTTGACGAAGGTTGTATCTGATGTGTTGTCTACATCTTTCAGCCTCATTACGACTTTGGCATTTTGATGCTTGTCTTAATTGCGCAACATCAAAGTCAGAGGGTAGTTTAGCCCCTTCTTGAGAAAGTCTTAAAAAGTGAGCATCAGCATTGCTCATGAGTATTTCATCAAAAAGTCTATTAAAGAGAGGTTTGTGTTGTGCCCTTTCTATTGTTGCAGGAGTAGGAGTACTTGGATTGTCATCATTTATATTTGCTCCAAGGGCTTCTTGGAACTCATTGATATTTTCCTCCTCGTCCTCTTCAATTTCTTGTTGTCTAGATCTTGATCTGGTATGAGCCATTTTGTTTATAAGTTTTTCTTAAAGTTTGATGAAAATGATGATGAGTTGTTGATGGAATGAAAGATTGATGTTTGGTGAAATGCTTTGCATATGGATCCCTAGCACTAAAGGTAGATGCTACCAAAGTTCTTTCTTGAATTGTTTGTTGTGTTTGATTTGACAAAGTTTGATGTTATAAGGTTTAGAGAGATCTGAGATGTGTCACAGACCCAACTACCTAGTAATGAAAGGATTCACTCATAGACTAGTTTTAACCTGCGTAGAAATGCCTCCTAGGATGAGTTTATCCTAGATGTAGAGACAATCTAAAAGTGATTTATTATGTTTGATTCAAGCAATCTTAAAATAGAACTTAGGACAAAAACCTTCGGGTGTTTTGAGAGTTGGAATGGAGTTGATGAGATATGGATATGATAATGGATGAAATGTTAACTTTGGTAAAAGCTTTGTGTCGCATACGGGACAAATTCTTCCTCTTCTCTTTCAAGAGTTGGTGGTTCTTCCCGAGCTACGTTATATGTGATACAAATATCTGGAAAGAAGGCAAGATTGATCTTGCCTCCCTTATTTTGATGATAACTCAAAGCTCAATATTGTGTAAAAGCTCTGTGGTTTAATGACTCTGGATCAAATTCGTTTGATTTCCCTTGAAGGTAAAGACGCATGTGACGTAAGAAGGTTATATGAGAGACAAAGATTTGTCTATTAAGATATAAGAATTTCTTCCTTTTGATAAGAGCCTTTGAGCTCAATGGTCTTTTCTTTAAGTTGATGTTTTGATGAAGATTCTTCTTTCTCAAGATGTGAAGAATGGTCATATAGTTTTGATACTTTTATTGTTGCTCTTTGTTTTGGATCCTTTGTTTTTGAAAATGTTTGTGTTGGATGAATACTTGTTTTGGATCTTGGATTTTATGATGTTTATTTGACAAAAAACAAAGCAAGCACACAAACACAAGAATGTTGCCTCAAAAGGCACAAGTAAGTATAGGTCTAGATCAACCCAATCTTTTACACTTTTTAATGACCCTTTCCTTCAAATGTATTTTAGGTGTTTTTTCAAAGCCTAAAGTAGGCTCAATTTGCACTTGGTCTTTGAATAAAACAAAAACACTTCAAACACTCTTTATCTCTGAGGTAAAATGGCCAGTTGCGATAGTTTCAGCCCACATCTTGATATTTCTTTGACTTTGGTACTACATACCTTATGAATCATGTCGTGGTAGGTAAGGATGTGATATACTAAGTCTTACGCGAGCATAACAAATAGATGATCCCTATGATGGGGGAGTCATCACTTTCATCAAGCCACAAGTGACTTTTCAAAAAGCTATGTTTCTACTCAAGGAAATATGTATGGCGAGTATCTTGGGAGCAAAACCATCTATGCTCTTGCACTGAATTTATCACAAATATCCTCAATCAATAGAACGGGTGGACTACTACTTAAAGGTGTTTAGTAATTTTCGATGTCTTTGGATATAAGTTCATTCTGCAGTGACTCACTTAAGAGCCTTGTAACTTGTGGTGGGGCCCATTTGTCCTTTCGGCAAGTTACACTGTAGGAACAGCTATACCCAAGGCTACAGCTTTTGCTCTCACCTGATTTCTATAGCGGCTCGAAGGATTTACCGTGCGAGGTCATTCCCAAGAGTGATGTGACTCTTGGCAGGCCTTTCTTAAAAAAATAAAACTTGAGTGTTACTAACACTTTTCTCTTGCACCTAGGACCACGAAAGCCAAGGGAGATGATAGTGTGTGTTAGAAGTAGGACCACTCGACCAACTCTTTTGCACAAGTGTGCCAAACATAAAATACGTTTGTTTTTTTAACTTGTCATTGCAAAATATTTTATATCTAATTGGAGATGTTGCTCCAACAACCATGATGTTCTTTTTAACCTCAAAGGCAATATGTTTGAGTAAACTAGAATTTGAAATCCTGGTAAACTTAATGAAAAACACGTTTGCGTGAAGTAAAATCGTTTTGCAAAATTGAAACAAGTTGATTGTTCTTTTTACTTGCACAAAAATTGAAGTGTGGATTGTGATTTTTAAGTTTGATGCAAGAAAGAAAATTTGCCTTGTTTTGTTTTAAGCACCAAAATAAAATGTATCCCTAACTTGCAAGAAATGAAATTTGTGTTTTTGTTAAGTTTTAAAGCACCACAACAAAATGGACCCTAACTTGCAAGAAATTAAATTTGTGTCTTGTTGAGTTTTTAGAGCACCAAAATGAAAGTTGTTAATTTTAAGTAACAAATGGGGTTAGTTTAAAACCTGCACATGAAGCAAAAAGTTAATAAAATCCGACCATATGGTGGGCTTCCACAAGCCTAAGAAAAATTATTTTATCGGTTACATAACCTTTTTAACAAAGTTTTGTTACAATAGCGCCACTCTGTGTGAAAACAAAATCGCTAATTAACACAAACACGCTAAAATGACGACAAAAGTGCTAAACTAAAAATTTTAACAGCAAAAACAAGTGCGCTAAAACATGGACAAACACGCTACTTAAGACTCAAAAGCTCTAATATACAGACAATAGCGCTAAATTTGAGACAATGGCGCTATTGTAGATACAATAGCGCTAGAATATCAAATTGCAATAGCGCTAAAGCACGAGAAAAAAAGCCAAAGTGTGACCTGTGTGTCAAGCTAAACAGTCAAAAGTTAGTTTTTGAAAACAAAAAAAAGTTGTTGGGTGTTGGATTCACGTCGGGTTCACCAAATGATGCTCTGCGAAATTAACAAATGTTAGACTAGAACATGTGGTCGTATAACACACAAAAACAACAAGAAACAAGGATCAAAGTTAGTGTTATTCAACCAAAAATTAATATAAGCAGGCATATCAAAAAAGACACTAAAAATATGATAAAGGTTTTAACTATGGAAGTAAATACCACAAGAAATCTCCAAATGCCTTTTATCATGCTCTTAGCTCCTTATCCTTTGTTCCTCTCCTCTCCAAGTTCCAAATTAGTGTAGCTCTCAGCAACTTTTTGCACTATGGATGCTTATGGAGGTTCAAGATTGTAGATAACTATGCTATGCAAGTGTGAAACAAACTAATTAGATATATTATAAAATGAACTAAGATTTATTTTAGTCCAAAATGACAATATATGTGATTTATGCTAAATGCTCTCTCTAAAATTCACTATAGATTAAATGCATACAAGTTTTTCAGGATCTGGATTATGAAGAAATGGGCTCTATTTATAGGAAAACTGGATGGTTGAGATTGAGTAATCTCAACAAGGGTCAGGATTGAATGATATTCAATCCATGTGAGGGCTTTCAACCCAATCCTAGGATGACAAGTGTCAATATGAGATAGGTTGACAGGAGAGGGAATAAGCATTAAATGCTTGACATGACCTGAAAGTTAACTTGGGAGTTAAGGTCAAGGTTGGGTTGAGTGAATAAATTCTTTATTCAAAGAATAAAGATTTTATCCAATGGATAAACTCTTGTGCAAAGGTAAAAGGGATAACCATGGTCAAAGCAATAAATGCTTAAGGAGACACATGAGTCACATGAGGGTTGAGTTAGGGGTTAACCATAAATGGTCATGTAAGAGCCATAAGTGGTTTAGAAGACTTCTAGAGGTTAAATTGTTGAACACACAAAGCATTAAATGATTTTCAAAGACTTTGAAGTCTTTGAAAAGTGACTCCAAGTTGCTTAGGAATGTGACAATAATTAGGTGGATTAGGCTAATTGATTAGGATTAGATAGGTTCTAGAAGAATTTAGGAAGGAGATTTAGGAGGCAAGTGGGAGATGTAGGAAAATGCAAGTGGGGGGGAATAAATGATTTAAATAAACGTTTTATTTAATTTATTTAAAAGAGGAAAGAGGATTAAATTGAATAAATAGAATTTATTCATTTAATTGATTGTGAATTTGGTTAAATTAATTAATTAAAATAAATTGAATAATTTATTTAATTAATAGGAGAATGTTTTGAAGATAAATTAATTAAATGTTAATTTAATTAACTGATGGCTAGTGGGTTTTTAATCAAATAAATAGCAAATATGTATTTAATTAAAATGGACAGATTTATGTGACTACAGTAACCAATCTCACAACATTAGCTTTGCTTCTCAACAACTTGTACTTACCCAAAGAAACCATGGTTGCTCTTAGTACCTAAGAAGGTGACTAATCCACCATATGCAAACAATCCTCCACTTCTTGCAGAGTATTGAGGAGCATGTCCCTTGGCTTAAATTGTCAAGTTTACCTCCTACATCGAAGAGGTTATTGGCGAACACTTCATTTCTTAATGATGCCATGGTTAACAATCTGCAAATCAATTTCCTTGATGAAGCTCAAACCCACCATTCACTAATTCACATTAGTAAAATACAACCCTAAACACTAGAGGATAGTAACATACTTTGTGATTTGATACCACTATAAGATCCTATGCCAAATATGTTTTAAAAAAATAACTTTCCCCCAAAATCATTAGACATTATGTCAAACAATTTATTTTTATGTTGGTTAATGATTTCAAAATGCAAATATGATAGTGAATGTTTTGGATTAAGACAAAAACAGGTTTTGAAGGGGCCACGAAACCCTTTACAAAGAAGATTCTAAAAGGTTTAGAATCAAAACAAAAAACCAAGAAGACACTGGCTACAAAAGATAGAACATTACAAAATAGCAGCCAAAGAACCAACAAAAATCCAATTGGGTGACAATCCGAACATCCACGGAGAGTCCCTTAAGATTTACCTTTAGTAGTACCCCTGTGAGATCAAAGACTCATGTCAAAAGAGGGAGTGGACGTTTTAGATTTCTTTCCGTTAACAGTAATCCAACCCTCCTCAACCTTGGCAGTCGCATCAGTCCAATCAGACGAACCCAAACATGAAACAATGAAACTCTGAGCAAAAGAGGGTTCCAATAGCATCCACCTTCTCGGGAGCACAAAAGGTCCCACCAGGCAAAGCAGCACCATGAATAGAACCAGAAATAACAACTCCAACACCACCAAGTGGGGGAGCACCATCCAAGGAATCAACAGGAAGAAGTGGGGACATCTGACTAGCCTCACCAGCTCCTGCGTAGGAATCCAAGACTACAGGAGAGGAGACAGCAATAACCGGACCCTCCGCATTAGGAACCTCATGAAAATTAATTTTCTTCACAACCATATAATGTTGATTTAAAGCACCTTTCCACCATGAGGCTAACACAATCTTCTTTTCAAGTCCACAACGCTCAGTCGCATGACCCATTTTGAAACATCTTCGACACCTGAAGGGGATCCCTTCATAGTCCAGGGTTTGAACCCAACTACCCATAGAAGAATTGATTACAATCTCAGCTGGCAGTCCTTTAGAAACATCAAGCTCAACCAAAATGCGAGCAAAGGTAGAATGAAGAAGGTCATTAGATTCATTATCCACCAACAAGAAATCCCCAAGAGCATTGCCAATTTCCCCAAAAAGAGAATCAGCCCACAAATGTAGGGGAAGATAAGGGTGTCGAACCCACAGTGGAATTTAATTAAATTTTCAAAAAAGGGTTGAAATCAGAGTGCCAGGGCTTAATCATTAAAGGAAATTTGTCCTTCCAGCAGAAATAATTATCACACAAAATAATCTTTCTATCCTCAGCATGCTCAAATTTTGCAACAAAAAAACCTCTAGCCAAAGGGTAGATGTGAACAGTACCATAAATGAGCGGCTCCTAGTGATGGGAGATCCACTCATGCAAGTGAGGGAGACTAGGCGAGAACCCCCTAAACTTGCAGATAACATTGTGCATAAAAAACACCTTCGCATTGTAGTTTATCTCCAACTCAATCTCTTTATTCAACTTTACAGAGACAACACAAGACACATGGACAAACCCCCTGCCCCCGCGTCTCAAAGTAACAGGTCCTGAAGCCCTAGTCGTCACAACAACAAAAAGAGGGGTGAGCAGAAGCCTTGCCTCCCCCCCAGAATCTCCACGGACAACTTCACCTGAATGAGCAGTCATCAACACAGCCCCAACAGGCGCAACATCAATAGAAAACTTTGACCTACCTCCGCAAGTAGAAGCCACAACCTCAGGACCAATACCATCGCTAGGCACATTTTCACCTATAGCAGAAGAACCCCCAACGACAAACAGAGAATTCGCATAAGACCCAGAAACAGGAGCAGAGACCCCGACGACAAAGTGGCAGAAACGAGCAGGAGAGCTAGCCATTCAAAAAAAGACTACTCCCTATGTTATTCTTTAATATGATAGTGAATGTTGTTGGTTTGATGTTTCATGATAATTATATACATATAGATATATTGACATTTAACTACATATGCATGAAAAAAAGCAAACACATTTACTAGAATCGAAACTAAGCATTTTCATTCATTGATTGTAACTAATTATAAAAGCAATGAAAACTCTTGACCTACCATTTATGACTTTGCAACTCCACATTTAAAATAAATAACACAATGAAAACTCAAGAAATCATTACTTGAACAAACAACAAGAACTAAATACATGTTGCATTGACTGTGGAGCCTCTAAACCTCACTCCAAACCCTCGGATGCCAATGACAATTTACTTGCAACTATAACCTTCAAGATTGATTACTTAGTATTTTGGAAATCTACGCCCAACAAATGTTCTCACACTTAATTCAAACCCGCCATTGCACTTATTCCAACGTCTTGCCAGGGATGTCTCTCAACCAACAAAGCCAAAATAGACTGTCAAAATAACCAAGGGTTTGCGCCCTGTTTTTGTCCCTCAATTTCCCTTTCAATGGCATCCTAATATGACCCCACAAATCACCTATTCTTCTCAAACTTGAACCAACTAGCCACCAATCTTCAACTCAAACGTCTAATCCTCACACAAGTCTTCTAACGCCAACAATGAGGGTGGACGGCTCAAACTCCCAGTCAAACGCCCATCTCATATTCATGCCACCTTAATACAATATTGACCAATACAAGGAATATAATCAGCCCAAATTTGGTTACCTCAATCAACAACATAAATAAACCAAAGACTTGAGATGGGATGACTCCAAACATACCAGGAAAAAAGTTCAGATCTTTCAACTTGAAACTTTATCTTAGAATAAGGCTTCACAAATTTATATGACTTTTAATCATTGAATCTGAGTGAAAACTTGAGTGGTTGTAAGTTAGTAAGAATATTTGGTCAACGAAAAAGAAATAATCTATATTTTAATTTTGGGTCAAATAGTGAAGACACTTCTTTTTTTTTAAAGTATTTTTAATTAAAAAAAAAAAAAAATTCTAAAAATCTAAATTATTAATATAATGATATTTTTTTATACATAAGATCGACGATTTAAATTCTTAATCTTTTTTCAATGAGCATGTTTTTGAAATTATTTTGATTAAATTAAGAAAAATAACCAAGTTGGACATTGAAATTTGGGAAAATAATAGAGCACTACTTTTTGGTACTATTTTTTATATAATTTCAGAAAACTACACTTAGTTTGTGATTTAGCATTTGTCTATTTATTACATGCTAGAGATGAAGGTTTCATAGTGAGCTTTGAAAATTCTATTATGCTACCAAAATTGCTCTAGATCTACATATTGGTGATGTTTCTATAAATGTATATTACTACATTAATTATTGAATAACACATTGAGTTGCTTTAAAATATAGAGTTTTGGCTCCTAGAAAATTTTTCCCCACATAATTCATTGTCTTATGGTATAATTGTTTATTTGCTAATTTTCTTTTTAAATGTGTGATCAAATTTATTTTTGCACATAACTTCTCTCATAGATTAGTGTACAAAGTATATTACACACCTCTACTTTTAATAATGTGTAATGATCAAATCAGATATGAATGAGATCAAGTTAAAAAAAATTATTTCATTAAGAATCAAAGGTACTAAATAATGAGTACTACAACTTCAAAATTGTGTCCTAGTTTACAATGAGATACTAGGTTTCCTTAGTGTCATGAAGACTAAAGTAAGGGGATCACATATCTCTTTGCCACATTATAATTAACATTAAAGCTCTAGGTAATTAGTTTAAATTGATTAAAATATGTATTTAACCTTAAAGTTGTGTTGGTGACTAGAAAAATTAAAAAAACAAATTCCCACCTTTAATTGTCAGCAACACATTTTAAACATGATCAACCATTAAAAAAGCATTTGCAACTTGTAACTTGTATGTGCATCAGCTTCATAACAAAAAAATCCTTGAGGATGATCAATTCAGTGTAAAATTATTGTGATAAAATTCAATCACTTGGCAAAGATGTAATTGGTTCAAAATATTTAGTAATCAATGCTCCTTAGGGACATGTCCCATATTTTGGTACCCTCATCCATTTAAGGGATGTTTCAAGGACTTGGGGATGCCTAACAAATGCCACGTTGCCATCCCCAAAATGTTCCAAAACCGACATGCAGTGACAAGGGGTGGCTAGTCATCTTCGACACAGCCAAGAGGTGTACATATGTCTCCCAACTAACTAGTAGTAATTTCACTTGCATTAGAAAAAAACACACATTTAAACAAAAAGGAGGGATGGGCTTGTGAAGTCACAAACAGCAAGCTAAAAGTGAAAAGTAGCAAGGATGGTCATTTCGGAAAATAACTTCTGTAAAATTTCCCTTTGTATCCTAGTACATATTAGAAAATAAAGTACTCTCTACACACCACTTCATGAATCACCATGAAAAAAGAGTTTGAAAAGTAACATGATTAGTTCAATATCTCAAATATAGATTTGTGAAATTACTCAATTTTTGTGTACAACTGACTGGCAAACTATTTAAATATAACAAGGCATTAATCATGTCACTATATATGAGATAGTGATAGTATTTTGAAGACTTTTTGTTTTAAAAATAAAACTAACAGTAACAATTAACAATTTTAGATTGCAGGCTTAAAGACATAGTTGTCTCAAGGCGATAAACACACAAACAACAACATTCAACATTTTGCAACAACTTTATTACATAAAGAACGTATATCAAAGCATTGGGTCAAGCATTGGGTCAATAGTGTGGTCAACTACAAGACATGTGATCCACCATAGTTCCATTTTGAAGAGATCATTAAACCTCAATGACACTTATTCTTGTAAGACAAGGTGTTAGTTATGGGTCAATTTGGAGAATGAGATGCCCTATATCATGACTATTGAGCTAAATATGAGACTTACCCTATCACGTATTTGACCATACTAGTAATGGGAAGATCTAGAAGAAGAGGCTATTGAGACAAAAATAACAATGACCCTTAGTAGGTGTAACTTGATTCAATGGAATACCTCCCCCTTAACTTGGCTATTAAGTCATAAAATTGACCCTAAGTAGACATGAAGAAATTTCAAAGAATAGATACAACCCTCCCATGACTATAAAACCAAATGTTTATTATGAATGTTTTATAATGAAATGAATATTTGAAATTTTTCTATATTTTAAGAAAAAAATCCCTATTTTTTTAATAACCATCCCCTATTCTCTCCTGAAAAATGGTGCAAAAGTACCCATGAACCAGAAACACGTTCTATCATCTCCACCCCTAATAAAACTCACACATTAAATACAATTAATTACATTTCAATCAATTGTACTTCTAACTAATTTTATTTATATTTGCTTAATACCATTTACTAAAATTGTGCAATATGTGGATTTCATATGCTTGTTTCATTTCATCTATTATAGGCTACACTGCTCAATAACCCTCTTTAAGACATTGTTAGCAGGTTGTAACCATTATAAATGTAACTTTAGTTTAAAACAAAGCAAGGTATTGCCAAACAAAAAAACTACTCATACTCCTCCAAATCAAACTCACTCATGAATTGCGAGCTTAATCATGACTAACATCTACAGCTATAATTTGGTGTTTCCAGCTTCTATTTGGTTTGCCAAAATCAACCAAATGCTAAAATACTTCCATTATTGCACGTAACTTAGATGAGGCATTCATTATAAAAACAAACTATAATTTGATATTTCCAACTTCTATTTGTTTGCCAGAATCAACCAAATGCTAAAATACTTCTATCATTGCACCTAACTAAGATGAGGCGTTCATTAGATAAAGAGAAAATGGATGTTTGAAGCCCACATTATTTTTGTTTGGCATACTCGCACTTACAGAATTATCACAAATTCTTTGTATGAGCTTTGTCAAATAAATAAGGTGCATTTTAGTTGTTCTTCACAATTTCTTTCCAAAAAAGAAGTGCTCGAAAAAATCTTACTTTGATAGGAATTTCAGAGCCTCAAAAGCAAAGTCACATTTTGACAACAGACTTTTTCGAAGCCATTTTTGTGGATTAAAAAGGATGGCAAAGGAAACATCTATATAAAAATACAAAAAAAAAGAAAATTATACAAATTTTGAAATATTTATATGATAATATTGATAATAGTGATAAGGCAATCTTTTTAAGCATTAAAAAATTTATAAATAAACATTTATTAGAAAATGATGTCTGCATTGCTAAATTTAGTTCTCACTTGGTACATAACCAAAGTTAAACTATACAATTCTTTAAATAGGGTGAAAAATATTTTATTAAAAGGAAAATTAGCAAATCTGCTCGATACAGAACTAACAAAGAGCTATGCATGAAGATGTTACATAGGTACTTGGTGCAACAATAAAAATATATGAAATATAGCATAGTAATTTGTCCTAGATTCTTAATTGGCTCCGTATAGAGAGTGTTAGACAGTTTTAGAAGACAATTTAAATAGTAACGAGTGAAACAAAGATAACAATTAAAAACAAGACACAAAATGACTAGAGAACATTAAAATATATTTAATAATCACACTAAGCATATATATTTAATAATCACCCGAAGACAAGGGACCGTTGGAGCTACTGCAAGAGCCAGCAGTAGTTTTTTCCCCGAGCATATGCATCCAGTGGAAGGTAGAGAATTATAGCTGTGGAAGATGAATCCAATAAAAGAAATAGGCCCAATTTTAACATAGTATATCCATCGAGTGAAAAGCACGAAATTATAGCTATGGAAGATGGATCCAATGCAAGAAATAGGCCCAATTTTTAAATTGTCATTCATACTTTTTCAATACTGTTTTAATGACCCGAATGTAAATATTTAAGTAAATAGCATTGTTGCTGTAAATTTTTATCATCCACTTATGAGCTGTAAAACTTGATAATATTTTCATGTCCTCAATAAATGGACCTCAGAATAGAGATCAGTATACAGACATTCCAAATCATTAGAGATTTGTAAAATACCACATAATTTCCTTTGTTATCATTGTTATCATGTAGAATATTTGATGAGGCAATGAAGCATCATTTTCCATTACCTACAAGCTTGTTTTTCCATCTTGGCCGCAATTTTTTTAGCATGTAGATATGAACAAATATTAAATATGGGGTTTTTCTTATTCTATGCTAGGGCTAAGCAGGGTATAGGAGCCCACAAACAACCAATAAAAATGTTTTTCTTTTAACCTACGACCTTCAAAAAAACATGCTCCAATTGTAAGGGTGGGGTAAGAGGGGGATGTTTGAGACGTCCCAAACCGTCTCAAGGATAGTTGTCTGTCCCCTACCCTTCCCCTTCCTGTCTTCACGTCCCCGGGATGTTTCCACCATCCGTGGGCCATCCCCAATGCAGGGACACTTCCAAAAACCTCAACAAAGCACTTTTTTGGCTATCCTAACCCTGGAAAGAAAAAAAATTGAGATAAACATAACAAATCTTTTGGTTTCCTTTGCACATGAAAAAACTAGTTTTGAGCACTCTCAACCAATGAAAACAATCAGAATTAGTTTTTTTTTCTCCCACCAAGCACTCCAAATGGTTTTTTCCCCTTCCAACACTCTCTGAATGTTCCTCCTAATAGAGACAATAAATTAGTTATTTGTTCCTCCCAAAAGATCTTATATTATAAATAAAAAACCTGCATCCGTCATATTCTGTTATGCTTTTTTCTGTACTGTCTTTAGTGACAAACTAGAACACCTCAGTGAAATCAATCATTGGTACCAAACTATCGAAAATTACTTCCTTGCAAAAAGAAGCCACATTGTAGAAATAGGATATGGATTACCAGTAAGAGAATATTTTGGATGCTCTCCATGCTAAATATACAGCGAAGAGTGATGAGTTACAAGGACCTGAAGTTTTGTAAATTGAAATCAAATATTAAAACTAGGAGCAAAAGGAGACCTACCCAAACTGACATCATAGAGATCTGCAAAACAAATTGGAAAGTAAGCCATCCCCTTTTATGATGGACCCTACAAAGCTTCAGCCCTAGCTTGGATCCAAAAGCTGAATACTTACTTCTCATTAAGCCCTACGTTTATGGAAGCAAAAAAAAAAAATTATCCTGGAAAGAGTTGCACATGAATGGTGGTATCACAAGCTAGTCAATCAAGGCCATAGGCTTCCACCACTTAAAAGGAAATTTTAAAAGGTTCACCAATAGATTTGAGAGGCCACACCTAGAGGAGAACTTTAAGGTGTTGGCACAGCTATAACACCAAGGTTCAATGGATAGATGTTGTTGATTTCCAATGAGTGTGATGGTACTTGATGTGTTGGAGAGGAGTCTAACTTTCCTCTTTATGGAGTTGAAATAGTTTCTCAAATGCTTCAGTTAAAGTTCTTGAATTGGATTCATTGCAGACAATGATCAAAAGAATATTAACATTGGAACCATCCAACTACCTTATCTCCTCTTCCTATGAATCATTGACATTGGAAATTACTACACTTAGCGAATCCTTCTAGGAGTGCACCACTAGAGAGGTGAGCATGGAAGCACCATGGCAATAGCAGAAGACTCCGCACAAACCTTTTGTTCCATAGAGATTTGGGGGCTGCACCCTCTCAACACATGAATCGCCAAGATATAGGACACGTCTTTTGAAGTCAACAGTCAAGTGATATGACCCACCATGTGAAGCAAAGGAAGCAGTTATGGTTCAGCTGCGAGAAGCATTGGGACCTGACAGGTGCTTGGAAAGAGGCAAGAACATTTAATTGAGGTGTACTCCAATGACAAGGGAGGGCATGAGGCATGCACAAAAGCAAAGGATGTTGGAAAGACTGAGGCGTCATCAATGATTCAATAGGTTTTCCGTCACTAGAGGGAGTCAACCAACATTTTGGATCACCCAAACTTGTCTTGCTTGAAGGCAAACAAACTTGGAAAGGGAGGACTTGTAATTTCCTCTTTTAGACATTCAAGGTGTGAGGGATCCATTTCTCCATTTCTCCAGTGTCAACATAGGACTAGCAAATAGTCAAAATTGTAGTTACTGTCAATCAAATAAAATTCATTAGTGGAATAAGGCAGATGCTTGGTCTCACAGCCAACATTAATCAATTAACTTCTCGTTTAGTTTGAATTTGCCATTCAGTTTGAGTTTGCCACCGATTTAGGTATGGATTTGTCAGTTATATTACCTATGATTGAGGGATGCAGGGAGCACGAAGTATAGAAAGCATTGGGAAGAAAAACAAAAGGCCTTTCTACAAAAAATCAATTTCATTCTAAAGAATGTGATGTTTACAGCAGCTATGGCATTTGGAGACAGCAATCTTCAGGTGTGACAATCAAAACCAGGATCATTAATGGTGTGCAGATTTCAATGTTGGGTGTGCCAAATAAGTTGTATCAGATTGGTAGATTTCGATTTGAATGAATGTTTATTTGAAGAAAATAAAAAACATGTAACTATTGCTGGAGTATTTCTGTGTCTATTGTTTGTGCATTTAGTTGGAGTTTTTACTTGGCATCTCCACCTAATATGAAAAATCACACTATCCTGGGTCCTATAGCAATCTCCAGTTGAATAAAGTTGAGGAAAGGTTAGGCCCAACCTAAGCAACTATCCCAAAGGAAGAAAATATATTTGTCTCCAAAACTCACCAAATGCACTCAGTGGAACTGAAAAGTAAAGATAGTTAAGCTTCCACAAATTAAGAGCTGTCTTTAAAAAATGGATCAATGGTCTTATGTATTTATAGATCACAATGATATTGATACATTTATATGGTTGCATAATATATGGTACTCTTCAGATGCAATGCCGCATTTTGATAAAAATTTCCAAGCTTCAGCTCCTCCTTGAAAGACAAAGTGTGTTAAGCTTCCAAAAGAAAAGCTCTGTAGCATCATGATGCTTCCCAATAGAATTTTTTTCTGAGCACTGAAACTGTAGACCTCGTGTCTTTCATTTCTTCCTAATGAGCCAAAAAAACACGTGCTTAGATATAACTTCAAAAATTCAAAACCATAAACCAGGTAAATTAGCATGCATGTATGTTATATTCAACCTCCTATGTTGAGAACGTGGAGCAAAATATCCACGTTTCTGTAAACTCTTGAACCTATCTCTTGCCAAAGTACAACAACCCTGCAGCAAATTAAAGAAAAAAGTTTAGTCATTGTCTCACACACATCTGAAATTGATGAAGAAAAAATTACTTACTGTCAGACTGGGCTGCATATGTTAGAGGAAATATAAGCTACACTGCTACAAAAATTATTTTGTCATTATTTCTAGAATGACAACAGAAGGAATCAAAGTTGCAAATTCCTGGATATAAGGAATGGTAGAAGATAAAATCAAAATTCAAATGCTCATTTGAACATTATATCCAAATAGAAAAACAAAATCCTTGGTATTCACAAATAGAATACAGCATTGGATACGGTGCCATCATGGGCAATGACCTTCAGCTTACTCACAAAGACACAGGAGAAATCAGTATACCTTCCATTCACAGCCTCCGGGCAACATATCATGCTTTCCCATTAAATTCCTGATATGGTTGGCCGTTGGAAAAAAACTATAGTATGGATACAAAAGCATAGGAATCATAAATGATCATTTTGTTTGACATTAACTGATTATTTTTTCTAAGTTCATTTGCTGTTATGTAATTTAGTTAAAGAATGCTCTTTGAAAATAAATTATATTAATGGAACTGTTATTTGGGCAAAAATCAGGTACATTCCAACATGGGATATTAACATGATTTTTAAATTAATTGCTTAACTTGCTGCCCTAGGTTGTCCCTTATTTATTAGTTTCTTTTTGCACTGGCTGGCCCTAATTTATTGCTTATTTTTGCCCTGGTTGGCCCTAATTTATTACTTATTTTTGCCCTAGGTTAGTTATTAATGCTGCAACCTGTTCTGTATGTCTTTCTAGTTAAAATTAGAACCAGAGAGCTAAAAACTCAGATAACTGCAACTAGGAAAACTTATGAGAACAAGATACACAACTATTTATCCTGGAAAAACCCTCCACCTGGGTGAAAAACCCAGCCACACCAAAAAAATCAGATTTTATTGAATGCTCAAATTGAGTACAGAGCTCTCATGCTTAACAAGCAATCATCTAACAATGATTGATAATACTTAAAACTTAGAAAACTGAAGACTACTAAATACTGCTCACAAATAAGGTTGCAGAAGATGATATGAGATCAAATCTTCACACACAGATGATCGCGACTGTACATAAATAATTATATCCTTTTTACTGAAACTTCGTGCAACTCCCGAAATACAATTCACAACCATCAATTGAATACAATAGAAGAACCAGAATGACTGAAGACGATGCAAGGTTGCAGCAGCAGATATTGACCAGCAAAAGCCCGAACTTTTTCACCGATAATTATCAAATACATAAGTATATCGAATGCCTTGAACTTCACACACCCCCGGCATATGGCTAACACTTGAATAGAAAAAGCACGACCCGACATAACTCACGACAGAGGTAGACGGAAGGCCAAGCGCTAAAAGTTGTTGTCAGTTACACAACCAACATCAAGAGAAGCCGCATAGACAAAGAACCAATGATCTTTTCAATGGATGAAATCCACGATGGAAAGGAACCGATGCCAGCACACACGCAGGTCGGTGACGGTAAATTGTAATAGAAGAAGTTTTTATACTTCCAGCTAACGAACCCACAGAACTTAAAATCGCCGAACAAAATAGATGAACACAAAGGAGATGAGACACGAAAAAAAGAACAGCAACAGCAAGACGGTTTAACAACCATCATAGGAATAAAGAACTCTCTATTCTCCTGAAGCTACAAACATTAACATTTCTTGCCTTCACCCATAGATAAGGTAATGCTTCAAGATGTCTTTCTGCTGTGATTACAAACCTTTCTTTTCTGCTGCAGTTTCTTAGTGATGTTTTTAGTCAGGGCATGACATTTACAAAGATTAAATGCTTGGCACTTTTTCCTCATGAGTTCCCCAAGCTCGAGCATAGGTGTCCCTCAACAGCGATCTTCAACCTTCAGATTAATTAGTTAGTGTTGTCAGCCCATCACAATTGTTGGAGGCATTAAGTACCCTTTCAACACTTCTAATTCACATACATACACAGATCGATTAGGCATTGCTCTTCCTTGAATTCTACTACAATTAAGGCATTCTACTACTATATCATTCGAACAATGTCTCGCAAATCTCAACAACAAACTCACAATAACAACTTTTTCCTCATTAACTACAATTCTTTTACCTTGAATGTTGGGGAGTGAGGGTGTTCTACGTGACATCAACTACCTCTTAAAGTTGTCGAACACTTCTAATTTGCATACATTATTTGCATACGAATAGGCACAGATCAATTAGGCATTGATCTTCCTTGCATTCTACTACAATAGGGCACCCCAGCATATAATTTCTCACTCTAGTGGTTGTGACTCTGTATCATTCTAACAACAAGGGCCCTCTCGCAAATCTCAACAATAAACTCACAATACCAACTTTTTCCGCACTAAATACAATTCTTTGGCCTTGAATGTTGGGAAGCGAGTGGTGGTTCTATATGACATCAGCTGCCTATATTAGTACCAAGAGATATGATATTATACTGTATTTAGGTGGATGGAGATTGCAACATGTGGCACACACCCCTTAGTTATAGTGGGTCAATCTGTCATTAATTCTATCAAGTGATAAGTAGGCCTTCATTAGGATTACATCTTCAATGTATTATTAGGAGGAAGTCTTTATAAAGAAGGTGAATATCATTGTTTAGATACATGTGATGTATGATATTGTATTTGGGATCTCATGGAGATATGGAGTGGAGTGGCTTCTTCCATAAGAATTGTACATTGTTACTCTACCTCAAGGGTTTAACTTTAAACTATTGCTACATATATTGGATATCAGGGCATCTTGCCCCATGAACATCTCTTCTGTTTTATGTGATCTTATCAGAATTGTCCAACCTGGGGCCCTGAGCTCTAGACTCTCCTAAATGATCATTCATAAACTCTACATTGGTACCAACACAACTTGGACCATAGACACTTGAGGATTTTTGTTGCTCACCTTGATGATCTTCTTCTTGCTTATTACATCATGGTTCTTCCTCCTCCCTTTTGATTTTATTCGCTTGAGTGTTTGCCCTTTTTTTCAGTTAAGCTCCTTTGTGTTTGTTTTTTGTTTAGATCCTCCTTTTTTGCCCTAGTCCTTAGCTATTGTATCTAATGTATGTTCCAATCTTATTGATCTATTTTTGGTCATTTGTGGAAATTATGAGATTTTCTTTCATTCTTGTTTAAACATTTCAAATGGGGCCACACTACTAGAAATTTCCTCAAACGCCAAATTAAGAGATGGCTACAAAAGGCCACCCCACAGCCAACTAAGAATGCTATTATTCTGAAGAATCTTGCAAAACTAAGCATGGTAATAAATATGCCATGGTGTATTGTTTAATGATATCTCCTAGTAAAACTCCTAAGCATTCATTGAAAACTTTACATTTATTAGTTGACTGAAAATGTTTAAAAAAAAAAAAAAAGTCAAAATGAGACTCAAACACAAGAAAGCTTCAACATCTCATGACACAAAAAGGACCATAATGCCAAAAAAAATACATTTTAGAAGCAGAAATTGAAAAACAAGGTCTAACCTTCAATTTCCGAAGAGAGCCTGTAACTTCTTCAGATAAAAGCACTTGCATTGGCGCTGGTTCAAATCTGTTAGAGTACAAGATTATACAAACAGTGACCATGATTACATGAAATAAACAATATTTGAAGGGATTGACCATTAACAGCAATAAATAGGAAGCAACAGTATGCACCAAATAATACAAGTCAGCAGTAAACCTTCGATAGTAGTCTCAAATTCATATCAAAATATTAAACAAAGAACAGAAAACAGTAGATAATATCCTACTTTTTTCTTCCCAACCGAAAAGAACAGAAAACAGTAGATAATATCCTACTTTTTTCTTCCCAACCGAGGTGGGCCATTGGCTAGTCGTTCTTGTTTAGCTACAGCACGTCTAAGTCGCCTCCTTTCTCTCTCTTCATCCTCCTTTTCTATCTCTTTAATTATGTTGGGCAGGCTACAAAAAGTAGAATTATTCTGAGAAAAAGATGATAAAAACTTGTATAGTGTGAGTAAATGATGCAATTAAGGAGCACTAAAATAAGTACATTCCTAACTCTCACCAGCAAATTAAACAAGTAAAAGTTAATACATACCAATCAACATCCTTCTCAATTTTTGCAAGTTTCTTCTTTGCTGCCTCAATCTTCAATTGTTCCTGACGCCTAGCTTTCCGATTCAGTTCTGCCTGAGTTAGTTTCCTGATTTTCAGAGGTCTGCATCAAAAGTACCAAGCTTAATGTTCTTTACACTTCTTCCAGCACAAGCCACATTTCAAAAATTAAGATTATCAATCAGACAAGGGGATGATTGAATATTACAAAAATAATCATGAGTTAAAGCCCGAACTGTAGTTTACAACAAGTCAAAAGGCAAAATATCCTTTAAGGGGGTACGTACCAAACCAACAGCTCAGATCAGCAGCTTTCCCTACTATTTTTGGCAGAATTCCTCTAAAAAAGGTGCCCCTCTAAATTTAGCAAGTTACCTCTATTTTAGCAGTTTTTGCTATAAAAACCACCTCTTAGTTTTTTGCCCATAACTTCATCATACAGAGTCGAAATTGGCAAACAAGATATCTTCAGAAAGCTAGTTTCGTTGTCAATCATAATCTGGTAGAGTTTTGTCAGATTCTACACCAATTTTCTGTACCAAGCTTCCAAACTCAGCCTTCAGTTTCACGTTTTTGGGGCCATGTCTTACACATCCAAACTCTGTTTTTTGACTTCTATACATCATCGGAATGCTCTCAAAAACTTGTTTGAAACAAGTCAAAAGGCAAAATATCCTTTAAGGGGGTACGTACCAAACCAACAGCTGAGATCAGCAGCTTTCCCTACTATTTTTGGCAGAATTCCTCTAAAAAAGGTGCCCCTCTAAATTTAGCAAGTTACCTCTATTTTTAGCAGTTTTTGCTATAAAAACCACCTCTTAGTTTTTCGCCCATAACTTCGTCATACAGAGTCGAAATTGGCAAACAAGATATCATCAGAAAGCTAGTTTCGTTGTCGATCATAATCTGGTGGTGGTTTTGTCAGATTCTACACCAATTTTCCGTACCAAGCTTCCAAACTCAGCCTTCAGTTTCACGTTTTTGGGGCCATGTCTTACACATCCAAACTCCGTTTTTTGACTTCTATACATCATCGGAATGCTCTCGAAGTCCTCTATTCAAATCTCAAGTCCTTTTCTGCAGAATTTTTATCAGGTACTCATAGATCTCAATCTTGTCATTTTTGGGTTCTCTCTTGGAAAACATGCAAATCGGTTGTTTTTTCAGTGATTCAAGTGGAATTTTTTGGCATTGAGAGGATATATACTGCTGTATCAGTCCATTTATGTACTTTCTTTTAATTTTTTTCATGGATCCAAATCATATTGCTCCCCTTACACCATTCAACTATCACGGTTGGAAAAAACAAATGGAAATTCACTCCAGGGATCATACAAAGTGACTATGGGTACAAAAGTTGAGCCTATAAGTATTGTTGAGAGAGAAAATGGTTTAATAGATGTGATGAGACTTTTGCAACATTATGCATGTCTATCTTCTCTTTCATGTTCAGTCATGCACCACACCAAATAAGATTTGGACTACATTGGAGTTCTTGTTTGGAAAGCAAGATGCATTGAGGGATTTTCAGTTGAAGAATGAGCTTATTGCCTTGAATCCTAATGGTTTTGATAGCATCTAAGACTTCTTCACTAAACTCAAGTCTCTCAAATTACAATTGAAGCAGTGCAAAATTGAGAAGGTGGACTCTCAGTTGATTCTCTCTATCCTTGCAAAGCTTGATCATGATTATGCAATTTTTGTTTCTACATTTTATGCCACTAGATATGCTCTTGGTACTCGTTACAACATGCCTTCACTTGATAAGTTGGCTTCTCAACTCACACGAGCAAACCAAGTTGGTTCACATGGGGAGATTGAAGTCTTCCAAATCACAGGCTCTTGTTGCTTCCCAGAGTTCCACAGATCAGAAGGCTTCACAAGGCAAAGGCAAGAAATAGAAACACAAGGATTCCAAGTCACAAGAGCAGCCCAAGGACACACAATCACACGATTTTTCGGATTCTTCTTCCGAATCCAAGAGGTCATTATCAAAGAAGGATACGTTGCAAGGTTTGTGCCCTTGGTCTCCTTGTGTTATGCAACGCAGTGCTCGAGTTTGTGACATGGCTTAACCGCCTCCTATGGAATCTATAAGTCTAGTGGTTGTATCGAGCATTGATAGGTCAATCTTTTGGTGCAATGGCAACCGTACTTCTAACAAGTGGTATCAGAGCCAAGGTCACAGGTTCAAACCCCCTAACTTGCACTGGGGGGGAGGGTATTGTTGCAAGGTGTGTGCCCTTGGTCTCCATGTGTTGTGCAGCACAGTACTAGGTTTGTGACATGGCTTACCCGCCTCTTGTGAATTCTATAAGTCTAGTGGTTGCATTGGGCATTAACAAGTCGATCTTTTGATGCAACGACAATCGTACTTCTAACAGGATAAGACAAAGTGTGCATATTGCACTAAGCCAAGACATGATGAGCATTGCGTTATGCAAAGAAGATTGCTGAGCTAACACATCTTCTATAGAAGCACAATATTCAGCCACCTTCATATAGTGGATCTTCTACCATTTCAGGATCTAGACATTCTCCTTCTTCTTCTATGGCACATGGTGAAGACAAGATGAAGGGCCATGCTCTATTTGCATCGACACATTCTAGTCCTCTAGGTGGTCTCTTGATGCAGGAGCTTCACATCATATGGCATCATTAGAGGGTATGTTATCTTCTTTTCAGCATCATCCTTTTCCACATATATTGATGGGTAATAACACCTACAAGAATGTTAATGGGAATGGTTCTATTGAGGTTGATGGTGGCACATTCAATAATGTTCTTTGTGTCCTTGCATTATCTTCCAACCTTCTTTCTATCTACCAAATTACTCACAGTGGGACGGACAAGACAGTTGAGTTCACCCCTAATTCAGTGCTCATCAAGATCTTCATTGTAGAGAGCTTGTTGCAATGCAACAATGATCATGCAAGACGATTGTATGAGTTCTCTCTTTTTGCTACCATTGAGCATGCATTTGGTTCTATCTCTCATGCATCAAGAGTAGAATAGAAATCTGAGAGATTTGGTCACCTAAACCTATGTGTTCTTCAGTCATCTACAATGGTTCCTGAGACTTGTTTTGATCCTCCTCTACCTCTTGCTTCTTTAGAAATCAGTTCAGTTCAGCCAGTTGATTGTTCCCTTCCAATTTCAATAGAGTGGAATAAGTACTTGCCAGATATTGCAGATTTATTTAATACATCACACACTCCCGACATTGGGGACAGGATTGAGGATACTCCATTTCTCTTTGATGGCAATTTGTGCAATCTTGTCATCCCATCTTTAGTGTCTTCGGAGATTGTTCATCAAGCATCTTCATAGTTGTTTGGATTTGCTTCAGTTGATTTGGCATATCATGATTCAAACAGTTGGATAGTCGATCCTTCGATGGCACACATTCAGAGACTATTCCTTCCATCTCCTTTCATGGAGTTGTTTCAGCCTTGGCCACTTGACTTGTTTGTTCCTAAGGGGAGGAACGTGGTTTGCTGCTCTTGCATCTCCATCAACATACATCCTTGAGCCTTCATCTTCAGCATTGGAGCTTCTTCATTATGGAGGGGATACATCATCTCTTCTTCTCTCTCTTAGGGGGGGGTGCGGGGAGGGATATTTATTGTACTTCTGTGACCGATTTTGTACTTGAGGGGCCACTTGGAGTCCTTCATCTTAGTCACATGTCGTACCTTTTTCATTTCATTGCATTTAGAGAGACCTCATTTTTGTGAGTTGCATTGCTCTGCATTGGTTTGTACATGAGTACCTAATCCAGGCCTCATTGTTGAGACTAATTGAATATTTTGTTAATTAAAGTGCCTAGCGGCAGACTAAATGCATGCATATTTATTTCTTTTGCTCTTATACATTGCTAATTAGAGACTATATTAAAAATAGTATTTTGTATTATGTGTATTACTTTTATGATTGATTAATGAAGAAACAACCAATCTTTAGGTTTTTGTTGTTATATTCCGTCCTATCCTTCCTGGATATGTTTCAGATATATTTGGAAGTTATTGCAAGACATGGAGTTATGAACTCCTTGTTCAACAGCATGGAATGCTTGGTCACTCCTGATCGCTCCAATTGTATGAAACCTCCGTTTTCTCCAAGTCTGCTTTCATCGGTTGTTCTATGGAACTTCGAGTTTCATTTAAATAATAAATGCATTTGTAAAGTTTTATGTAGTTTAAGTTGTAATTGTTACTCATCTAGGTGGCTAACATTGTATTTGAGTTCAAATAAGGATATGTGTACATATATCCCATAGCTTTCACCAAAACGCTAGTTAGCTAGTCTGTGAGTTTGTAATCAGTTTCAGAGTCTCACTTTTTGTAATTTCAAAACTTGTTTTACTCCCTCCTGAGAGCCAATTGCAATGAAAATTCAAAGTTGATTTGAAATCTTTGTGTTCACGAATCCCACCAGAGGAAGAGCAAGGCCTGCTCAACTGAAGGGAGGTGATCCTAAGTTGATTCTTTGTTTTTATTTAGATCTTGCATGTTTGATTTAATCACATTCTTTTTTGTATGTTCATGTAAAATCTGGAAACTTGAAATCAATTGTAATCTATAATTTTCATTCCTAAGTTAATCCAGTAGTTTTCTAAGATAGATCAGTTTGTTCATATAGGTTCATATTCACATTTTATTAGTTTTAGTTTTGATTGATAAAATGTTGCATTTTAGTTTTGCATTAATCTTGTTAAAACAAATGGCGATGGTGATTGAAATTGTGATTGCACAAAAGCTTTGTTAGGCCTGTTAATGGAATTTAGTTTGCTTTAAATGTTCTGTAGAATAGATTTTTGACTTTCTACAAGCGTAAAATAGATTTCATTTCCCAACAGGTAGAATAGAATTTGAATCCGTGGTGTAGCTTAAATATGGTTTAGTCTTAGGTGATTCCATGAATGATTTCTAATTAAGTCCTATTTAGATTACACCTAAAGCACCATAGTCCTTATAATAGATTTAGTATCTTCAATTTTGGTTTTCGAAATGTGTCATTAGCCTAGGATTTAGTTCTTAGAAAGAGATCTCGAGAGTTCCTAACAAAGCATGACCGAAGCATAAGTCACTGTTCCCAGTGCAAAAACCCCCCAACTTAAACTCGTCCTTATCGCATACATCTCTAAGACACACCCGGTTTGATAATGAGAAATTAAATGATGTGATTTGTGACATCAACATCCTCACCCATCACTCATTCATGCATGCATTCTACATTCATCATTAACTCTTTAACTTATCCCTAAGTTAATCTTAAGGGCTTGACCTCTTTTGTGTGAAGAGTGTTTTGCTTGCAGATGATTCTTGGCTCCTGATTGATCATCAACTTCTACGTACACTGTTTTAACATGTCACTTGGAAGTTGAGTTTGGGGCTCCACCATGAAATCTTGTACTACTTAAGCTCATTCTATTCAACAATAATGTGCAAAGGTTAATGCCATAAATCCTGTAACGTCCCCAATCAGCCAGTCTCCAATGATTAAATAAATAAATAAAGTTTTAATTAATTATGAATAAATGAAATTATTCAGATATTATTTATAATGGCCAAGGCTGACCTTGATAATATCTTTAAATAACTATATAGATTATATTTCTCTTGGGGGCGACCTATTCTAAACTGCCTTGAGTCGATTTATGTCTTGGCTGACCTATTTTGGATTAGTATTAATAAGGGATCAATTCAGAAGGAGAGAAACGAAGGTTTTTGTTAAGAATACATTAAATGAATGCAGGCCAGCTTAGACACAAACCAAAAAGAGGCTCAGACCAAGCGGGATATAGCCCCTGCTGATCTCCTGTTGATGTGCCATTCAACATTCCACAGGTTCGTGGTATACAGGAAAGGCTTCAAGGAGATAAAAAGTTTGTAGGACAATCACATCCGCTGGAGATAGGTGGCATCCAAATTGGAGGGTTAGCTTGTGCAAGGACAAAGGTTTGAGTACCTAGAGGGAGTCCTACTTTTCTTTTGTCTATCGACATAGCAAAGCAGGACATTTATAGTAAAGGAGATAGCGAATGACAACATCAGATAAGCTCAGTGCATAGTGTTAACCATATTGCACAACCTGCTGTGTATATGCAGTTTTGTGTTCACAGTCAGTCTTTTTTACCAGAACCACATATTAATTGTTGTACTTAGAATATCTGATTTATAAGGTTCTTGAACAAATCGTTGTAATAACAGTCTTTGATTAATGCAACAATATTATATGATCATGAATATGAGGGTTCCCGGTCTGCGATTAAAATTATGTTCCTATAGCTCTGATTATTTTCTGTGATAAAGATTTCTATACATGTACATCTAATCTTTCAATATAAGGAAGAATATTTCAAATCCCTAAAGCTTCAAAGAGATATGTGGCTATTAATCATCCCTTGGTGTGGGTGGCATCACAAGACCATCTGCCATGTCTCCAAGGTGCAGAGGCAGGAACAAATTTTTGAAAAAATTTGTCAAACTCAGTCACCTATACAAACTTCACAGTTGTCCAGACCTTAAAACATATTCAAAATTTGTAGAATGCCACCAAAGCAGTTTTTTGTTAAACAAAACTGTTTTTTTCAGAGCTTTACTCGGGTATTTTTAGGTGAACAGGGCATGAGTTTTGCTCTTTTTAATTGTTTGAAAATTCAGGTCTAGGGGCTGCGGCAGATTTTATTTCCTAAAATTGACATTTCTATCAGTATACTCAAAATACGAAAGCATCAAACCCATTCAGGGACATGATGGGAATGTGGTGACAGGCTGAACATCTACCTATTTAAAAGCTGTTTGGATATGGGACGTCATCTTCAATATCACTTTAACATCCATGGAATGTCAAGCCATCCATCACCCATCAAATAACAGTCAAAACAAAATATAAAAATCTAAGGTGGGACCCACAAGTCTTCCAACCTAAAGTTCTCCACTTGAACACCCCGAAACCCTAGCCCATATTCATTTAAGGTTTTAGCTCGTGTAATTTCTAAAACCCATTGATATATATGAAATTTAAAAATCATAATATGTCATTATCATGACGAAATGGATCACTGGATTAATGGAATGTAATTGCGAATTCAACACATTGTATATGCTTTTTTATATTTCAACTTATTTTCACTTACTCTAAGCTATTTTTAATTTTATTTATTTGTATCTTGAAAATTTAAATATTATCTTTTAATATTATACCCACCATACCTAAAATCTGTTAATGTTGATAGCAGCATGAGACGTCATTATTCCTGTGATGGTTGTGAAACCGTATTGCTGATGTTTTTCATTTATCGTGTATGAGCTCTTCTCAGTTCGTTCTACTGTTCGATAATATCTCAGTTTGCTAAGCTGGAAGTGTAATAAGCTTTGATATCTGTCACCGTCCTTGTGTATTGACTACGACTCATGGGAGCCTCGTGATTAATGATTCCGTCTTCCTCCTTCATTGTTTTTCTTCCGTCGAGAGGTGTGACGGTGTCTACAGCTGTGCAACTCTTCTTGATAACGGTTTTTGAAGCGGGATGAATGGTAACTGCTGGCATGGGGTTTTCGTATTCCACCACCTTAGATATTCTTCAAGCTTTGTCATGTCCATATAGATGTGTTGCGATTTAATTTTGTGGTGCATGAAGTTCTTCAGTGAGATCATATTGATCATATGCATCTGCAATCATTGATATGATGAGTTTCTTGTCAAGCTCTTATTCAGCGCTTCAGTATCTTCTTCAGTAATTTTATATCTTTTCAGCTCTTCATATTCTATTGGTGAATGATTATCCCTGCTGCAGGATGTTTATATGTTATTTGTCTTGTAGAAGCTTCAGTCATTGTTGAACAGTTTTCAGATTCTACTGTGGATTGTTAAATGCTAACAATCGTGTTTAGTTCTTTGCTTACTTAATCTTGTGAGCATTGTATCAGATTTGTGACAATAATAAAAGGTTCATTTTTGGTGTGGCTGGGTTTTTCACCCTCAGGTGGAGGGTTTTCCCAGGAAAAAATTTGTGACAATAATAAAATGTTCATTTTTGGTCTGGTTGGGTTTTTCACCTTCAGGTGGAGGGTTTTCCCAGGATAAAATTGTGTCTATCTTGTTCTTATGAGTTTTCTAAGTTTCAGATTTCTGAGTTTTTGTCTTTCTGGTTCTAACTTTTAACAAAATCCACAAAAATTTCCATCCCAAAACACCAAATCTTGGAGAGACTGTTTTTTATACATTCAACAGAGAATTCCCGACATTGTCATCTGATCTTCTCTCAAATAGAGGTTCACCCAAGTCACTAATACCCTTCTCCAAAACACATCATAGAAACTTGGGGTAACATAGCCTAAAGTCTATCATATGTTTATATAATCTTGATAGTTAAACAAATAATATATATTCCCACATGAAACTCTCTAACCCTGAAGCATTACTGAAAAATTTTCATTTTCTTTCTTGCTATCAAAAAGTTAAAACTATGGAATCTATTCTAGTTGCCACATACCTGGATGCGTTTTTATGTTAGCATAACAAAGATGATTCTTTTGCCTGCTAGGGCACACAATATTGTTATTTTTTGTCTTCATTTCGATGAGGCATTGGTTGCAAAAATAGATGACTGATTGAACATTGATAAATTGGCATCACACAATAATGGTAAAGATGTTAACCATTCTGGTCCCATATTGACTTTATGATAATTTACTGAGCAAGAAATTATTCTATGTAACGATGCCAAAATCCCATTTATAATGAATAAATAATTTCAGCTCTTAAGCTATTGCCATATCAATGAAAATGTATCCTTTCAAAGTTTGATTTGGACTGAAAACTTGGTGTTATTTAATTTTTTTTTTGCTCAATAAATTTAAATTTTGATTAAGAACTGCAATAGATTGAAACTGGTGCTTTTGGGGAGAAGCAAAGCACTCTTCTCAGTTGGCTCTTAAATTCACTAACAGGATTTTTGATAGCACCATTGTTCCTTATTTCAGAAAATATAGTTTTCATTTTCATCTTCAAGATATATTTCTAGATTCTATAATTAAATCTACAAATATTGATTCTTTTGGTTAATCACAGGCTACCATGTTCCAAAAAGAACAGAAAAAGAATGTAAAAATAAAACCTTTGAATGCAAATAAGTAAAATGAGGGGCACTAACAGGATTTTTGATAGCACCATTGTTCCTTATTTCAGAAAATATAGTTTTCATTTTCATCTTCAAGATATATTTCTAGATTCTATAATTAAATCTACAAATATTGATTCTTTTGGTTAATCACAAGCTACCATGTTCCAAAAAGAACAGAAAAAGAATGTAAAAATAAAACCTTTGAATGCAAATAAGTAAAATGAGGGGCATCTGTGAAAAATAAATTGAATGAATGACTCAATAATCAGATGATGTATTCAACAATATACAAGCGTATATATAGAGATTACAAGACGACATTCTAAATTAAGAACAAGTCGATTAAAGTGAACTACCAAAAAGCTAAATGCTAAATAAAGCTTAAAAGCTAATTAACTAAAAAGAAAAAGCTAAATGCTAAATAAAGCTTAAAAGCTAATTAACTAAAAAGCTAAATGACCATTAAACAAGGAACTAAATATAGGTGACTAAAATATAATTAAATATTCTAATACCCTCCCTTAATGGTCATTCTATCTACTAACTACCCTACAGAAGACACTACAGGTTTTTTGATCACAAACGAAAAGAACACTCTGCTGCGGTGGAGACCCTCCCTGGATCTGAAAAGTGTTAATGACCAAGAATACCAGAATCCATCCAACTTGATGTTGGGTAACCAAACTCAAACGTGAAACCGTGATTTTGAGGAAAAATTGGCAAACCCTCTAAAACCGTCAAACGTGAAACCATAATTTTTATGGAAGAAAATGGTAAAAACCCTTGAAACGATTTTTGAGGAAAAAATCGAACAAAACCCTGAAACTTCACATGGCAAGACCCAAAACACCACGTGGTAAGACACCAAACATCACGCGATAAAACATCAGACATCATGCGGGAAAACACCAGACAACATCACGTGGTAAAACCCTGATTTTTGAGAAAAAAATCAAGCAAAACCCTCCCATATTTTTTATGGCGAAAAATCAGAAAACCCATTTTGAAGAAGAGTACCAACTCCAAAACTGACTGCAAGATACCACGGTTGCAGATGTACGCCCTAGCAGGTGCGACCCAAACTGATTGCAACAAAGCTCAATTTTGAGGAAAAAACCATCAAACCCTGAAATAGGAACCCTCGAAAAGAGAATTTATGATTTTGAGGAGAAAATCGAAAAACCAAGAAATCTGAGGTTACAAACCATCGTTTTTGTGGAAAAAAACAGTAAAACCCAGATAATTAAAATCTTACGCAAATATCGCGGATTACAAATGAGATAATTTTTAAAGGAAAATTATAAACCCTACGAACAATTTTTGAGGAAAAAATCGTGAAAACCCTCCCATGATTTTTTGTGGAAAAAATCAGAAAACCGACAAACATTTTTTTAGGAAAAATCGTGAAAACCCTGGGACCTGTAAGACGAGGTCTAGCCTAAATCAATCTAATAAAGGTAATGATATTCAGATATCGTGAACATGCACTATTTCCAGGTGTTGTGACAGTTGTTGAACTTTTGACTGTGTTCCAACATGATGCTGGTCAAAGATGCCATCACGAAAACCGAGGTTGATCGAGGTCAACTGAGTGAAAGCAAGAGACAGAAGAATCTGATTTAAAAAATAATCAGAATAGAAGCAATTGCTGAAAAAAATGAAACCCTGGAGAAAAATTCTAGCACGAATTCCAAGGCGCGAATTTCGAGGTTTGGGAGAAACCTAGAAATTAAAAAATTTCTACAAACTTAAAACAGCATACATAGTGCCCAGAAAACACCAAAATTCTCGACCTCCACAAAATTAGCAGAAATTGCGGACTATTTTTTAATTCCAAGGCAAATTTGCTAGAACAAAATTCGAGGCACAGAAAACGAGGCACTTAGAAAAATCTGAGATCAACCCAGAAAAGATCTCGAAAAACCCACCAATGATTTGAAATCAAAATGCAGATCCGACGGCTAAAAATTGAGGCATGGAAAACGATGCACCCAAAAAAATATGACGGCGACCCAGTTGAGGTCTCAAAAGACCCACCAAGAATCTGCAACCAAAATAAAATTTCGACTGGAACTGAAGGGTCAAAACCCTAGTTGAAAATTGTAGAAACCCTAGGAAAAATCTCAATCTACAAAAAAAAACCTCCTAGTTGTAGACCCGAAAATCTGCAAAACCCTAAAAAAAACATGAACTGCTGCCCAACACAAAGAAATTCGCCCACAAACCAGAAGCCCTCGAAACCCTCAAAAAGCCTTCAAAAAAGCAAAATCGTTTTTTTTAATAAAAAAACAATTAAAAAAAATCTAGAAAATATTCCAGAAACTTCGCCAAACTTTAAAGAATCCCATCGACCCACTCTGATACCATGAAAAATAGATTAAATGAATGATTCAATAATCAGATGATGTATTCAACAATATACAAGCGTATATATAGAGATTACAAAACGACGTTTTAAATTAAGAACAAGTCGTTTAAAGTGAACTACCAAAAAGCTAAACACTAAATAAAACTTAAAAGCTAATTAACTAAAAAGAAAAAGCTAAATGCTAAAATAAAGCTTAAAAGCGAATTAACTAAAAAACTAAATGACCATTAAACAAGGAACTAAATATAAGTGACTAAAATATAATTAAATATTCTAATAATCTGTTCATCCAAGATGGATTCACACTTGCAAGTCCGATTGTAAACATAAAGAGGTCCAACAGTAGCTCTATGTAATGAATTGATTTAAAGATGAAGAACGACACACAAAGATCAGGGCTTTCCCTTAATCTCTAGCTGAAGTTGAAGAAAACACTAGATGCCAAATGACATAAACAAGCTAACACAAAATATCTCCTCAGGTAACTAATGCACGGACCATAGGCCATAGTGTACCCTTAATACTTTGTTGCAAATAGGCACACAATAGAGACCCATGCCATGTTTTAGGCATGGGCCTTGAAGACAAATAGGAGATGCCTCCTGGCAGGAAGACATATTTTGCAGGCAAGGAATAGCCCAACATCTCAGTGGATACCTCTTGCTGAAAAACAACAATTAAGGACACTTTCATAAATTCACAACTGATTGCTCAAGGAATTAGTTAGAATATTTCTAATAAAATACATCTTGATAAAAGAGGTAGATTTATTCAAATGGCTGCAATAACTTAATTTCTGAAATGCATTTATTGCTGCTCTCAATCTATTTTCTGAATTAATTTATTTCTACTGTATATACATTTGCCTTTTTATAATCTAAATTATCTCAATTCTCACTTGATGCCTTCTACAAATGAAGTGTCTCCCCTTTTACATCCTTGATTGTGGGGGAAGGTTACATCTTTTCACTAAAAAGTAACATCATCTCCTTTGGAAGGGATGCATCACCTCATAACCAAGCACTGCCCTTGAGTGCTTTATATAATATGTCTTTTAAACTAGTCGGCCTTCTAGCTATCATATCCTTTAGTTTAATCAGTCTCCATTTCAAATGCTGTCACCCAGATTTTATATTAATAGAAGTTGCAATTATATTACCTAAATGCTGCAATTTCCTTACTGCAGTGATTCATGTCGGAGGCATGACAATTTATTTTTTTTAAATTCCTATTTTTAATAGCCATCCCCTGCGGTCCACTTAAAATTAGCCTTAAAGAAGGAAACCATCCCAAAAACAAGTCCCGCCGTCCCCTGCTGTCTCTGTACCAGAAACTTGAGGGGGCATAGCAATAAAGCTAAGAAATTAGAATTTTGCAATGCTAACAGCACTTATAAAAAATAACCAAACCTCTCCAATATATAAAGTCCATCATTGCATTATATAGTGAAACAAAGCTCAAAACAACAGAGATAAATTGATGCACCTTTGGCACACAGAAATTAATAAAAGACAGACCTTTGCCCTTGATTTTCCAAGTCGCATTCATCATTGTTTGCATCCAAATCTGGATCTGTTCCATCATCTACATCCAGAAAGTATCTCTGAAAAAAAAAATTGTTCATCATGGAAAAAGAATATTAGGCCACTCCATTGCATGACAGTAAAATTTCATCTTGGTGACTAAACAATTGACTCAAGTTCTTCAGAATACGTGTCATTGGAAACAGCTGAATTTGCACAGATTTAAGACAAAGCATGATTTAACCATGATATCCATGTGGTGGGAATTCCATTATATTCAGAAAGGTGACATATGGAACTTTTATCAAGGAGGTATGACAAAGCATGTGGTCTATGCATAGCTTTCTTCATGTAGAAGTTTCAGTCTGAAGCATAACAAAGTCTAAATAGATGTCAGTTCAAATTAGAGAGACAGAGAGTGTGTGTGCGCGCTTTTGCATAGGCCGACATAGACCCATCTCCAAATAACAAGTATAATATTTGTATGATCGCAAGAAAATAATTGAGCATGGGGCTGACCCTGCAGCGCAGTCGTAAGAACATGGAAGTGTTAATGCCTCCACATTGGGTCGAACCCCCGAAGGGATGGAGGAAGGAAGACAAAGGCAAGATGAAAGGAGGATGGCAAGTGTTCGAGAAGAAAGGAAGGATGGCAGACAGCAGTCAGTGGCAGATGGAGACAGCCCAGCGACGGTAGGGACGGTGCAGATTGATGCTGGAGACGGAAGTGACTGCCTGGTAGCAGGAGCCAATGTGGCAGATGCCTGGCAGTAAATACAATGAAGACGGACATGGAGGTGAGAAAGAAGGTAGAGAAAGAACAGGTGGTGTAGGAGGAAGGAGCAAGACGAAGGTAGTGGAGGAGGAGGAGGATGTGATAGAGGAGGAGAAGAACGTGAAGAAGGAGGAGAAGGAAATTGACAGGGATGAGGCCCCCTGATTGTAGCCTCACCTGGAGCTAGGGCCAGGCTAAAAATACTAGTACTTCTCCGGTCAAAAAAAGAAAATAGAAAATAATCGAGCAAGGAATTTTTCAATATAGATAGATTTTGCTACCATGGATTTAACAAATATGAAGAAAAATTTCCAGGTCCTTCAAAAATTTCTATAGTCCAGTTGAAAAAATACATTTCTCTTACCCCTAATGGGATAAGAGGCCCACTGATTGTAGCCTCACCTGGAGCTAGGGCCAGGCTAAAAACACTAGTACTTCACCGATCAAAAAAAGAAAATAGAAAATAATCGAGCAAGGAATTTTTCAATATAGATAGATTTTGCTACCATGGATTTAACAAATATGAAGAAAAATTTCCAGGTCCTTCAAAAATTTCTATAGTCCAGTTGAAAAAATACATTTCTCTTATCCCTAATGGGAGGATGTGCCAATGGACATTGACTTCACTCAGAAAAGCATTATATATTTAGTCTCTAGACCACACTTAGGCAATTATGAAGTAAGCTGCAAACAAGATACCAAATACAAATGCACTTCTAAAATGTTGAACAGAATTGACTGCAAAAGCAAAAAGAGGATTCGTTCAAAAGCCCAATCAACAAATTGAATTTCAAAGGCGTTTTTGGAATTTTGACCACCTTGAAATGATAGTTCCTGTTAAGCCTTGCAAGGCATGACAAATCAAAAGTAGCATGCACAGTGTTGTCACATTTTTGGGAAATTCAACGGCTGCAATAGCTAAATACTAAGTCGATTGCATCATACAATAAGGCAATTTGAAGAAGATGACCAAGTAATTCATTTTGAGTAATCTATTTTGTTCTGTATTGATTTTCATATTCAAAGATGACCCTAGTGTTAGAAAAAGGTATGTTGTACACCTTGCAATGTTATAATGTTTAATTTAATATTATTTGTGGTGCACCTACAGGGACTTAAGGATACATGCATTACAAGAAGTTAACATTTTTAGAGCCAATTTACGTGTTGTATGTAACATTGTGATAAATATTTAATGTGGGGCTTCACATGAGAAAAATATTTAAGATTTGGAAAACTTAGTACCAACATTAAATGAGGGGTTATTGGTTTTGTAATCTCATGGTTTTATGTAATATCACTTGGTGGTTTTGTGTGAGCTTAATTCTATAAAAGTAAACACATTGATAGTTGTCTAAGGTTGGCTGATTTGGCTATGGGGTTGAGAGCATCTCTTGTTTAAAGTTGTGAGGGTTTGAAGCATGGCATGTGATGTGTAATTACATGTTTGTTTACATGAAGTGCTTGTAGAGAGCTAGTGTTTCAAAAGTGTTCATAGAGACTTAAAAAATATATTGTAATGATTCATTGCTGAAAAATACATGAGATATGGATGCTTTTGGTGGTTTTTTTTTACCTCTTGAGAGTTTTCCCAAGGAATATATTGTGTCATCATTAATGGTTTGTTGCCTATTCTTTTGCATATGGATTTTAAATACTTATTTTAATAGATTTCTCTATTTGGGTTTTATGGAAATTGTTATGTATGGCTGGAAATTTCCTAACATTTGGTATCAAAGTCATGTTTGTGGTTTGTAATACCCTTGTTGAAGTATATCTAATGTAATGTTGAATCCAGGACTTGCTAGAAAGAATGAAGACGTGGCAAGGTATGAGGGTTTTGTGTAGGTTGTTTCTTACAAATTCAGAGTTTTGGATTGCAGATTTGTGCTCATTTATTACAGATACAAGTTTATGAATCCAAGTTGTAAAAAAGGTTTTTTTTATGGGTGTTCATAACGAGGGTCTTGGAGGGAAGATTTCACTAATGACCCCCTAGGCCAAAACAAACCTCACCATTGGATCCAAGAGGCCCAAGAGATAAAAGTTGACATATTTTGGTTATTGATAAAAATTGCCCCACACCCCATTGTCCAACTATACAGCCATCTAAAGCGCAAATAAGACAAGAAGAAAACAATCTTTAAAATATATTTTCCTACGAAAAGAATGCTTTTTTTGATTAAAATAAAAAATTATAAATATAAAATAACGCTAAAGTTATTTCTCATCTGCTTCTTCAAAAGCCCCCCACCGCCTCCACTAATGACTGGCCCCAATTGGGCTGCTAATGCACTGCCAAGCCACCACCAGTGAACCACCCCTTTTTTATTTATATTGCAAAATAGGGTGATTTTTTTCCTAAGAAGCATAACTTGGACCTAGAGTGTCAGTTTTTTGAGTTCTTATCTTCATTGGAAAGGTGGTTGCAAGCAGTACAAATGGTGACTGGCTTTTCAAGATTTTGCTCTTTTGAAACTGAAATGCTTGTTGGAAGTCAGATGTTCTTTCCAGACTTGACGAGATCATAACTTATGCATATGGTGTCAAATTTCAGACTTCATATAGTCAACAGAAAGCATGTTCAGAGCACGACACAATGGATCAGGTTTAGAGATTTTTAGCATAATTTATTTGCTCTTATTTTCATCTAATTTGTTCAAAGGTTTTTGTGACTAGGGTGATTTTATGAGCTTATGGCAACTCAAATCTTAATGATTTTGAGTTTGACTCTTTATATAATCACAAGTACACCTCTAATAACTCTCATTTTACATGGCTATAAGTATATTATTGTATTTGTAAGTTGCATCAATGGATCTGTGAGTTGTATAGTATACAAGTTGCATATATGACTCAAATGTGGGTTGTTTGTATCCATAGATGCTGAAATGTTGATGCAAATTCATATCTATGGCTTGGTTTAGTCACTTGTTTTGTTGGTTTGTTTATCAAGTTGAGGTGGAGAGATGGTGTTACTAGGTATAGTCATGATGTGAGACCTATGTTGTTGACTATGTCTGATGTAAACAGGTGTGAAGCAGGAGGAGTTTGATGCTAGTACAGTTGATGGTGATCATGATGTCATGGATATTCCTTGTCTTTGGGACTTTGACAATGTAGATGCGTTATTGGTGGTGTTGGATCAATTCATGATTATTTGTGGCAATGTACCTTCTTGTTTGATGATCATAGTTTTACTGCCTTTTACGAGCTCTTGGTATTGCAATTGAGTTCTTTGATTGTGTAAGAGCCTTGGTTGATCTTCAATTAGGAGATAATTATCACGATGTCATGGATAGCTTGATTACACAGTTCAGTGGTAGCTTGTGATAGTCATGTTTGGTGGTGTTGTATCTTCTTGGTTTGGAGATCGTTGTTTGACTCTTCCCTTTGGCAGATCATGGTGATGATTTCTTTGATTGTGTTGGGGCCACGGATGATCTTCAATTAGAGGAAGGTTGCCATGATGCCATGACAAGCTCGGTATCACGATTCAATTGGAGCTTGTGGCAGTAATGTGGATTCGCTGTTTGATGGTGGATGATCTTCTATAATGTTTGTTGGTGTCATGGACAGACTCTTGGATTCATTTACAGTGAGGGTTCTTTGACATCTTGGGTTTCATTGCAAAGTGATGGTTATCTTCAGGTGATTTGGAGATGTTGACATCTTAGTACCATGGAGTACACTTGGCTGTGATATCATTCATGCTTTGTCATTTGGCAAGGTATGTGATGTCCCCATTTTGAAATAGGATTTAATAATAAATGCTAAAAATTAAAATTAAAATATAAAAGAATAAAATTAAAATAATTCAAATTTAGTTAAGTTTAATGAATGGTCACAAGGCATGAAATGAAAAGTTATGACTCACTCAAACATGAGTTCAAAGCAAAAGTATATAGAGGGATATGAAATAAGATTTGAAAAGGGATATAAAATGGGATATATGCAGATTTGAAAAGCAGTAAAGACATATGTGAGAAGTGAGAGATAGGTGAAGTTTAAATAAGATGTACTTTTCACCAAACAGATGTACTTTTCATAACCAAAGGATGTGACCCTTTTTCTCCATTAAGGGTATAAAGTAAAGGAGACGTCATTTGAAGGATGGAACCAAGAAGAAGATCGATCAATGGATCCATTCAAGAGAGCATCAAACTTCATATCTGAATTCAGAATAATAAAGAGGAAGCCAGCAGACTTGATAATAGTAAGGGCGAGATTTAGGGCAATCTCAAAAGGGGACATTATATGGTATTCTTGTTTAACACGATGTTTGTTATTATCACATCATGATTACACTCTTGATCGTGCATTAGAGTTTTGGCATGATGCAAGTGTTCTTAGGAGGTCAATATGTTCATTTCAACATATGATCTTTCTTTTAGGAAATGTGAGATCATGTTGTCATGGTTATGTTCATGATTCTCAAGATTTAAGCGTTAACAGTAATCTTGTTTGATTCCCTTGGTATTGAGTACCATGATCATTTGCTTGATTTCTTTAGGATGGTGCTTTGTTGCATTTGGAGTTTGGCATGGATTGATTGAATTATAGGTGTTCATGAATACTTGGAGATATAGGTGAGGCTAGGGGTTCTCTTATATTTAGAGAAATGTGTTGAGATAATTACCCTTGATGAGATTTTAGCAAGAAGTTTGAGAAGCCTACACCTTGGTTGGACATGAATTCAACATGGACTTACAAGGAGATTGTTCTTGGATGAGTCATGATGACTTGAATATATTGGAGGAGAATTCTCATTGCCCACCCTTTCTTTTGAGTGCATTATGTTTTAATACTTTGTCTTCTCATGGATATGTGTTGTGAACATTTCAGACATCGCCCCATTTAAGTTTCGGTTTTGGGCAGCTTAGTAGTATTATAGGTCTCTCCCTTAGGATGAAATGAATCATATCAGCTCTTACAGAAATTGGATTGGTGATTAAGATCAAGATTGAGAGATAATTGCTGAGAGATTTGGATTTAATTGCTTGAGCTTGAAGTGGTGGTGTCATGTGAATATTGTGGTGTTACCCGGAAATGCGTTTTTGGCCTCAAGGCACCCATTTTGGGAACGGAAACCACTCCGGGGACTTGGGGACGGCCAGAAACATTTCCAAGCCGTCCCCGATGCCCGAAAATTTTCAGAAACCGTCCCAGAAACTCGAAAACGGTCAACGATTTTTCCAAGGACCGTTGACTGTCCCCAGGACAGCAGGGGACGCCCAAGCCATCCCGGGGACAGCTAGTCGTTTCCTGCGCTAAGGGCAGTTAAAAAACAATTTTTTTTATAAAAAAAATTTAAAAATATTATTTTTCAGTTTTGAAAGTAATTTAATTTTTTTTTTAAAGTCTGGATCGTTGATCGCAACAAGCAATGTTTTTCTGATTTTTTCTAAATTAATCGCTTGTAAATTATTATAATATTAATTATTTATTAATAATTTAAATAATAAATATTATAATAATTTACAAGCGATTAATTTTTATTTTTTTTCCAAAGTTTCGTTTTGTTTAATATTTTAGCTAATATCGATATACTTTGATATCAATATAGTATTCTATCGATATCGATATCATAGAGTAACTAGTATACCATATCGATATAGATTATATCAATATCGTAGAGTAATTAGTATATCATATAAATATAGATTATATCAATATCATATATGATATCAATAAAGTTTATCGACATCATATTGCTTCCCAAAGTTCAAACAAAAAAATAAAACATTGTTGGGCATCGAACTAGAGGAGTTCACAGTAGGCAGTGCTCAGGAAAAATTGGAAAATAAAAGAATATTGGTGAAAACTGAAAATGTGAAGTCAGAGACACAAAAGTGAAAGGGTTTTTTGATTTTGGTCTGAGAAGGAAAAAAGATTATGAAATTAGAATTAGAATCAAGACTCTTCTTTATAAATGTTATTATGTTGCTATGTTAAATTTCATATATATATATATATATATATATAGATAGCCATCCACTATTCCGGGAAAAAAAAAAGGTCCCGAAAACCTGTTTCCCCATCCCCCCATCCCGAAAACTTGGGGTAACATAGGAATATTGCCTATGTGTGAGAAAGTTTTGGATTATAAGAGATGAAACACATCTTCCATTCTTCCCTCCATCCCATATCCTCCATTTCATATTCATATCCTTCATATCTTCCCTAGCCGCAGCAACCTTCATGCCTTTCTTTATCCTCCCTTCCATCCATCCACCTCTGCCTATGTGTGAGAAAGTTTTGGATTATAAGAGATGAAACACATCTTTCTTCCATCCTTCCCTCCATTTCATATTCATATCCTTCATATCTTCCCTAGCCGCGGCAACCTTCGTGCCTTTCTCTATCCTCCCTTCCATCCATCCACCTCCATCTTCCCTTCATCCTCCATCTCCTTCCACCCTCCATCTTTCTTCCATCCTACATTTTTCATCTACCCTTCATTCCATTTCCTACACCCCATTTCCTAATCCACACCTCATAACCTTTACCTCCCTTATTCCCCTAAGCTTACCTTTCATCTCCCCCTGATCCTATCCCTTATCCCTCCATTTACCCTTCACCTACCTATCCCCATCTCCTACCTTCACTCCCCAACATATCCTAAACTTCCTCCACTATCCCCTTATACCCCCATCCCGTCCTTTACTACCTTTTTATCTCCTACATCATCCTATCTTATACCTCCCAAACATATCCTACGCTCATCTTTTTATCTCCCTTCCTTCAATTTCTTACCTCCCAACTTCCATCCTATCCTAACTTACCCTATCACTACCCCTTTTATACCCCATCCTAACCTCCCTACTCACCTACCTATCCTCATTTTTTTTTAAACTTCATTCCCCAACTCCCATTTTCCTAACCCACACCTTATCCTAAACCTCCTTTTATTTCCTTTAGCCTAAATCTAACTCCCATCCCATCCTTTATCACCCCCTTTCCCCCGACACATCCTTACCTCACATCCCTCACCCCTATCTTCACCACAGCACCTTTTCCACCGACCTTCCTTACCTTCCTTCTACCACGGCACCTTTCTCCCACTGACCTTCTTTACACCCTCCTCACCGCAGCATATCCACTTCCTACCTTCCGCACACCTCCTCCACCACGGCATATTCACTTCCCTACATCCACAACCCCCCTCTTCCTCGAGGACATCCTTCCCTCTTTTCCCATCGTGGCATGTTTGCTTAAGAGCAAGGCACATGGGCATGTAACGAGTCACCGCCGGCAAGGATTTCAAGGAGGCCCCACTCAAAGATGATACCGACCCCACTTTGACCCTCAAAGACCACGATAAAGGCAAAAAAGAAAATCATTACCACCAACACAAAAGAGATGAAAGCCAACATGGATTAAAGGATAAAGAGCATCGTATTTTGAAAATTCAAAATCGTTGAAACAAAAAAAATAATAATAAATTCATTTTGAAGCAAAGTTAGCCTTCGCTATTAATCAGTGCATGGGGGAGTTTAAAAGAGAAATTTAAAAAGAAAAAAATAAAAAAATAAAAACATTAAAGCATTTAAAGCATACCGGCCTTGAGAGGAATATAGAAAACCAAGACACATCCTTTAGCACTAAAACACCTATATAGGAAGGGATTTTGATTTCATTTCAAACATCATTCAAAACGATTTCCAGTTCTGATCTGAGACGCAACAAATTTCATTTGGAGACAGCGATTTTTGGACAATTATTTTGATCATTGTATTTGATCAAAATACACTTAAAGAGAGTAATTTTGATTAAGATCAAGTTGAACGCATTTTTTATTCATTTTGAAAGCAACCTGGGCAAATTTTAGAGGAATTTCATTACACTATCAAACGTGTAGCAACATCAACAGCAAGTTTGGTCAAGATCAGACCTCAATCAGACTTAAAACACCACATAATCCAATCTGAGAAATAAAAATCAGAGCAGATTGTCACCACAGATAGGAAGATTTTGGAACAGAATTTTGATCAGTAAAGAGCAAATTTTGAACATCGGTTTTGTAGATTATTATCAGCATCCTCTTGCAGGTCTGATTTTTGATATTTTTTGATCATTTTTCATCAAGACCAGGTCTAATTTTGTGTAATTTCAGTCATAAACCAGGGTTTTGAGAGGGTTTTAATTGAGAATTTTTTTTCTCATCATTTGTTTTTAGAAAATTCTAAATTGGCTGATTCCTATTTTAATCAAAATTTATTTGCAAATTGATAAGCATCTTTGAAACAAAGTATGATTTTTCACTATTAAATTTTAGGATCAGCATTTAAGTTTAGCAATTCATTAAGATTTTCAATGAAGTATTCACTCTAAAAGTGGATTGCTAGCCTAATAGAAGATTTTCAGTTGTGCAAACATTAATATCATATTGAGATCCTAACTTAGATAATTATTTCAGGAGGTAGATGGCAACCTCAAAAGCTGGAGGTCTCACAAGGCAAGCTCTCATCAAGGAAGATGCAAAAGGAGCACTACCTGAATCAAAGATTACCTCGCTATGGGCAAATGTGAGAAACACCAACTTGGGCAAGAATGACATGAAGAAATTTCAAGGCCCTCTCTACACAAGCAAGCCAACTGGGATTTCAGAGAAAATGATTGAAAGTGGAATTGTCCAAGCAGCTGGTTTCCTTCCAGCCATCCAAAGCAATGAACTAATAGTTGAATGTGCAAGACACTATGATGTTAATACAAGGCAAATAAAGACACCTGATGGCGAAGTATTAGCATTCTTGTCAGAGACCACTATCAATGAGGCTTTCAACATACCTGAGCCTAAGGACATGATATACAAGAGTAAAGAAGCAGCATTGGCGATCTATGAGGATGACCTCGACAAATGCCCTAGTATCATCAATAAGTATTGGTTGTCAAAAACGTGGCCCGTTCTCAGCAAAGTGCCAAGCAACCTCCACCGAACAAACTTCAAGGAGGAATTCAGTGATTTGATTAACCTACTCAATAGGATCATGGGAAGTCCACATGCCTCCTCATTTGAGAAATGGATGTTCTACTTCATGGAAGCAATGACAACAGGAAATGAATAGATCAACTGGGCCAAGATTATAAGCAACAATCTTGATCTTCAATTGAGAAGACTCGAGCGCACCAAACAATTTCACATGAGCTCCTACATCATATACTCACTAGCCAGAGCCAAAGAGTATATAGGACTGATATATAGAGGCCCGGCAAGGAATGGAAAGGGAGAAATAAGGGTATGCGAGAACTACACACAGCTGCGTTTTCATAACAAGGCAGGTTATCGGAGAGTGAATGATGCCTTCTCCATGCATATAACAAGAAAGTTGCAAGGTGGCATCCATCAAAGGTTATCCCCACATGCACAGGAATTGGTGAATAAATACGGTGCTTGGTTCATTCAGTTTCCCAAGTTCACCTACATACGAGTTCAAGAATGCTCATCTCCACCATACAAGCTTCCATGTTACCCCACCGACAAGATGGTGTTGTTGGAGGTGTTGAGGCAATTAGTTGCATATGACGAGACTCAAAAGGACAAACATAAGACTAGGATTTCCTTTCCCATTGTGGTTGGACAATCATTGTAGGTATGTCCATCTTTGCAGGTAGCTGAGAGAACAAAAGAGGAGATGAAATTTTATGCCTTCACTGAATATAGGACTAATTTTGATCCATACGGCAACATGAGGAGGAAGAATGGTAACAAACACAAGCATAGGCCACATATAGAAGACTAATGGATGAATGTCAAAGATGATTTTGAGATTAGAAAAATGATGTTCTCCAGATTGCCTATAGATATCATGTTTAGAGTGTTCACAATCCCAAATCAAGTGCAGGATGATGGAAGGCGCCTCCAACGTGCTTATGAGGAAGGATAAAGAAATGAAAGTCAATTGGGTTGAAGTAGAAGTCACAAACATGAATGAGTTGATGAGACCCGTCTTGGCTTACACAAAAGGGTGGGTAGAATATCGAAAATACAAATTGAAGAGACAAAATGTGCAACTCGCCTTTGATATGATGGGAGATTCGGATTCTTCGGATGAGGAAACAGAAAGTGTAAGCATAAGTGAGAATACTACCCAGTCAACTCAACCTATAAGCTCCAAAAGAAAAGAAAGTTGCAAAAAGCAAAAGAAACAAAGAACAAGTACAAGTCATCCTTCCACTAGCACCTCTTCCATCCATGAGGTCAATATGAACAAGACGGCCAACAATGAAGGACAATCACCTTGGAAGGGAGGTAGTGATCAAGGTGCAAATGAATCACTGGAATCTACAATACATGATAATCAGGGAGATAAGACAACTAAAGGAAAGCAGCCCCATGTACAAGACCCTCCAAAAGCACAAGAAACAGTTCCAAATGACAAGGATGTCGAAGATGAATATGTGGATACTGGAAATCGTGATGATGAGGCAACTTCTCCACCTTGAGAAGAACAGCAAATCAAAGAATTACAGGTAGAGAAGGAAAGATCCACTATTCTGGCATGGCTGCAAGAGAGAATCAATAAGGAAGTGATAATAACAGAAGATGAAACAATTGACAACTTTGATGACTTCTCGAATAGAATTGGTCCAATAGAGGAGAAGAAGGCTACCAAGCTTTCAAAAATCACAAAAGACACTACTGGATCTTGAATCATATAGATTGCTACTCCAAAAGTGGACAAGCCACAATATGAGATCACTATTGATGAGTATGATTTGGAGACAATTGAGTTAGGACCTATTACTACGGAGCAGGCAATGGAGGACTTGGATGATACAGTGAAGACAATCCGTGAGAGATTACAAATTGAGCTACAACATAGTAAGAAGCTAGAAAAAGAATTGAATGCCTTGACGAATTATGTGCAACAACTTAATAATCCCATAAGGCAAGTTGATCCTTCAAGCATGCCTCCAGCATTGCTTCCGCCAAACTCAATAGATGATTCGGAGGAGATGAGAAACAATTCCCAAATGTTGAAAGGATGGATTAACACTTCCTTCAATAAGGCAAACGAATTTGTGGGAGAGTTAGCTCATGTATTTGATACACTTTCAGCTATACTTGACAGGACTGCTGTTCTTATAGCTTCTTATGATGTCTTTGTTTATACAAGGGATTTCACCATTCTGAGGTTGCAAGCACTAACGAATATTCCAAGACAAACCCTGTTGGATGCTGTAATAATAAGGAATGGGCAGAAATATGACTTTCAGGATGGTATTCTACACTCAAAATGAGAAGAAGTATGTTTGAAGGCATTAATAGTGGTTGTGATCGAGTTGCAAACATGATAGAAACAATAAATGATAAGAGTGTAGCAACAGCTGAAACAATTCTTGGAGTAGAAATAAAAGTTGAAGCTGACATGGCCGTTGACAAGATAGCGGAAAAAGTTTGAAGTGTCTTCTTTGGAGCTTCTGGATCACTTTCAGATGGACAATTGGAGGATATTCAATCACTTATGACACTTGTGGGTAAGGTTAGTGACTTGCGACCTAAATGGGAAAAGATCTTCACTTCAGCTATTGAGCAATTGGACTACATGGAAGATCAGATGAAGATCATGCCCAATATTTCAGAAGAAGAGCTTAATTGCATGATGATCAGATTCATTGACTTTGCCTCTAAGGAAAGAGATAAAGGAAACAAGCTTCTAGAGGAAAGTTTGTTGTGATTTCATGTGATGTCTATTTTCTCATTAGAGGAATTTTTCTCAAAATTTGTGCCAATAGATGTTCATTTCCTATTGGCTCAGTTTAGATAGTTGGTTAGTTACAATTAGCCCTAATTAGGGTTTAGTTGTTTCAATCTTAGCCATTCATTTTAGGGCAATCTTGGCCCTCTTTTATTTTTGGAGCTCTCTATAACCAGCTATTTTTCATTTGTAACTAAGAAGAGAGACTTGAACAATTGTTTCTATTTTGCTGGTAAAATAATATAAGACATTGAAGTGTGGTGATTTTATAATCTATCTTTGGTGCATTTGCATGCTTATTCATCTTCTCAATTCAAGCTTTAAATTTTGTTTAAGTATCTAAGTTGAATAATAGAACGTTGTGTATGACTCACAGTGAAACTCATATGTCCATACCACTAGCGATTTGCTGATTGTAATTTTGTCTTGTGTGGTCAACTGGAATTCTTGAATGAGCTTAACTTCAATTATTATTCAATCATTGATATGCATTCAAATGATGGTGTCTATGTTTGATAGTAATTTGAAAATCATTTAATTTCCTTAGAAGATTGCATTAGCCATTGTGGAGTTGTTCTTGTATGTCAAAGCAAAGACTAGTAGAGTTTCATCGAAATTGTCTTCCATTCTTGCATTCTTAGGAGCAATTTAGTATCCCTCAACCTTTCAACTTGTGCATTTTTTTTTATCAATCATTCATTAGTAATAGTAAGAGGGCCATATTGCAAATCATACAAAAAGCATTCCTTGAAACTAAATAATATCTCTTAAGAAACATATACGTATGGCCCCTTGGATTACCAGCAATCACATCAACCAATTGATCTATCTACACGTCAAGACCTGACTAAAGAAACCTTGGAGTCATCTTGATTGATCATATAACTTAGCATCCAAGAAGATTTTGATCAAGAGAGGATAGAATACTTTTGGTATCTATTTTGTGTTTGAGGTGTCTAAAAAACACATCAACAATATGGATGTTGAGCATGTTAATTTGGTTCTCGACAGTTCATTGAAGGAGTTTTGGAATGTTTATCTCATTATACATTGTGAGTCATTTATGATGGCATTCACTGATGTTGAATTTAGGAGATGTTATTCGGCTTATTCCCTTAAGATTGGGAAAGTATTTGATTTGATCTTCCTTTGATTTGAGATGCATACATCTTGATCGTGGTTAGATGTGGATAATGCTTTTCAGTTTTCTCTTTGGAGTTTTATGGAGGAGATGATATTATTCACAGCTTAGCATTTAGAGGTGTGTGTAGAATGACATGCTGCAGGTTTTGATTTGCATGTTCTCTTTTTAGCCTTGTTTATCTTCCTAGATATTTGTATTCACAAAACATTGGACTTGAGGACTTCTATGGAGCTACAATGATTACTAGGTTTGTGGTTGTGTTATCATTTGTATTTCAGATTTTCATTGTTTAGTGATGACATGGAGGTTCCTTATCTATTTCCATTGCTGAGTGTGAAGAACTTGGGAGTGCCACAAAGACCAGTGGTGAGAGTTGTACTTGCAGCATAATGGTTTGCAAGTTTTGCATATCGTTATGGATATTCCTTGGTACAGTATGATGTTGGTTAAACCTTCCATGTGATGCTATTAGTGGAGCTTTGGATGCCTTGATCATTTTCAAATTTGACATTACCAACGCAGTGGGAGTTGCTGGATATGTATGTTCCTTATTGACAGGTTTGATACATGAAGCTTGATTGTGGTTTATGGGTTGACATATGGTTGGCATGAGTTTACTAATATTGTTGATACTTAGAATGTATGGATGGTTGGATGTGTTAGCAACTCAGCATTTTCTATGGGTGCTAATTCAGCTATGGTGATTGTTTCTTAGCAGCTACTGATGCATGTTTGATACCTTTATATTGAGTGTTTGTGTTGAGATATCAGTTGGAGGCAGGACTTATGCTTCTTAGTTGCAGATAGTGTGGATGCTCCCTTTGGATGGCATCTTATCTTTGTGCATTGGCACGATGGAAAAAGAGAACATTCATTGTCACGTCCCCACATTTGTAGAAAATATAATTGATATATTTTTACCATAACATATGTAAAATCATAATGAAATTATTATATTGCATTATTGATATCATATTATTAATTTACACTTTATATTGATTAATGATTATTTTAATTAGCAATGTTCAAAAATACATTATAAGCAATAGGAAGCAACTTACTAATTCTATTTCCTAAGGCCCGATAACCTTTGGTGAATCGGTGGGATGATTAAGTGTTACCCACGTCAGATTGTGGAGGTCCCTGCTAGGTAAAGGTGGTGTCCCTTCATACCGGCTACCAAGAGAAGTATCGTGACTTTCCACCACGATGGTTGGGGAGGTTAAATACCCCTCCTCCCTGTGCAAATCAGAGGAGGAGGAAGAACGGAAAATCAGGGGTCTGCTGGAAAGGAAAGAAAAGAAAGGAATCTCCAGGGCTGCCAACAGGGATAAGGGAAAGAGTCAACAGTGACAAGTATGTATAAGTCTGACTTTTGATTTATTATTAGAATATAACCAGTCAGCAATTTATATATATTAAAATCTTATTGGTATGTAATTATATATAACTGCTGTGTGTAATCTTAATCAAATGGGTGACATTTATATGATATTAAGTTGAGAAGCAAATAATATATAATTATTCAAACAGTATTGAAATGATTATACATAACAGTACTGTTTGTTAAACATAATACATATAGATATACATCTGTTAATGAATGCAGAAGGAATAAGGCAATCAAATGCAGTTTGTAATAAATTGCTATAATACTGTAAAATGCTATTAATATAAGATGCAGCAATGACACTTAATGAATAATTCTGATTTAAAGTAATACTAGCAGAAAGAACTGTTAACAATCTGATATAAGACACTAAGCAATATGGTATAATGGAAGTATAATAACTATGTCAAATACAATTGATTATCACAATTAGTTGAGCTGAATAACAAATATAATTTCAGTGGGAATATCATAATTGGTTCATTGCATATGAGGGACCCTCTCTTAGGTACGCCACTCCATAGTGGATGCCTAACCCCTGCCACATGGAGCCAAGAGGGATGAAGCATCTGCTCTTGGGCTTAAGAGAGGGGATGATTGTGATGAGGGGGAACAGCGATAGGACACCTCGCTGGGTATGCCACTCCATGATGGATGCTTAACACCTGCCATATGGAGCCAAGGGGGATATGGTATCTGCTCTTGGGCCTAGGAGGGAGGATTCCTTGGACACCCTATCCAACTAGCCTACCCTAGTTTAATGAGGAATTGGATAGCTAAGAAAAGTAACTAGCCTATAAATCTGATTTTATCTAACAAATCTGACTGTATCTGACAGATATAACAATCTGAATTTATTTAACAAATCTCATACTAATGGTAATTAATGCATTAAGACATACATCGTTCAACATATTTTTTAGTGTGTGTTTCAATTTTATGAGTATCATTACATATATGTTCTCTGGTTTTTTATATGCAGGAAAACAGTAAACAGAGGTACTCCCCTAAACTTAAATTATTTTAGACTTGGGTAAATTGGGGTTAACTTTAAAGGTATAGCTAACTAGGGGACATTACAGTGGTATGAGAGCCAACATCCTGCCAGCCTAGGGATCAATAGTTGATGCAACCAAGTCAAAGAACCTTAAGGGCCCTTGAAAGAGAAAGAAAGAGGATTATGGAGCAGGAATTAAGAACATTTATGGAGAAAAATGAACAGACAAATCAAGCCATGCTTCTAGCCTCGCAAAACATAAATAATAACATGCGTGACTTAAGACCAAACCAGGGAAACAATAGGGAGGAAAATTTCAGCCAATCAGTAAGTGACAGTGGGACCACTCCCGCAACCACACTGCCACCCTTCATACCTGGGGAAAGATCCTCAAGAGGAAATGAAGAGATTAATAACCCAAATGTAGAAGCACTTGCCATGGAATATGCTAGGCTTGAACCAGAAATCAAAAGGAGCATCCCCTTCCCAGCCTATTGTGAGGCAAAAATGAAGAGATCCCAAAGAGATAGGGACAACTGCCCAAACCGCAGTATCCAAAACAAGATAGGGAAATTGAGCATTCCAAATTTTGATGGGACGGGAAAAACTACAGCACATACATGGACCCAAAAATTGGAAACCTATTTAACCCTTAGTCCCATGACAGAAAGCAATGCTATAACATTTGCCATATTGCACTTAGATGGGATTGCCCATGATTGGTGGCATCATGGGTTAACAAGATCATAAGAACATAAAAACCTACGAGTCCTTCAAAAAAAGACTTATTGAGAGGTTTGATCAAACGCACCCCCAAAAACACTTTAGGGAGTTAGCCAAAATAAGGCAACGAGGGTCCCTTGAAGAATATATCTCCGAATTTCAAAATCTAGCAGTCATGGTTTCGGGAATATCCGAAGAGAGGCTTACCTACCTTTTCGTAGAAGGGCTATCCGATAGCATTCGTGGCTTAGTTAGTGCCTTTGATCCTTCTACCCTACAAGGGGCAATCCGAAAAGCCACTCGCCTAGATGTTGCGCAAGCAAAGGGAAAATCTTACTCAAGTAAAACATCAACAAAAAACAAACACTTCCATGAGAAGGACAAACACAAAAAGCAGTACCTTCCCATACAAGATCGAGAAGAACTACGAAGGAAAGGACTATGGTTTGACTGCAAAGAAAAGTGGGAACCAGGTCATTTGTGTAAGCAAAAGGAAGGACAAGAAAGGGAGAAATGTTTCAAATGTAAAGAATCATGGGGCCCAGGACATGTCTGTAACCAAAAGGATTTTAGGAAGAAAAACCTATGCTTCAGATGCAAGGAAAAATGGGAACCAGGGCACAGGTGTGGGAAAAGAAGTCAAGTTCACAATATTGAGGCCATGCTCCAAGAAATGGGAGGAGGAGTGAATCCATGCAAAAGGACAAGGGGGGATGATAATGATGATGATGATGATGATGATGATGATGATGAAAAGGAATTGCATTTCAAAAGCATCCAAACACTATCCTTTTCGAATCCGAGGAACGATTAAAGGACAAAAGGTAACGAACGGCCTTAGTTGACAGTGGGGCAACTCATAATTTTATTGATCAAAACTTAGTTGCAAAATTGGGTCTTGGAACTGAAGTTTTCAAGGGATTTAATGTGACATTGGCTGATGGATCCACCATTTCTAGCAGGAAGAAGATTACCCTACTCAAGATTACTCTAGGAAGGCACCCAGTTGAAGACAAGTTTTACATTGTAGATATGGGTGACACAGATGTAATACTAGGAACTCGATGGATACATTCCTTGGGGCGTTTTATTTTTGATCACCCAAAATTAGAAATATGCTTTGTACATAAAGGAGAGAAGGTTACTTTACATGGAATATCTGACGGATCACCTAGAGTAATTTCATCAAAAAAAATGGAGAAAGCCTTTAGACATGATCAAATTGAATGGGTAGCTCAGTGTCTGATTTTAGATAGAACAACTCCCAAGGGGAAAGCAGCTCACATTGACATACAACCAATATTAAGAAAACACAAAAAGGTCTTCAGTGATATCCCACCCGGACTCCCTCCAAAAAGGGGCTTTGAGCATTCCATTGAACTAGAAGAAGGAACAAAGCCAGTTGTTACCACTCCTTATCGTCATCCCTGTGGATATAAGGAAGAAATTGAGAAAACCATAAAAGAGTTGTTAAGAATGGGGCACATTCAACCCAATTCTTGCCCCTTTGCATCATCAGTTGTACTCTCAAAAAAGAAGGATGGCACTATGAGGATGTGTATTGATTAGAGGGCATTAAATAAAAAAACAATTAAGAATAGATATCCCATTCCTCGAGTGGATGAACCTATTGATGAACTACATGGGCCCGTCTACTTCTCCAAAATTGATCTAAGATCAGGTTACCATCAGATCAAGCTAAGAGAAGAGGACATACCAAAAACAGCTTTCCGGTGCCACTATGGACATTTTGAGCTCCTTGTCTTACCTTTCGGGCTAACTAATGCCCCAGCTACTTTCCAATCCTATATGAATCACATTTTTAGAGGGAAGCTGAGAAAATTCTTATTGGTATTTTTTGATGATATACTGATCTACAGCAGAACATGGGAAGAACACTTAAAGCATATAGATGAGATACTAAACATACTAGAGCAGTATTCCTTATTTGCTAAGCAATCTAAGTGCGAATTTGGCATGGAGGAAATTTTGTACTTAGGCCATAAAATCAATGCTCAAGGGGTAAAAGTTGATGAGGAGAAGATTGAGGCTATCCGAAGCTGGCCAAAACCCAAAACCCTCACTCAGCTCAGAGGATTCTTGGGACTATGCAGCTATTACAGGAGCTTTGTGAAGGGATTCTCAAAACTGACCTCACCACTCACTGATCTAACCAAAAAGGGAGCTTTCTCTTGGAATGAAAAGGCACAAACAGCCTTCGAAAGGTTGAAGGAAGTGATGAGCTTGTGCCCTGTATTGGCAATCCCTGATTTTAACTCACCCTTTGAACTATATTGTGATGCCTCAGGAGAAGGTATCGGAGCAGTATTGATGCAAAATAGACATCCCATAGCATTCGAAAGCAGGAAACTCAAGGATGTAGAAAGGACATATTCAGTCTATGACAAGGAAATGTTAGCTGTAATGCATGCTTTGGAAAAATTTAGGCAATATCTAATCTGTGGGAGGTTCATTGTAAAGACAGATCACAACAACCTTAGATTTTTCTTAAGTCAAAAGGATTTGAATGACAAACAACAAAAGTGGGTAGCTGATGCATTATCACGAAGACCACATCTTGGTTCCATGTCAGCAATATCCATAGAATGGAAAACATCTCTGATCACTGAATATGCCAAGGATCAATTCTCAAGTGATTTGATAGAAGGGAAAATTCAGGATGATAAATACCAAACTGTTGAAGGCCTCATCCTCTACAAGAATTTATATCACCCAAGGGTCTCGATTAAAGCAAGAAATTTTGAAAACCTACCATGACAATCCATTATCTGGGCATCAAGGGTACATTAAAACTTACAAGCAGATCAGGGGAAGATTCACATGGAAAGGACTTAAGGGAGATGTGCTAAAAAATACTAATGAGTGTCTTGTATGTCAGAAGAACAAAGAAGAGCACACTTTCCCAGCAGGTCTACTCCAACCTTTGCCCATACCAGATCAAAAATGGGAGAGCATCTCTATGGATTTTATCACGGGATTGCCCAAGGTGCAGGGTAAGGATTGCATTTACGTAGTGGTAGACCGTCTCACTAAATATGCACACTTTATGGCCATATCGACAAATTTTAGAGCTCCTCAGGTGGCTGAGATATTCTTCAAGGAGGTGTTCAGGCTACATGGTCTCCCTCGAAATATTGTTAGTGATCGGGACAGCTGCTTCCTTAGCAATATTTGGCAAGAATTGTTCAAATTAGCGGGGGTAGAATTAACCCCAAGTACCAGTTATCACCCCCAAACAGACGGGCAGACAGAGATTGTGAACAAATGGTTGGAGGGGTATTTGAGGAATTATGTCACAGGGCAGCAGAATGGTTGGCTTAAATGGTTGCACTTAGGAGAGTATTGCTATAATACTACCCACCACATGTCCATAGGGATGAGCCCCTTTCGAGCATTATATGGATATGAGGCCACATCCTTTGGAGATTTGGTTCAGATAGAGAGTCGTGCCCCGGGAGCCAAGGACTTCATACAAGAGAATGTGGACATCATGAACTCACTCAGGACAACCTTCATCATTCCCAAAATCAGTAGAAGGTATACGCTGATAGGAAAAGGATTGAGCGCACATTTGAGATTGGGGATATGGTCTTTTTGAGATTACAACCATATAAGCAATCATCCATCAAGGTTAGCGGAGCTGAAAAACTTAAACCCCGATTTTATGGACCATACAAGGTACTGAGGAAGATAGGAGAAGTAGCTTATGAATTGGAACTCCCTCCCAATAGCAGAATTCACAATATATTTCATGTATCCCGCCTCAAAAAGGTTTTGGGGCAGCACACCATCCCATGCTCCGAATTGCCACCCTTGGATGATGAAGGGAAGTTGATCTTGGAACCAGAAACTATCCTCAATGTGCGAGAAAAGAGGTTAAGAAACAAAACTATTGAAGAATACCTAGTCAAATGGAAAGGTCTACCGATGGAGGATGCGACTTGGGAAGGACCTGAGATATTTGATTATCCAAATTTGAAATTGCTTGAGGACAAGCAATCTCGGGAAGGGAGTACTGTCATGTCCCCACATTTGTAGAAAATATAATTGATATATTTTTACCATAACATATGTAAAATCATAATGAAATTATCATATTGCATTATTGATATCATATTATTAATTTACACTTTATATTGATTAATGATTATTTTAATTAGCAATGTTCAAAAATACATTATAAGCAATAGGAAGCAACTTACTAATTCTATTTCCTAAGGCCCGATAACCTTTGGTGAATTGGTGGGATGATTAAGTGTTACCCATGTCAGATTGTGGAGGGCCCCGCTAGGTAAAGGTGGTGTCCCTTCATACTGGCTACCAAGAGAAGTATCGTGACTTTCCACCACGATGGTTGGGGAGGTTAAATACCCCTCCTCCCTGTGCAAATCAGAGGAGGAGGAAGAATGGCAAATCAGGGGTCTGCTGGAAAGGAAAGAAAAGAAAGGAATCTCCAGGGCTGCCAACAGGGATAAGGGAAAGAGTCAACAGTGACAAGTATGTATAAGTCTGACTTTTGATTTATTATTAGAATATAACCAGTCAGCAATTTATATATATTAAAATCTTATTGGTATGTAATTATATATAACTGTTGTGTGTAATCTTAATCAAATGGGTGACATTTATATGATATTAAGTTGAGAAGCAAATAATATATAATTATTCAAACAGTATTGAAATGATTATACATAACAGTACTGTTTGTTAAACATAATACATATAGATATACATCTGTTAATGAATCCGGAAGGAATAAGGCAATCAAATGCAGTTTGTAATAAATTGCTATAATACTGTAAAATGCTATTAATATAAGACGCCGCAATGACACTTAATGAATAATTCTGATTTAAAGTAATACTAACAGAAAGAACTGTTAACAATCTGATATAAGACACTAAGCAATATGGTATAATGGAAGTATAATAACTATGTCAAATACAATTGATTATCAAAATTAGTTGAGCTGAATAACAAATATGATTTCAGTGCGAATATCATAATTGGTTCATTGCGTATTGAAAAATAAATTGAATGAATGATTCAATAATCGGATGATTACATTGAACGATATACACACGTATATATAGAGGTTACAAGAGGATGTTCTATAATTAGAACATAACGTTAAAGTAAAAGATTAAAGAGCTAAAAGCTAAATTAAGCTTAAAAGCTAATTAACTAAAAAGAAAAAGCTAAATGCTAAATAAAGCTTAAAAGCTAATTAACTAAAAAGCTAAATGACCATTAAACAAGGAACTAAATATAGGTGACTAAAATATAATTAAATATTCTAATACCCTCCCTTAATAGTCATTCTATCTACTAACTACCCTACAGAAGACACTGCAGGTCTTTTGATCACAAATGAAAAGAACACTCTGCTGCGATGGAGACCCTCCTTGGATCCGAAAAGTGTTAATGACCAAGAATACCAAAAGCCATCCAAGCTAATGTAACCTTCACACACGAATTAGAGATCTGGCACACACGAATTACTGAAGCCTGAAACAATGATTTTGAAGAAAAAATCAGCAAACCCTTTTGCAAAAGAGTACCAACTCCAAAACTGAATACCACGGTTGCACATGTTCGCCCTGGCAGATGCGACCCAAATTGACTGCAACAAAGCACGATTTTGAGGAAAAAACCGTCAAACCCTGAAATAGGAATCCTCGAAAAGAGAATTTACAATTTTGAGGAGAAAATCAAAAAACCAAGAAATCTGAGGTTACAAATTATCGTTTTTGTGGAAAAAAAGGGTAAAACCCAGATAACTAAAATCTTACACGAATATCGCGGATTACAGATGAGATAATTTTTAAGGGAAAATTATAAACCCTGCGAACAATTTTTGAGGAAAAAATCGTGAAAACCCTCCCATGATTTTTTGTGGAAAAAATCAGAAAACCGACAGACAATTTTTCAGGAAAAAATCGTGAAAACCCCGGGACCTGTAAGACAAGGTCTGGCCTAAATCAATCTGATCAAGGCAACAATATTCAGATATCATGAACATGCACTGTTTCTAGGTGTTGTGGCAGCTGTTGAACTTTTGTTTGTGTTCCAACATGATGTTGGTCAAAGATGTCATCACAAAAATGGAGGTTGAACGAGGTCAACCTAGTGAAAGCATGAGACAAAAGAATCTGATTCAAAAATCAGAATAGAAGCAGCTGCACAAAAAATTTGAAACCTTGCAAAAAAAAACTGCCCAGGAAGAGAAAAAAATCTGCTTTTTTTTTTTAAAAAAAAAGTTTTTTAAAAAATCTCTTCAATAAAAACTTCGAAAAATTTTAATAATAAAAATTTTCGAAATTTTTAATTTCCATGCTCTGATACCATGAAAAATAAATTGAATGAATGATTCAATAATTGGATGATTACATTGAACGATATACACACGTATATATAGAGGTTACAAGACGATGTTCTATAATTAGAACATAACGTTAAAGTAAAAGATTAAAGAGCTAAGAGCTAAATTAAGCTTAAAAGCTAATTAACTAAAAAGAAAAAGCTAAATGCTAAATAAAGCTTAAAAGCTAATTAACTAAAAAGCTAAATGACCATTAAACAAGGAACTAAATATAGGTGACTAAAATATAATTAAATATTCTAATACATATGAGGGACCCTCTCTTAGGTACGCCGCTCCATAGTGGATGCCTAACCCCTGCCACATGGAGCCAAGAGGGATGAAGCATCTGCTCTTGGGCTTAAGAGAGGGGGTGGTTGTGATGAGGGGGAACGGCGATAGGACACCTCGCTGGGTATACCACTCCATGATGGATGCTTAACACCTGCCATATGGAGCCAAGGAGGATATGGTATCTGCTCTTGGGCCTAGGAGGGAGGATTCCTTGGACACCCTATCCAACTAGCCTACCCTAGTGTAATGAGGAATTGGATAGCTAAGAAAAGTAACTAGCCTATAAATCTGATTTTATCTAACAAATCTGACTGTATCTGACAGATATAACAATCTGAATTTATTTAATATATCTCATACTAATGGTAATTAATGCATTAAGACATACATCGTTCAACATACTTTTTAGTGTGTGTTTCAGTTTTATGAGTATCATTACATATATGTTCTCTGGTTTTTTATATGCAGGAAAACAGAAAACAGAGGTACTCCCCTAAACTTAAATTATTTTAGACTTGGGTAAATTGGGGTTAACTTTAAAGGTATAGCTAACTAGGGGACATTACAATGCTTGAGAAGGCGGTCACCTTGTTTCTTGTTGCAAGTACTTGATCGAGCACATGGAGCACTTTGGTTCCTTGATGGTATATGCAACTATCTGGATTATTCTCTTGTTCATTTTTAGTTTACATATTACCCCCTTATGCAATGTATACAAGTAGGAGAATGTTAGGAAAAGGTGTGTTGTACACCTTGCAAAATATTATAGTGTTTAATTTATTATTATTTCTAATACGCCTAGGGGGACTAGGGATGTGTGCTTCACATGGGTTAACTTTCTTGGGGTCACTTTATGTGTTGTACGTAACATTGTGATAAATACCTAGTGTGGGGCTTCACATGGGAAAAATATTTAATATTGGAAAATCTTATTACCAATATTAAATAAGGAGTTAATGGTTTTGTGATCTCATGGTATTAGTTCCATAGTTTTATGTAATACCACTTGTTATAAAAGCAAGCACATGGGTAGTTGTCTAAGGTTTGGCTTGTTGACTAAGGGGATGAGAGTATCTCTTGTTTGCATTTGTGAGGGTTTAAAGCACCGCATGGGATGTGTGATTACATGCTTGTTCACATGGAGAGCTTGTAGAGAACTTGTATTTCAAAAGTGTTAATGAAGACTCTAAAGATGTATTGTAATAATTTCATTGCTGAATAATACATGAGAGATGGATGTTTTGGGGGGCTGCTTTTTTCAGTCTTGATGGCTTTTCCACAGTATATCTTGTCAACTTTGATGGTATGTTGTCTATTCTTTTGCATGTGGACTTTGAATACTTGTTTGCATAGATTTCTCTATATGGATTATGTGAAATATGTCATGCATGTCTGGAAATTTCCAAACACCTAGTCCAATCAAAGAAGAAGCAAGTGTCCCAAGAAAATTTTCACTGTTACAAAATATGCAACTATTTCAAAACAGTAACATGGAATTCCAAGAGATTTAAAATCAAAAAAAGCAATCTATTTTATGGTGATAATCATTGTTATATCTTTAGATCTGTCTGCACAAACAATACACTATTAAGAATAGGGACAGAAAGACAATACAGAGAAGCATATAATGTCAAGTAGGAGGCTCAATACATTACAATTTCTAAATTCATTTAACTGTACCTTACAGTCTTAGTGTCCGAATTCCAAAAGATTTACAATCAAACAAAGCAATATATTTTATAGTGATAATCATTGTTATATCTTTAGATCTGCCTGCACAAACAGTATACTCTAAGAATAGGGACAAAAAGACAATACAGAGAAACATATAATGTCAAGGAGGCTCAATGCATTATAATTTCCAAATTCATTTAACTGTATCTTACGGTCTTAGCGTCCTTAAGCTTATTGCTTCAAAATTCCAAAAGATCTTTTGATTTTCTAACATGTTTCCTTTCCACTTGTTTTGATATGACGATATCAATATACTTAGTATAGTAACACATGATTACCCAAAATGCATTAAGTGACCTATAAGTAAGAGCCAAGAATGGCAACATAAACATATATGCATGATGATTCTGGTGCCAAACAAAAAGAATCAGTGTGTGTATACAAAATAAATAAAATATTGGACCTTGTAGTTGCTAGTCTACGCTTTAGAATATCAACGTGAGATCACATAGAGAACCTGACCAGCATTCTGATGCTGGAAAGATGAAAATCTTTAAGACACTCACATCTTCCTCAAGCACTGGATCACCGGTCACAAGAGAAGGGATTGGAGGAGGTTCCAGTTCTTTCTTGTATACTTTTTGCATTTCCTCTGCTACAGCAACTGCTAGTGCATCCTGGAATTGCAAAGTAAAAATAATAAGGTAAGTGAATAATAATTAATGACTAATCTTGATGCACAGCGTTGCATAAAATCCCATTGACTCACCTGGTGGGCTTCAAATGGTGGATTGTAAGAGCACCCAGGTAAGTCTACTTCTACTGCTGGAATGACAGATTTCCTTGGCTTCCATTTCAAGCACTTCTGGAAACAATTATTTTGCAGGTAGCATGAATACAAACAGTTAGTACTTGACAACGTTCTTTAATAAACCCCAACTATTAAAGATATTTTAAAGTCAAACTGTCTCCCAATGGTTTTAAGTTTTAACTTTTATTCATTGTTCAAGTATTGGCCTTATTTCAAGAATAAGTTTAGGATATAGTACTTGACAATGCATTCAAATGCAAATTCCTTTTTCTTTAATAAACTCTAAACATTAAAGATATTTTAAAGTCAAATTGTTTCCCAAGGGTTTTAACTTTTATTCATTAATTCTGATTCAAAAGTCCCAACTGTTCAAGTACTGGCCTTATTTTCAAAAAAGAACAAGTTTTGGCCTTATTTTGCACACAGTTATATATTGTCTTTTTGCAAATAAAAATTCTCTCTTTGGTGCAGCTGAAAAAGAAACATTTTATCTTTACCTACAGCAAAATGGCACCTTTAGATTCAAATTTAACTCAACTCCTCCTCTACAGTCTCAAGAGTTTAATCTTGGAATTGGATCATCCACATCTGTAGGAGCAAAAATGGTGAGCCAAGGGCAAAAAGTAAAAGCTTATATGTTATACGTTGTTATCACCTTGGAGTTTGTTAGTGTTTTATTAAAATTCAGGCAAAGGCATTAACCCTTTGTGTTAAATATCCCCATGCCTCACAATCGTCAGACCCAAACAAACAGGTTGTTCAGATCAGAAAATTTCTACATAATATCATAGTATCAAAAATCTTTTTGGGAAAATTATAAGATTTTTCAAAATTCAGGAAAAAATTGGGTCTTCAAAAAACATTGAAACACAAAAAACTAAAGAGAGAAACCTGTTGTTTTTTAAATTTAAAGTCATTTTAATAGCATATATAGAGACCAAATAAAAATGAGTTTTAACCCATGAAATACAGAAAACGGCTTATGGAACCTTGTAATATAGGTTAAAAACTTAAAACCCTACCATGACCAAAGAATGCTTGCTGGAAGCTTATATGTTATACGTTGTTATCACCTTGGAGTTTGTTAGTGCTTTATTAGAATTCAGGCAAAGGCATTAACCCTTTCTGTTATCCCCATGCTTCACAATCGTCAGGCCCAAACAAACAGGTTGTTCAGATCAGAAATGTTCAAGCTAATATCATAGTATCAAAAATCTTTTTGGAAAAATTATAAGATTTCTCAAAAATCAGGAAAAAATTGGGTCTTCAAAAAACATTGAAACACAAAAAACCAAAAGGGAGAAACCTGTCGTTTTTTAAATTTAAAGTCATTTTAATAGCATATGGATATAGAGAGAAAATAAAAATGAGTTTTAACCCATGAAATGCAGAACACGGCTTATGGAACCTTGTAATATAGGTTAAAAACTTAAAACCCTATCATGACCAAAGAATGCTTGCTGGAGTCTAAATCAACTAAAAATGATCAAAAATTGCAATAATACACAACCTATGTCATAAAGTTCGGGTTCATGTTCAACAATGAAGAAAATTCTGAACAAATTTCATATGCCAAGATTTCAGAACTTCTAAGAAGTAAGGTTCTTCCAAAGTTTTTCTATTTACTACTATCACACCCATCACTATCCATCTGCCAAATTGTTTTATTTTATTACAATACATGTATTTGTATCATGGCATTTTACTTAGCACTACCTGGCATGGTTCTACCAAGGTAAAATCCCATTTTATTGAAGCATGCATATAACCATCCCAAATTTCATTCTTATTAAAAGAATCATGTAAAAATGAACAGAAGAGCCAAATTGAACAAAATACCTTCTCCTCTCCTTCCTCTGCACATTTGTTACTGTTTCCTGAGAATGCAAATGGCAAAATCAACAACCTTTCAACAAGCAACTAGAGTCTAGTTCATCCTGTTTGGATATTACTCTATTTTACTCGCAAATATATTTTCATACAATTCGGTAAAAATCAATAATTATGCAATCGCTATAGTTTATTTTAGCTTTACAAATAAGTGGTGACTAAATTAAAGTGTAAATAGCAAGATAACTGCACGGATATTGAATTATGTATAGATGTCTATAAAAAAGGATAAAGTTGATCATTGATCAAGTTGAGTGTAACCTCTTTCATCCCAAATGTCATAAACAGCATTATTCGCCTTCTCTTCACTCTGCAAAACCAGTGGAAAATATATATAATGAAAAACTTATAAGAGCTTTGTAATTGTGACATCTACATCAGAGAAAAGGTGAGATAAGCATGAAAAAAGGGTAAAGAACCCAGTGTGTGTAAAGATTATAGATACACCTTTGAATTAATAATGCACTAATGACTATAGACCCTCCATTTTACTATTGTGTCATTTGAATTGTTACTATAGGTACTACACTTGATTTTGATTTAGACTATCCTCAAGAAACCAAGAAATCAATAAATAAAAGGAATAAGAAATAGATTGCTTTCCTCTCACCAAAGAAAAGGATATAGATCTCCATTCCCCTCAAATAAATGAATATATAAATATATAGGCTTCAAGCTTCAATACCCATTTCTATGTGAACTACTGCTTCATCAGCCTGTAGCCCCAAATCCAAGTGCACTTCAAACCCAGCTGAAGGTCCTGGTTGATCCACACGGGGAGTGGTACAAGGGGTGGCAAGACTATGGCAGGAAGAACCTGAGGCAATCAGTAGCATGAATTCCATAACTGTGAGTTATGTTACCCGTGCTGGCATTGAGCTCAGCAGGCAGGCAATAAAGTGAAATACAATATAGAGGTGGCGGGTGATAACAAATGTGTAACGCGATAATTTCATTGCAGAAATCTTAGAGTGCATCTATCTATCTATCTATCTGTTTGTCTGTAAATCTGTCTATCTATCTGTATATCTGTCTTTCTATCCATCAATCTATCTATGGCTGAGGGGGAGATTGTTGGTAAGTGTCCAGCATATCCCCTCAGGATTCGTGACATGGCTCAACAGCCTCCTCTGATATCCTTAACTGAGATGGTATCGGTTTCCTGAATACATGCATCTTTTTTGGGAGAAGCAGCCAGCTCAACTCCCTATAAGTTCATTGCAGAAAGCTTATAGTGCATCTATTATCTATATGTCTGTCTTTCTGACTGTCTATCTATCTATCTATCTATCTATTTGTCTTTTTGTCTGTCTATCAATCTATCTATCTATCTATCAATCTATCTATCTACTAAAGTGAAATATAATAAAGAGGTGGCAGTTGATAACAAATGTGTAAGGTGCAGATTTCATTACAGAAAGCTTAGAGTGCGCATCTATCTATCTGTTTGTCTGCCTGCCTGTCTATCTATTAATCTATCAATCAATCAATATATCTATCTATCAACAACATATCAATCAATCTATCAATCTATCTACCTATCAATCAATCAATCAGAAAATAATCCGTCTCTCTATCTATTTTTCTGTCTTTCTGCCTCTCTCTGTCTCACTATCTATCTCTCTGTCTCTCTTTGTCTATCTATTTGTCTATATCAAGGAAGCAATAATCATTTGAGGAATTAATCGGCAAAACAAAAGTATAAGATTTTTTCAAAAAATCGGGATAAAATCCTATTTTATATATTTTAGGGCATTTCCATAGCATAGAGATATTGTAGGCAAATAAAATAGACACTTGAAAACATGAATTGCAGGAAATAGATTTTCATTGTTTATATTCATATCACTAATTACGTTGCACAAAATATACTACATAAATAATATCTAGATGGTGATAGATGTCAAAATGTCAATTACAATATAGTTTGTGACTTTGAACAAAGTCAACCTATAAACTAAGTACAAAATTCCAAAATATCAAATGTAGGCAATAACATGCTAGAGGGCAGGAGGCCCTAATGATGAAGCTCCCGGGTGAGAGCCTGTCCTAATTCGTTCAACCCATTCAGGATCAAAGTTGGCTTGCCTCATGAGATCAAAATCTTCAATCTCGGACAATCAGCAACAACATCAACATCATCATCATCATCATCATCATCATCATCATCAACAACAGCAGCATCATCAGCAGCATTAGCATCATCAGCAGCAATCAACTCACAGTCTGGATATATCTCATCGAGGTCAATTGGCAAGCCTTCCTCAATAGTTCCTGATTTTGCCCATGTAGAAATTAGTATTTGCCTTACAAGTGAAAAACACAATGAATAGTGAATACAATTTCAAAAACTGCAACTATATATTAATATTCTCACCTCGAGCTTTCCTTATCTTCAAGCGGAGGTTGTGATGAACAAATACCAAGTCATTCAGTCATTGTTATGATAGGCGGTTGCGTTTCTTGGAATGTGTGTGTTCAAAAACACTCCAATTACGCTCACAAGCTGATGAGCTACATGGTTGGCTCAAAATGCGCACTGCTATCCACCTTAAATTTGGTATTTCGTCTCCAAAAAAATCTCACCATATAGCTAAAAAACACATTATATGGAGATGATATTTTAAGACTCAAAATATCTTATAATCTTAACAAACTTAATGAGCATGTTGGCAAAATAAAGAGATTGTCAAAAGTTTATAGAGTCTACCTAGTTGAATGGTCTTTCTGCTCCCTAGAGGAAACCCTTAGCATGCTCGTACACTTCCAACTCTATCATAGCCGCATCAAATTTTTCCAAGTTAAGAAACATTTATTTCATGCACTTGTAGAAGCCTTGTTTGATCTCAACATCAATTTCCATGAAGTCAGTCTTATAGATTAACAAAGGATTGAGAAAGTATCCCGCAGCATGGAGAGGAGTGTGCATCTGTCCATCCCATCTCCTATCAATTATGTCCCACAACGGCATATACCTATCCATGTTATTTTCCAACTTACTCCTTATCACCTCCTTGGCCCTATCCATGGCCTCATACATATATCCCATGGGGGGTTTTTCCCCATCCACTAGTCTCAAGACTTTTACTAAAGGCTCTGAAAATTCTACAATTTGTTCAATCGATTCCCAAAAGGTGGTAGAATACATATACTCTGCCACTGCTATGTCATTTGTTTGAGTTGTGAAGTCAAACTCCATCCACTCAGCTGAAACAAACATTCGCCTCAAATTACCTTTTTGTTCACATTATGTTTGTAATGCAAGGAAATATGTTGCAAATCTTGTCACCCTGGTCGAACTAGCTCCTTGCCTCCTATGAAAAAGGGCATTATAGCCAAAACCTTCATGTGATTATAAACAAATTTGGTAACCTTGTGAGCCTTCTGAAATGCTGCCTTAACCCATTCAATTTTTCCAATGTCCTCTAGGGTTAGATCAAGACAATGTGTTGCACATGGTGTAAAAAACATGAAAGGGTATTTATCTGTCAGAAGTCTCCCTACAGCAACACAAGCAACAAAATTGTCTATGATAAATTGAACCACATTTTGTGGCCCTACATCCATAACTACCACGTCATACATCTCAAACAATGCATTTGTGGATTTCATCATATTAGATGCATCCACGAATTTCAAAAAAACAATGCCAATCTCACAAGAGACAAGGAAATTAATTAGAGTTCAGTTCTTTCTATCTGTCCAAACATCTGACATGATGCTGCAACCAGTTCTAGCCCACTGTAACCGATGTTGTTTAACAACATCTTGAACATCCTCTATTGCATCTTTCAGCATACCAACCCTCAATGACTTATAAGATGGGGCTTGAAACCCAAGTCCTACAGCTGCAATAGCATCTACCATGGGTTGCCAATATGGATTTCTGGAAGCATGGAATGTTATGTGAGAGGAGTACCAATAATTACCAATTGTCTTCTTTGCTTGTTCAGTGACAGTTTTCCTCTATCCTGTACTCTCCAAAGTGGTTTGTGATCCTAGTGTAGTACGAGGTTGGAAGAAAGTATTAATGTTTCCTCCACCTGTGTTAGGTCCATGTGCTATAGAATTAGGTGTTGACCCACATTCCCTGAAACTCCCATCTTCGCCATCTTCCTCACCCAAATGGTTCCTCCTGGGATTTGCAGAACTAGAACCTAGTTCAACCCCGATTCTCACCTTTTTGCCCTTACTCTCAGCAATCCCGTCAAGAGATTGTTGAGCCTGATACGAGACATCTGCGGGGCATTTTTTGCATATCTCAGTGCTATTTCCTCATTCTTTTGACAAATGCCATTTGAAACGATAAATTCCACCACTGATATCTTCTAGACACCAATTGCACTTGACCTTCGTGCTAACTGGAATTGTTGTTCAATGTGTCCACGCAAAGTCTTTTTGACGTGGCATTGTGATCAAGAATCAAATCTGCAAAGACATCACACTCAGTCTTTAACTTTTGAGTGAGAAGATCAAAGTTTTGAGTTGAGGATTTTGATGCAACAGGTTATGATGGTTTTGGCTTGTTTGAACATGTTAGAAAAATATGACTTATAGTTCATTCACCATTTAAGAACATTCATATGAAACAGTGCATTTAAAGACAATTTAAGCCAAATTGCATCGAACAGCAAATTCTCATTATTTCATGAGTACGCACATAGCATACAATCTGAAATTGAGAATGCAATTAAAATTGCAGACCTGGAAATTAAGCCATTGAAGAAGAATTTCAAACCCACCAGAAACAGCAATACATTCTTCTTAACCTTATATACAGTTAAATTATATTGTTAAATTATACTTTTTGGGAAGACAAATTTCTGTCTAACAGTAAAATATATACAGTATATATTTTATATTCAGTAAAAATTTATCTGTTAAAACTTATATTTTACTCAGAAACTTAAAGATATATACAGTATATACTTTAAGTTTTAACAGTATATACTTATAGTTTAACAGTAAAATATATGAAGAATGAAGAATAAGTACTCAGAAAGATATACTTAGACAGATTTTAACAGTAAAGTTAGACAGATTTTCTGATTTTAACAGTATATATTTTAAGAATATAGTTAGACAAATTTTAACAGTATATATTTTAACAGATAAATATAAGTATATACAGTGAAAATTTAACAATAAAATATATACAGTATACTGTTAAATTTTAACAGTATATACTTATATTTAGCTGTATAAATTTAATAGTTAAATTAAATTTTATATTAGTCTATTTTACTGTTAAATTTATTAGTAAGATAATATATACTGTTAAATTTAACAGTATATATTTAACAGTTAAATTCAATATACTGTTAAATTAAATTTAATATACTGTATATTATACAGTATATTAAATAAATTCTATAAAATAAACTAATAAATTTAATTTGTATAAACAAAAATATTAAATAAATTCTATAAAACAAAACTACTAGATAAAATTTGTAAAACAAAAATATAATTTGCAAATACCTGGATGAATGCAGTGCTGGCTTGCCGCTTGGTGACCCCTCTGCGCTAAACCTGAAGAAACAGTCGGTGACCAATGACGAACAGGGACTTCCAATTGTGCGTGATTGAAGAAGATCCAAGAGACATTCTATGCCTTCAACAATCAATCTCTGCGATAAAACTTATTGTCCGGCTTCCTATTTCCGACCTGCAGACTTTGGATGAAAAACAACAGGGAGGCGGCGTCCATTTGTACATTTTTCCGCACAAATTTGGCACCTTTTTCATGTTTTTAGGGTTTTCGCACGGGTATTTGCAAAAAATAATCCAATTAATTCGTAGATATTAATCACAATTAATCATGTTTTGAACGGGAAAAAAATTGTTGACCACGGTCAACACGTATTTCGCGATTTTTAGAGGGAAAAAATCGGGACCCTCTGCGATTCCCGATTGATCGCAATCGATCGCGATTTTTTGCAGATCATTGCTTCTATTGGTCTATATATCTATCTATCTATCATGAATTTCATACCTGTGAACTATATTACCTATTTTGGCGTTGGACTTGGCAGGTAGACAAAAAGTGAAATATAATAAAGGGGTGGTAGGTGATAACAAATGTGTAAGGTGCTATCTAGCTATTTGTCTATCTATTCTCAATTATATTCCTACTTTTGGATTGTAAATATGTAAATATTTTATATTTGTGATTTTGAGATGTTTTTGTATGGACAAACCCAAAACAACTCCAATCCTTAGAAAACAATCGCCAAAATTGCAAACAAAACCCCTGAACCAAACTGAATCCAAAGTGAGAACCATACTCTAGAGGGGAAGAAAATTCTAAGATTAAATAACTCAATTGCTTAGCAACTACCTGAAGTGACAATTTGCATTTCATTTTGTATGTTTTCATAAAGATAAAGTTTAAACACACAAGGATGCTGCTGACAGTTGTTGCAGTGGCAATTTACAGATCCATGTCATGCTGTCACAAACGTGCAAAAACCACAGTGATAGACTGTCATGCCAACAAAAATGAAGTCCTATATTGGAGTTCTAGCTTGCCTGTATTTTCCAAAATGGTACCAAAGTTTAGCTCAAGGTAGTACGTTGTGGCAATCCAGAGTTCTAGATTGATCTTGTCTTGAACTGGCAAGTAGCTAAATGATAGGATACCCCACTAGCCAAAAGGTGGTCCTAGATTTTAATTCTAAAGTGCCCATGCTTTTCTACAGTAACCACAATTCACTAAATCATGAAACGTATTCAACAAGTTATGTTTAAACTCAAACAGTTAAAATGCAACTGAAATTACTGATGGGTCTCGGTACATATCATACAAATTTCTGCTTGGATTTTCGTAGTGCATGTTACAACTATCCAACAGTGTATGAGATTTGAAGACCAGTAAACAGAGATGGAATTCATTGTAAATTTAAATGTTTAAAAGTAAGAAGAGACTGAAATTATTTATTGAAAAACATTTAACTTTCACTATTGTGGATTTTCCCAATATGGGAGACCATGCCTTCTCCACTTCATATATATTTTAAACTTGAGAGATTTAACTTCCAAGTTTATCTTTCACTACTCTGGTGCAAAATAGGCCTCATCGTTTGATCAACGAGAACATATATAGCGAGTGCAAGGAAGATCATCAATCATTCCTACAAGAAGTTCAGATATGAACCATAGTTGCAAAATTCAGCCAAACCTGAAGAATTCTTGCTGAAACTTAAATTATAGGAGAACCAGAACGATCACATCAAAACTACCAACATCCAATCAGCATGTCAACCACCACATTGAACCCAAAGACATCTTTTATCATCAGCTTTGAAAATCATGAGGAAAATAAATTGGCCATTGCACTTTTACACTGGATGTGCAAGGTCCAAAAAGATTAAGATGTTAGAATCAGTTACATAAAAGTAATGAATTAGACCATGTACTAAGGTTGATCTTGAGGACATTTAAATTGTCATTGTAGAGCCTGAAGTCCTCAGGGAGCTTGAGAGCTAGTACCACTCTCTACATAGTGTTTGATAACATGATAATCAAAAGCTGAATCACTTTAATTCTAAGTTACCAGATCAGTAGAAAATCCTGCATTTTCAAGTATCCTGAAATCTGATTCAGAAACGAAACAGGAAAGGTTCCATTTTTCGGCATGAAAATTGTGTGGAATCTTGATGTGCATGCCCAAGTGATGATTGCAGGCTGGACATTGTATTTCCACAATACTCCAGCAGCGGGCAAAATTTCAATGCATTTCATTTTATATTTTGACCATTCAAAACCCTACACACCTGGCATTTAACACATTTCATGTGTTGGACAAATCACATGCAACAGCAAAGGAGTCACAATAAACAAGGAACAACTTAGCATTTAACACATTCTACTTACTAGTTAAAAGTTTGTAAGTAAAATAGGTGGTGTTATCTGCAGTGTGTTGGATTGTGTGATGTTTTATTACAATTCAACTACATAGGTTTTAAGTCAATCACACTCACAAGAATTCATCTCTTATGAGCATTGTGAACCTGGATGCAACTAAGTCCTCTGTTAACCATTCAGGCTCATGAGAGAGAGGTTCTCGTGAACCACTTATGAATGAAATCTGGGTCAATGAGATTGACTCAAAAAACTACACAGTTCAATCCAGATGAAAAATCACATAGTTTCTAAGTAATTTAATATTTCACTATTAGAAATATGGTTGGTTAATTGAAATATCGTAAGCTAATGGTAATATTATCATACATGTTGATATTATCATAATTTAATCATATATATAAAGGACATAGCAGCAATAGTCGTGATAATCTTAAATAATCACTTACATTAGACATCTACACATTGTAAATAGAAGTGGGATTACATATGATATTTCCACAATTAATAATATTTTTGAATAATTATTTCTGGATTAAACTGTGTTCCATTATTAATAAACTTCGCTCCCATGAAGGGTCTTGATCAAATATATGATGTTTTGACAGTCCTTAATAGCTTTTGAAAAAATATTTCTGGATTAAATTGTGTTCCGTTATCAATAAACTTCCCTCTCATAAAGAGTCATAATCAAAAGTATAATGTTTCCCAAGTCAATAATTGTTTTTGAATTAGTATTTCTGGATTGTTATTGAATAACAGAAAAACTATAATGGACTATAAACACCATATTTCTGATTAAGACCCTTCATGAGAGGAGAAATTACTAATAACAGAACAATGTTTACATATGTTCTGTGTTAGCTTTATGTAAAGATATTTATAATTTATACATATTATAGATATCTTAAATACATTAGCAGACTGTATTCCAAATTTGTAATATTTATGGTGGTTTTGTGCATATGCATCATATCTAGTATTTTGAATTTGATTCTTGTTTTTGAGCTGCATATACATTTATTTTGTATGTTTTTTGTTTGGACATACCCATCATAATTTAAAAACTCGTGGACTCGCCACGGACTCCGTGGGAGCCACGAGCCGACTCGCCAGGACCATTTGAAAGACTCGCGAGTCTTTTGCACAGACTCGCGAGTCTTTCAGATGGACTCGCGCGACCCAGAAAAACCATCAGGCAAGCTTTAAAAATGAGTTTTTTTTCGTCTTTTTTGCCTTCATTTGGCGGAACTCCCCCCCTTTTTGACTTTTTTGGGGGTTAAGGGGTAACCCTAATTGGACGTGGGCCAATAGAAAAATAACACCCGACGCCTTTATAAAATAATAAAAGTATTTTTGGCCTCGTGGGGCGCTACCCCTCGACCCCGCCCTGTATCGCGACAGGGAGCGCACAAGGGGCGCTGCCCCTTGACCCCAACTTGGGGGTGCTGCCCCCAAACCCCCATCAAAAAATATAGGGGGAAACTGCGATGATGGAAGTAGGGAAAATTTAACCTCCGAGTCTGATTAGGCTCCATATAACAACATAATTAGCATTGAAGAAATCTTGGTATTATACATTTAGAGTTGAAAGTTTGAAACTATGAGTATGAATGATGAAATTTCAAATATTGCACGTTTGTTGATCATATGACAAGTGTAATGTTTCAATTATGGCTCTTATGTTCTCTAAATGCATTAATTTCTTTGCATGTTTTTGTAAAACTACGGTTTTTTTTTGCCGAGTCTTTCGCGAGTCTTTCACGAGTCCGAGTCCGAATCCAAATTTTTGGTTTGCCGAGTCCGTGGCGAGTCCAAGTTTTTCAACTATGATACCCATAACATACTATACCATACCCACGTACCCAAACCCAGTTCTGACTTTTTGGCAACTTAGCTTTCAATAGTAGACTTTGAAATATGCCTTCTATATCTTATTTTTATTATTAAATTTAAGTTTGAATGTTATATTGTCTTGATGCGGAAGCATTTAGATCACCCACAATCCTACATCATCCAAAAAAGGTCATTCAAATCGTGGTTTTCTTGCTCTAATTATGTGTGTTTCGAGTTGTTTCCTAGTTTCGACCTTATATTGGCTATGACAAGGCCAATGTAACTCCAACTTGGAATTACATCTAGCTCTATACCTGCATGTCATCGTTTATATTTTTTCAACTTTTTTGAGGCCTGCATGGCTGGCAAATTGCCTTCATTCTGGACATTTTGTCGAAGGTTTTGTGATTTACCTGCAACTAAAAACTGACAGATTCTTTCATTGGCAATCTATTATTTAGCATTTGCTACCTTTACTCCTATTTCTAGTACATTGTGGTTAACCGCAACACATCTATTTTGTGCAATTCTTTATGGGATTGTGGAAAATTCCCCATAGATTTTCTGATGATGATTGCTCTTTTCTGTCAGGTATTTTATTCCTATGCCCACTTTCTAATTGTACCTCTTAAGGCTAGCAATAACCTGTTTGGTCTAGGTGATTGGTTTCTATAAAAATAAACATATGCATGAGAAGATAAACAGGTACAAGTTACAAGAATCACAGGAGGAAAGAAGCTGAAAAATATCTTATTGCTGGTCCTTCAGGGAGTGTGGTGACCAAACAGAAATAGTGGGAGAACTTCTGAGTTGTTTGCACTTACCCTGTTTCTAGGCTATGTGCCTGAAATAAATCGTAAAGTGATTTTTGAACAATAATTTCTGAGTTGATTGTTACTTTCATTTTGTCTTTTGTAACTTGGTGTGTGTAGAGCTGCTAGGATCTTCTGCCTTTCACTAGGCACTAAATCCTTATCTGCATCAAGCGGTATCAAAGTAAATTATCTCACTAAGCGCTATAAAAATTCGTCGAGCCTTTCTACCAGGAAATAATTTCTAGAAAACTTTTTTAAGAGTTTTTTTTATGAAAAAAATTTCATTGGTTTTCTGGAGGGCAGTTCGTGGGTTTGTGCTTTTGTCTGCAGGTGCGAGTTGTATTTTTGTGGACCCGACTTCTGCAGGTGAAGGATTTCTGACTTTTCACGAGTTTCTGCATTCTGAGCATGTTCCTGGAATTTTCGTAACTGTTTTTTTGCGCCGTGTTTGGGCTACCCACGACATTTTTTTTTGGTGCCATTTTGAGCTCAAAGAAGGGTTTTCTTTTCTGTGGAATTTTCTAGTCGTGGGTGCATCTGGGCATTGCGATTTGTGGCTTTCTAGTGACAGCGCGAGCAATTGTATTGGCGGCCTACGGAATTTTCACGACCCTCTGCATTTTTGTCTGTTCTCTACGAAAAAAATCACATTCTACAGGATCTAGTTTTTCACCACAGTGACTTGGATCTCTTGCAGCCTGTGGTTCTTAGTTGGTCCGGTTTTTATAAAAAAAAAATTGCCTAAAAAGAAAAAAATTATTTTAGTTTTTATAACTTTTTTTCTTTAAAAAAATTATTCCGGGTTTTAATAATTTTTCCGCTAAAAACTATTTTTCTATTAGAATATTTAATTATATTTTAGTCAAATATATTTAATTCTTTTATTAATAGTCATTTAGCCTTTTAGCTTTTTAGTTCGTTAAGTGAAACTATTGCTTCTTTTATAAGAACGCATAATTTGCTTTTTAGTTACTATTGTTTTTTTTATAAGAACGCATAGTTTGCTTTTTAGTTTTTAGCTTTAAGCTTTATTTAGCGCTTTAAGTGTTTTAGCTTCATGTTGAAGCTTTAGATTAACAATTCATTCTTTTTAGAACACCGTCTTGTAATCCCTTTATATACGGTTGCAGATCATGGGTGGATTTTTTTTGCAAGCCTGGTCCAGAGATTTCCGACTAGGGTTTTTTGGCAGTTTGTGAGTGATTTTTTTTTCACTAAGGAAATCGCGTAGGTTGATGTTCTTATCTATGAAGGATTTTCTGAACATTTCGTGAAGGGATGCTTTTTTGCCATTTCGACGCTTTTGGCGGAAAATTTTGGTCTTGATCTGAGTGTCAGAAGTTTTAAAGTCTGCAGCTCGCGTTTTTTTCGAAGTTCTAGCGCGCAATTTTGTTGGCAGCGGTTTTTTGGAAGCATTTTTTTTCCACATGGTTTTCTCGAAATCCCAATTTGTTTAGCAGCAGTGGCGACGTTTTTTTTTGTGATCTTTCTCTGCAGATTTTTGGCATAATTTTGCCCTACGGCAGCAGCCATATTTTCCATGCATTTTTTCAGAGTTTCTGTTTTTTTAAGATTTTTAAAGAAAAATCGTCTCACACCTACAGCTAGGATTTTGGCCTATTTTTTACATTTTTGGAAAAAAAAACGTCTTTTTTTACTGATTGTTTTTAAGAAAAATCAAATATTATTCTCTTCAAATTATTGTTTTTCAGAAAAACATTCAGGTTTCAGATTTGCAGGAAATTTTAATTTCTGGGTTTTCAGCAAACCTCAAAATTCGCACATTGGGATTCTTTCCTCGAATTCTGTTCTAGGGTTTCAAATCCTTCATGCAGTTATTTCTATTATGATTTTTAATCAAATTCTTCTGTCTCGTTCAACCTCGATTTCCGTGATGGCATCTTTGACCAACATCATGTTGGAACACAATCAAAAGTTCAACGGCCACAACTACAACACCTAGAAATAGCACATGTTGACAATATTTGAATATCGTTGCCTTGATCAGATTAATTTGGGCAAGGCCTCTCGTCCTATACATCCCAGGGTTTTTTACGATTTTTCCTAAAATATTGTCTGTGGGTTCCTGATTTTTCTCCACAAAAAAATCATGGAAGGGTTTTGCTTGATTTTTCCTCAAAAATCAGGGAGTGATGTTTTACCGCATGATGTCTGGTGTTTTGCCGCGTGATGTCTGATGTTTTACCGTGTGATGTTTGGTGTTTTGTCACATGATGTCTGATATTTTATCGCGTGATGTCTGGTGTTTTGAACTCTGAAAATAACAATTCTTTGTTTCTGGAGAAGTTCAAATTTTTTTTTCCTGGGATTTCCTCATGGCAGTTTACCTTCTAGGCGAATTTCGTGACTTTTTGCAAGGTTTTGTTGGGGCGGGTTTATAAAAAAAATCCATTTTTCCTGTGCAGGTTGTGCGAAAATCTGAACAATTTTCTAAATATTCCATCACAATTTTTTCTACTACATGTGTTTGTTGCGTGTTTCACATTGCAATGTTGAGGTTGGCCGCGTTTTTTCTAGTTTGTGCAGGTTTTGGGCGACGGCACTACAAATTTTAGGCGTCTTTTTGACGTTATTTTTTCTGGCATGCAATTCTTGTTTGCCCACGCGACGTGGTTGTCAGGGTTTTCCACATTTTTTCCGCATGATGACTTTCTGCAGCAGATTTTTTCGAGATTTTTCTATAACCCGCATCATCTTTTTTTGGTTCGCAATTTTTTGGGCGGCACGATTTTTGTTCTGCGAGTGCAACTCCTCGCAGTGGCTACAACTACGCAATTTCCGATTTTTTCAGAGCAAGGATACGGCTACGGCTATGCAATATCCTTTTTTTCGGAGCAGGGATTTTTTTTGCACGAGTTTCTAACACAATTTATTTTCTGAGCAGGATTTTTTTGTGTTCTGCTTTGATAGAACCTGTTTCAAGGTTTTTCAACAATCCGCGAATTTTCCTGCTTTTTCTAATGCCAAACCTAGGGTTTCCTATGAATAAAAAAAATTATTTTGGGTTTTTCATGATTTTTGTCCCTTGGAAAAAAATTATTTCGGGTTTTTAATATTTTTCTCATAAAAAAAATTATTTTAGGTTTTATAATTTTGGCCTTAAAAAATTATTTTATGGGTTTTGTTAGTTTTTTCCACAAAAATTATCTTTCTAGGTTTTCTGATTTTATGCCACAAAAAATCATGGGAGGGTTTTGCTTAATTTTTTTCCTCAAAAATCAAGGAGTTGCTGGAGTGAACAGTGCTCAATGCTCTTCTACAAAAGTTTTTGTTGTCTGTTGCTCTTTGGAGGGTTTGCCAATTTTTCCTCAAAGTCAGGTTTTCAGGCTCAGTAATTCATGTGTGATAGTTCTATAATTCACGTGTGAGGGTTACATCAATCAAACAAAATAAGCTATTCTTGGTCATTGACACTTTGCAGGTCCTGGGAGGGTCTACGCAGCAGCAAAGTGTTCTTATGTTTGTGATTGAAAGAGTTGCAGTGTCTTCTGTCAAATACTTAGTTGATACAATGACCATTAAGGGAGGGTATTAGAATAATTAATTCTTTTAGTCAGTTACCTTTTTAGTTGTTCTATTAATGGTCATTTAGTTAGTCATTTAGCTTTTTAGTTCGTCATCTTAGTCGTCGACTTATTTAGCTTTTTAGTTTGTTTAGTCTTTTAAGTGCAACTATTGCTTCTCTTATAAGAACACATAGTTTTCTTTTTAGTGTTTAGCTTTTTAGCTTTATTTAGCGTTTTTAGTGTTTTAGCTTCATGTTGAAGCTTTAGTTTAATAGTTTGTTCTTTTCAGTGTTCCACGGGGACGCGTCCCCCCCCTTTTTGGGCGCGTCCCCCCGTTAGAAACGTCTCGAGGACGGGGGGGCGGGGACGCGACGTCCCCCGCCGTCCCGCCACCGCCACCCAAGCGCCGCCGGGACGCGGAGACGTCCCCGCATCCCCGCGTCTCCCAGGGAGACGTGGAGACGTGGAGACGTCTCCTTGGGAGACGTTTGGGCGTCTCCCAAAGAGACATGGAGACGCCTCCACGTCTCCTTGGGAGACGTTTGGGCGTCTCCCCGTCCTTCAAGAGACGTGCAGACGTCTCTCCAAGGACGGGGAGACACCCAGACGTCTCCTGTCGCCCCCACTTATATGCAATGTTTAAAATTAAAATTTGAAAAAAAAGTGAGTTTTTAAGTTTTTTGAGGGTTAAGGGGTAACTCTAATTGGACGTGGGCCAATAGAAAAATAACACCCGACGCCTTTAGAAAATAATAAAAGTATTTTTGGCCTCGCGGGGCGCTGCCCCTCGACCCCGCCCTGTATCGCGACAGGGAACGCGCAAGGGGCGCTGCCCCTTGACCCCGCAAGGGGCGATGCCCCTTGACCCCAACTTGGGGGCGCTACCCCCAAACCCCCGTTGAAAAATATAGGGGGAAACCGCGCCGATAGAAGTAGGGAAAATCTAACCTCCGAGTTTGATTAGGCTCCATATAACAACACAACTTAGAAATCTTGGTATTTAGATTTAGTATTTCAAATTTCCTATAGTCTCATTTGAAATGTAATTCTTACACTGTAATACTGTCATACATCTTTTCAAAACTAGTTTTTCAAGTACTATATGTATATGTACAAGTATATGAGCACCACCACCCCGCCACCCCCCCCGCCGCCGTCCCCCCGCCGTCCCCAAATTTAGGCCCTTGGTCCCCCCGTCCCGGAAACGCGTCCCCCCCGTCCCCCCGTCCCCAACGCCCATGGAACACTGGTTCTTTTTAGAACACCGTCTTGTAATTCCTTTATATGCGGTGGTATATTCGTAATTAATTCATCAGATTATTCAATATCATTCGATTATTTTTCAGTAGATAACTTGAGTAATAATGCTAATTTGGGCACAGAAGGTGTTGTGGTGGAATATTTTCCTGATTACATACATGAGTTGCACTAAGAAGTTAAGAAGAATTTGGAGAAAAACACAAAATGTACAAAGAACATGCTGATATCAAGAGGGTTTGAAAAAGAAATCAAGTTGGTGACTTGGTGCTTGCTCGTTTCCAAAAAGAAAGATTTCTCCAAGGTTTACCTATAATAAGTTGGAATTGAAGAAGATTGGACTACATAAAGTTTTAAAAGAATTTACATCTAATGCCTATGAGATAGAACTTTTTTAAGGTGTAGATACTTCACATATTTTCAATATTGTTGATTTGGAATGGAAGAAGATTGGTGTAAAGTCTTAAGGAAGTTTACATCTAATACCTGTGAGATAGAACTTTTTTAAGGTGTAGATATTTCACCTGTTTTCAATGTTACTGATTTGTACAATTATTATGTAGGCAAATTAGAGAAGAGGAGGGAATGAATCTTGATTGTTACAAGGAAGAATGCATACAAAAATTACCTAAAAAGGAACAATATGAGATTGAAACAGTAATAGATTCCCAAGTAGTCAAGAAAACTAGGGAAAACGAATACATGGAATACTAGGTCACCTGGAAGAACAAGGCAGTGGATGAAGCAATCTAGATTAATGCATCCAAGGTAGACAAGCATGGAATTTAGATTCCAAATTTCGTAAAATGTTCATCCAGTTGTAAAAACATTCCACTTACTCAACATGTCTAATGCAAAAGCAATTAGGTCACCCACAATCCCACATCATCCAAAAACTGGGTTGTTCAAATTTTGGTTTACTTGTTCTAGTTCTATGTGTTTCAAGTTGTTTTCAAGTTTCAGCCTTATATTGGCTGTGACAGGGTCCATGTAATTCCAATATGAAATTATGTCTAGCGCTCCCACCCATGAGGCATCTTTTCTATTTTATTTTAACTATTTATGGGCCCTGCATGGCTGGTAATTTGCCTTCATGCTGGGATTTTGAAGGAGGTTGTGTGTATTAACTGCAACTGCTGACAGACAAATTCTTTCATCATAGCAATCTGCTGGTTTATGATTTACTCCTTTAAATCCTAATTTTTATGGATCATGGACTGGCAGCTATATATCTATTAAGGGCAATTATTTACAGGATCGTAGTTAATTAACCTCCCCCCCCCCCAATTTCTGACAGGTGGTTACTGTTTTCTGTCAGGTGTTTTATTCCTATGCCTATTTCTGATCGTACCTCTTAAGGCTAGCAGTGGCCTGTCTATTCTAGGTGGGTGCTTTCTAAAAAACAACACGTGTATGAGAAGATAAATGGGTACCAAGTAACAGGAATTGCATAAGAAAAGCAGAGAATTATCACCACGTTATGATGGCCCATTATGTCTCCCAAAATTTACCAAGCACAAAAATTCCAACAACAGTAAATATTTTGGAGCTCACAGAACTATAACTAACATTCTGATATAAATAAAGAAATTCCAAGTCAAACCAGATGAGAAAAAATGAACAAGAAAGAATATAAATGAAAAAAATTCCACATACTCAACTAAGCCAAAAATGGATTACCTTGGATAGCTTCGAATCTCGAATTTCTGCAGGAAGAGCTGGAGGTTTGGCATTGGGCTGCTTTTGTTTTTTCTTTGACGAAGGAATGGGAGCTATGAAGGAACTATTTTGCAAAATACTATCACAGTGAAGAACCTTGCTTCGGTACTTCTCAATCTTCCTCTTAACAGAAAAATCTGCATTGCATTTGATTGGATAATAAGTAAAATATCTTATCGTTTATGTAAAATATATGTACATTTACATGGTTTATTTATGTATAAAGTCACATTAGAGCACCTTGTTTCTGCACATCTCAGTATTCATCTTAAGGAAAAAAAACTATATTATATAGAACTAAATAATTAGTGCAAAATGCAATGCTTGTGTTTTAGGTAGATGAAGATTGAGAAGCACGGAAATAGGGCATGTGAATATATCATGAAATTCTAAATCTTCCTTTTTAATAGAAAAATTGCATTACATTCAATTGGTTAATGAAATAAAATATTTTTATGTAATTTCCTGGAGACAGATACAGCTTATTAGGTACAGAGTCAAAAATGTGTTCTGATGTATGATTTAAGTGCACAAACAATGAATAATGGGCTGTAAGAACGAATTTGTTGCAGTACAGACTCATTTTGCATGGCAGCCCTTCTGTAATTTCTGTGGAGTCCAAGCATAAATTGAAGCCTCAAAGCATCAACATATTTGGCCTGAATGTAACAATATGCAGACTAATCCAGGAGGAAAACACGTTCTACCTCGACTGCCCCCAAAATGCAGAGCAGAAGCATTCTTTTTTCCCAATCTTTCTCAGGTGTTGTTCAACAGCCGGTTCATATATGAGTTGATATCAACTAGTGCTCAGTTGGACTATATGCATACCTTAAATAACTATTAAACTTTGTCCTTATGTGAAACTTTTGACGGTGTTTGTATAAAAGGTTGCATTCATTGAGGTGGTCACAAGGCATCAATGTACTTCGCCCAAATGTTGTTGTTTGATATGTCCTTATGTAAGCCTTTGATGGTATTCATATTAAAGGTTGTATTTATTGTACTTGGCCCAAATGTTGCTATACACAGACTAATCCACAATGAAGAAGCATTCCAAATAACCCTGAAAGTGTGAAACAGGCATAATCTCTCCTCTACATGTTTAGAGAGTGATGTTCAACAACTGATTCCACTTGTCATTTGATGACAACTAGTGTTCAATTAGGCCATATCCGTGTCTTCAAAAAAATTAATCCATGTCCCTATGTAGGCCTTTGGATGGTGTTCAGCTGCAAGGTTGTATTCATATGAAGTGGTTTTGTCATTTCCTTCCAAGTCTCTTTGATCACATGGTAAGCATAGACTTTTTTATTACATATTATTAGATATCTAGATTAGTATTCAGGCACTGTCGTAACTGATGCTCCATCTATTCATTTGTTTCTTTCACTTTCTTTGCTTCATCCAGCTACTCATTTTCTATTCAGATCTTCACCTACTACTATTCTAAGCCATCTAATACTCTCCATGCCTTTCGTTTTCTCTGAGTATGCTGAGATGCAGATCATAGCCGTTGCCTCTTATGTGAATGTGCCTACTTACATAAGAATCTAATAGGGAACTAAAGCTTTCATTTTGAAACTGCTTGTTGTGATTTATAACATTTTAATACATTAAAAAGCATGAAATACCATGGAGTTCACCACGGTTCATTTCCTAGCTAATGTCAAATAAGAAATGAGTGCGGCACATTTGGCGAAATAGATACCCTAATCATTCACACTAGTTCAAAGGAGGCTCAGTCTAGTGGCTTGTCCTTCGATCAAAATAAATCTTCGAGACATTACCCAATTGAAAATTCAATGTAATGCAAAATATTTTAGCAGGTAGAAAATTAGGAAGCACGGTGATAGGGTAAATAATATTTTATCTAATATTTATAAAAGAGGGAAACCGAACGCAGAAGTGGGTATCTAGAGTTACCTTTGGATTTGTCTAGGTAAAAAAGAGAGTCGCTAGAAATCTGAGTGAGAGGACCACCGCTGCGAGCATCTTTGTCGGTGTGAATTAAGTAATCATCGACCTCTGCAGTGCTGATATTGGATCGCCATGCCTTCTTACCCTTGCGTGATGTCTTTGGAACACCCATTCCAGAATTTTGCCTGTAAATTCCCCAGACTTAATTAAGGGTTTTATTAGGGTTTTACGGCAACGTTGCCCGGTCTTGAAAGAGCCGTTGTTCAGTACAAATTCGCTATTTAGACTAATAGTGACTATGCTCTTTTTATTATATTAGATAAATTAATGCGCATGAATCCGGGATTGAGGAAAGCCCACCCTGTCTATTGTAAATTTCGTATAATGTATTAACTGTCTTCTCTTTGGCAGTCCTATGACTCTTTTATTTTTCTGCATTATTTCAATAGCTACCACACCCAAAAAAAAAAAAAAAAAAAAAATTCTTTAAAAATTTATTTCAAAGTTTTAAAAAAATATTAATAACTAAAAATATATATTACTATTTGTATCAAAAGAAAGTGTAAAGGTTACGTCGATAGAAAATTATATATAATTTGATATGTTAGACTATATAATTTTATATGTACATAGAAGATACATTAGTTTTTTATACAATATCTTTTGTATAAAATAACATTTTTTGTTTATACAATTTTAAAATATAATCTTAAGTTTAGATTGATGATTTGTCTTCAAGCTATCATTTCTCTCTATGAACTTTGCCTCATGCTTTTAGTGGTATGTTTTGTTTCATAAACAGCTTGGCAATTTTACACCAAGATTGTAATGGAGGTGGAACGGTTATGTGGTTTTAATTTATATTCTAATGTCTTGTAAATTTGAAATTAACATTGCGTGAATAGAGAAGCCAATAATTTTATGAGAGAACTTTAAAAAATATTTATGACATGTTAATTTATGAGTGAAATGTTTATGAAAGGGATTTGATCTCCTTACATTATGATGAACTCGAAGGGAAATTGTTTTTGTTTTATAGTTTGCATGTACCCAAAGAGTATATCTCAAGTTTTTAAAGAATATAGACAAAAATGTGCATTTTATATACTAAAAAGTACATTGTATAACTTTGTACAGTAATTATTTAAAACTAAAATAAAGTCCCTACTAGAGTTGAAATGGAAAATTGCATTGCTCCAAATCCGATGCTACTACGATGGTATGTTATGCTTATCTTTACTATGATTACATTTTTATGCGTCTTATCATTTTCACATCCTATAATTCAGTTATCCTTATCATGCTTACACATTTTTGTCGTATAATTATATACCATGTGATCCTTATCTTATCATGTATGATTTCATGTTTATCATTTAACGTTATCTTATTATCCAAATTGCTTCGTCGTCTTTTTCTTTATTATGTTATGATTGTAGAAGCATTATCATGTCATTAGATTTTTTTACCCCTAAGTTGTCATCTATATGTTGAAATGTATATATCATTCTTCTAGATATATATAGTTGTAAAAGTTAAGTCATGTATTTTTGCATTGATATCGAATTTTTATTTGTTTTATCCTTGAAATTCATGTCTAGTGATTGGCCTGTGAATGGACATCTACAAGTGAATCCGATTAGTGATAGGCAAGTGAAGGAAGTAAGGAGTAAGCCAGAGGAAGGATGGATTAAAATAAATTTTGGCGGGGCTTCAAAAGGCAACTCGAGATCTTCGGGCATAGGGTTTGTGGCACAGGATTGGCAAGGTAATATCTTGGCATTTGGAGCACAACGGGTTGAGGATGGAACGAAAAAACATAGTGGAGGCAATAGCGGCATTAAATGCTATTCATTTTGTAAAAAAATATGGGTTTTTCCAAGTTACACTTGGAAGGTGATTCATTAATCATAGTGAATGCAATTATATCAGGGGTTAGTGAGGCGTGGCGTTTGAAAAGGATGATTTATGCTATCTAAAGTGAGTTGGAATCGGTACGACATTACCATGTGGGCCATGTAATGTGATCTGCAAATGATGTAGAAGACGCGCTATCAAAGTGGGCGGTTGGTTTTGAGGGAATCGGGGAGGTACAAATTGAAGATTTTTGCACCATTCCCCTTGATGAGTTTTGAGGAGGCACTCAATTTAATAATAATGGCATTTATGAAGATGTAAGGTGAGTGATGTTTTGATGTGACTTGGTTTGTGCAAGTGGCAATATATTGGCGGCTTGGGTGTACTGTGTCATCCTCAAAATTGTCTGCTACAATCTTGGGTGGTGGTGACATAATGGAGGCTAATTTTTCTCTATATACAGATAGACCCCAAGCTGCCATTTTTATGTTAGTGTCGTCGCTATGAATGAAGCAGCTCTTCAAATTGAAGGATGATAAATTCATTCGGCTGATAAAGATGTTACTGGGACAAGTTTTTCTAGAGGAAAAACATAGGTATCGATCAAATATGAATGTGGTTACTATGGTGGTTGCATGGGGTTTGGAATTGGGGGATTATGCAAATAATGTATTGTGGGTGATGCGATCGATTATTGATGATGAGTGACTGGTGGGATTGGATTTGGTGCTTGAATGGGCAATTACAGGGTCAGGGTTTGATGTTAGCGAGGGCTTTGAAGATCTGATGATGGTAGAGTTGCATAAGCTTGTTCCATTCATGCGATAGTCGACGGGTTTCAACACGGATGAACGTCGTGCAGACGCCCTCATTACTTGGGACTCTTGAAGAACCTCCTTCGACAAAAGGAAGCAATGAGTGGCAGGGTGTTGGTGGCTATGGATGGTGTGAATGGTAACAATGGTGAGAGGCGAAGGAGGAGGAGGCAAGGAAGAAGGGCAAGGATGCAGTAAGTGGTGAGAGAATTGAAGTTACACTCAATGGTGTCAACTATGCATGATTCCCTTTGTGTGTATGTATATTTTGGCTTTTATTAATATATTTAATCGTTGTTAGGTCTATTTCTCTTTGTATGTAAAGGAAGTTTGGTACAGAAGTCATTCGGGTGGTAATCTTTGTAAATTTTGTGTAAAGGCATTATTTTGGTTTGATGATTTTAGTTGTTGGTGGTTAGGATCTATCTCATACATTGTATGTAGGGAAAGTGTATAGTGCAAGATAGGAGGATATGATGGTTAGAGTACTATGAAAATCTGGTTTTTTTCTCACAGAGTTACCAAGATGTCTTGGCTCTGGGGTTTCGGGGGTTGTAATGTTCATAGGCATAGGCTAAATGAAAGGTGTAGGACACATTTCCCAAGCCTTACCTCTTGAAAATCAACTGGCTCCATTTTACCCTTCTTCAAACTAGGCCATCTGAATGAGATTAGGTGGTCATTTGAAAGTGCAATATCAAAATTTTAAAATGGGCCTCTCAAATTCACTAAAAATTTATGAGTCCCAACATCTAGTATATGAGCCATCAAAGTAGAGCTTTCATGGTTGTGTTGTTGTGATCATGAAGATCTCTTCATCCGAAAAATTGGAAACAAGAGGATGGTCACCTACGAGGGGTGCATCGACCAATTGATCTGCAATAACTTGCCCCTTGATAGCCTTGCGATCCACGTAATCAATGTTAAATTCACTCAGAATCATAACCCATTTGGCCAAGCGGCCTGTCAATGTTGCCTTGTTGAGTAGGTACTTGAGTGGATCAATTTTAGTAATGAGTTGTACCTCGTGTGTCAACATGTAGTGCCTCGGTTTGGCGGCTGCCAAGATAACTGCTAGGCAAGCTCGCTCAATAGGTGTATAATTGAGTTCATAGCCTACCAATGTGTGAGAGATATAGTATACAGAACACTCTTTTCCTTCTGCATTGTGTTGTGCTAGCAATACTCCTAATGTTGTATTTGTAGCTGAAATATATAGCAATAGAGGTCTACTTGGATTTGGTGGGATCAGAAACAGTGTATTCATCAAGTAATCTTTAAGCATTTGGAATGCTTGCTGACACTTTGTATCCCATTGAAAGCAAATATTCTTCTGTAACAAATGCATGAAGGGATGACACTTATCATCCAATTGTGCAATGAATCTTTGAATTGATTGTAGCCACCCTTGTAGTGTCCTTAACTGACTGATGTTCTTGGGAGGTGGCATGTCCACGATTGCTTTGACCTTCGTCAGATCTACTTCAATGCCTTTGCTTGAGACAATGTATTCTAGGAGCTTCCCAGAGGTCACTCCAAAGACACATTTCTTTGGATTAAGTTGTATGTGATATTGCTCTAATCTATTGAAGATTTGACCCAGTATTTCCAGATGACCCTCTCTTGTCAATGATTTAGCTAGTAAATCATCAATGTAATCTTTCATTATAGTGTGCATCAGGTCATGAAAGATGGTAGTCATCGCTCTTTGATAGGTTGCCCCTGCATTTTTTAGACCAAGTGGCATCACATTCCAACTGTAGGTTCCCCATGCGCATGTGAAAGCAGTTTTATATTGATCTTCTGGAGCAATCTTGATTTGGTTGTACCCTGAAAAGTCATCCATAAGAGAAAGCATTGCATGGCCCGCTATGAGATCGACGATCATGTCGATGTTGGGTAAGGGGAAGTCATCCTTAGGGCATGCCTTGTTCAAATCTCTGAAGTCTGTACAGATACGGATGCCCCCATTAGGCTTGCCGACAGGTACAATGTTGGAGATCCAATCGGCATAATTGATTGGTCGGATGAAACCAACATCTAAGAGCTTTTTAAGTTTTGCCTTGACAAGCACAACAATCTGTGGGTGCATCTTTCTAAGCTTTTGTTTTACTGGTTTATCTCCTTCTGCCACGGTGAGGTGATGCATGACTAAATCAGGATTTAAGCCAGGCATGTTTGCATAAGACCATGCGAAGTTGATTTGACGCTGATGGAAGAATTACACAAATTTTGGTTGTTCCTCTATAGTTGGTAGAGATGCCAAATGTATTTGGTGAGGAGTCTCAAGGGTTCCCACATTGAATTCTTTTATTTCTTCGATTAGGATCGTCGATCTCTCCTGATTTGTACTAGAGGGGAGGATGTCAAAGCTTTCATCCTCAGGCACCTCAAAGAGGTTTTCACCTTTGCATACGCTCTTTATTTTTACTTTTTGGGGATCAACAAGTGCCACTGTGTGGTTTTCACCAGAAGATCCATGTTTATTGTGATGTTTTTGCAGCTGAAAGGTTTGGCTTCTGCCCCAAAGTATGTTGCGCTATTATGTTCGATGGCAAATCCAGCTTTGTGATCCCTACTTGGTATGTGATCCTGTATTTCTAAAAAGTCGATGAGCACCTCATCATTTTGGAAGTCATCAAGATATGGGGGATTTGGCTAGTTCCAGTCAATGAGTTCGAGGTGGATGATGGGCATGACCTCATCAATTAAGTTAAGTTCAAAGGAGGCGTCAGTGAGGGTTAATATAGATGAGTGAAGTTCGTCAGTGGTACTCTCCTTGTTTGGTTCTGGTGTTGGATTTCATGTAGGACCTGTGGAAGGTGTTTCTTGCTCACAAACCCAAAAGGTTTTAATCCATGCCTCCCCGTAAACTGGGATATCCTTACGAGGTGGAGGAGGCGATGTGTCTTCCTCATCTAAAGTATTTAGATTCGTTGTATCAAATTCCTACTCATGCGAGTCAGTCTCTGAATCACTCTCTAACATCCTATTACTATGCCAGTCTGGGGTGTCTTTTGTATTGAAGAGTGTATATGTCATGGGTGTATGCACTTTTATAGGTGGGATTGTTGGTGTTGCTTGCAAGATTATAGAAGTTATTGATGTTGCTAGTAGGATTATAGAAGTTGTTGATGTTGCTAGTGTTGATGGTAGGATTATAGGAGTCGTTGATGTTGTTGATGCCACTACTGCTATTCTTAGTTTGGTAGGTGCGGTTGGTACAACTGTTGGGTGTATCAATGATGTTGGTGCAGTTGGTGCTACTGATGTTGCTGATGGAATTATCAGTGTTGTTGATGTTGCTAGTGCGATTGGTGTTGCTGATTTGATGATCAATTTTGTTGTTGTAGATGGTGTGGTTGGTGCCGCAAATATAATCAAGGATGACCTCCTTGGAATAATTGTTTGATACATGGGGTTGTTGGTCTTACCTTTGAATATGAGCTCAGGAAGAGACTCCTTTTAAAAACCTAATCCAGTGTTATCTTTGGGTTTCAACTCAGGCTGCAAGGGCTCATGTCGTCCTTGTTTGCAATGTCCCAAAGCACTCTGACCATCATAGCCAATTCTTTGCATGATAGTGAGGCCTTTGCCATATTTATCAGTAGGAAGCTTAACCTGTAGGATTTCTGTGGTGATAGGGTCTTTGTAGATCCATTCTGCTAGGTCCTCATCTCTGGTTACTTCTTCCTGGCTTTTACTAGGGATGAACTATGCCAAAGTGCATGCTAGCTTGGCCAGTGGTGGTTGAAGCAACTTTTGAGGCTTTCCATAAGTTCTGGTGGAAATGGGTAATTGTCCAACACAAAAGAGTTGGATTAGATTATATTCCCCAGGACCTTCCTCTGCCATTTTCATTTTCAACTTCTCTTACTTTTGTATAGAGGTTATTGAGCTGGAAAGAGAGGCTGGACTAACATATGATGTGGATGGGATATCTTCTCTGTTGTTAGGAATGACGATCTTTAACTGATGGTTAATATTGTTACAATATGCAAATGGATTTGCATCGCCAAGGATTGTGATTTCTACATCGTTATGGGGAAACTTGATACACCGATGATAGGTAGATGGAATGGCTTGCATGGCATGTATCAAAGGTCTTCCTAACAACAAATTATATGGCAGAGAAAGGTCCAGAACTTGGCGCAGATGATATGCTTTACCACTGGGCCCACTCTGATAGGTAATACCATGACTCCTTTGGAAGAACGCTCTATATTATCATAGGCCTTAATGGTTATCCTTTTGCTGGGATCTACTAATTCTACCGCATATCCCAATGATGTGACCAACTGCAAGGTGTGTATATTTAGGTTGGCTCCATTGTCAATCAAGACTCGCTTGATTTTGTGTTGGTTTACAAATTCTTCAATATGGAGGTATGCGTTATGTGGTTGTTGGAATGAAGTGTTTTCACTTTCGAAAAAAGTGAGGCATGGTGATGACCTGAGGCTGCCAACCATGGCTTGAAATTAATTTGTGTTAAGGTTGGCTGGGACTGACACTTCTTGGAGAGCTTGATCCAAGATTGTTTTGTGTGAAGGGGATAAGCGCAAAAGCTCTAATATGGATATGAGTGTGGGTCTTTGTCCAATTGTTCCACAAGATTATATTGCTTAGGCAAGGGTGTCATTCCTTGTGGTGCAACTCGAATGGTAATTTTGCTATGATGCGTAACAACATTGCATGCAGGATTTGGATCTTTGATGGTGAGGGTTGCAACTTGTTCATCAGCATCATAGAGATGATTCACAGTATAATTATAGGCAACTTGTGTATAATTAGTTGTAGTATATGTGTTTCGTCCAGAGGTGGAAGGACTCCTTTGATCATGTGATGGAAGCGAATTCTTGAACATTAGATGATCATCATTTGATTTTTTAGGGTTGTGTCCTTCTATTTCAATTTCTCCCCTGTCAGTGAGATCTTAAACAAGATCTTTTAGTCGATATAAATTACTCATTTTATGCCCCTTTCCCTGGTGGAATTCACAATGTTCATTATCTCTCCACCATGGAGGTTTGACCTGAGGTTCATAGTTAGATGTTTTCGGTAAGGTCACAAGATTTGAAGAGACCAATTGACGCAATATTGTTTCGATGGGTTCCCCTAAGGGTGTGTATGTACGTTTTGGTTTATAGTTTTGTTGTCGTTGTCTTGGTTCCTCTTGTGGCACATTGCGACCTTGATTTTGTGGATGAGTGATGGTGTTGTTTTTAGGAGGGGGATTTTGCCCCGTGAATCTGACCATAGGTTGTGCAATCTTTATGGTCCTGGCATCTACGACCCTGTCATTGATGATGTTCTTGTTCTTGTTCTAAAAATTGGGTTTATCACTATTAAAATGCGGGTGAGGGCCATCTTTTGGCTCATTGTAGATTTTGATAAGTCCCTTTTCGATAAGAGCTCGTTCACATTTTAATCCTTGAGTGATCATCTCTTCAAAAGATTCAGTACCCTTCGTGTCTAAATGGAATTTCATCTCGTCATTCAAGTTGGAAATGAATATTTCCACTAGTTCTTGTTCAGGTAAATGAAGAGAACGTCTACTAGATAGTTGCCTCCACTGTTTCAGGAAAGTTGAGAACAACTCCCCTAGTTTTTGTTTGGTGTTGCATAGATCTGCCATGGTAATATCTCGTTCTATGTTATGTGAATAATGTAAGATGAACTTTTGGACTAGTTCCTCGAATTTTCTAATGCCACTTGGTAATCGGAAAACCATTGCGTGGTTGTGCCTCCCAAACTCTGAGGAAAGAGGCGCAATAGATAGGTGTTCCCATAAGCCACTTCTAGGCAAGCTGAGTGAAATTCTCGAACATGATCTCTAGGGTCTCCTTTGCTCCTGTACTTTTCAAACTTAGGTGTTTCAAACCCCCGCGGAAAAGGTGGCATATGCATGTTCCCATCAAAAGGATAGGGACAAATATCATTAAGTGAAAACCGGGTAGTCTTCACACCACTATCGAGTTGTTGAGCGAGGTTTTTGACTTGTTGTCTTAACATGTCTATTTCTATAGGACGAGGAGGTGGGGTATTTCCTTGATTAAGGTCATATCAGAAGTAATCTCCACCTCTTCCACCGTCATTACGACTATGTTGTTTTGATGTTTGTCGTATCTGTGCGGTATCAAAATTAGAGGGTAGTTTAGAACCATCTTGAGCAAGCCTCGGAAAATGAGCATCTGCGTTGTTTCTAAGGATTTCATAAAAAAATCTATTGAACCTGGGATTATGTTGTGCTCTTTCTATAGCTTCGGGAGTTGGAGTGCTAGGATCTTCATCATTTGTACCTCCTCCAATTCCCTCATGGAAATCATTGAGGTTTTCTTCCTCCTCTTCAATCTCTAGTTGTCTAGTTTTCGATCTGGTTTGAGCCATTTTGTTTGAGAGTTTTGAGGTTTTTGGTGAAAGTGTTTATGAGGTGGTGATGAAATGTTTTGATGAGAGATAAGTGTTTTGTGAAGTGTTTTAGAAGATGGATCTCTAACATTGAAGGTTGGATGTTAATAAAGTTCTTTGTGAATTGCTCTTGTGTTTTCAACAATTTTGATATGATAAGGTATAGCAAGGTTTGAGACGTGTTACAAACCAAGCTACCTAGTAATGAGAGGATGCACTCATAAACTAGTTTTAACCTGCATAGAAATGCCTCTTAGGATGATTGATCCTAGATGTAGAGGCACTCTAAAAAGTGATTTGTTGGTTTGATTTAAGCAATATGTAAAAAGAACTTAGGACAAGACCTTTTTGTGTTTTGAGAGTTGAATGGGTTTTTGTGATGCATGAAGGTGAAAGTGGAATATGAAACTCGATAAAAAATTTGTGTCACAAAGGGGACTTTTTCTTCCTCTTCTCTCTCAGGGGTTGGTGGTTCTTCTTGAGCTACATTATAGGTAATGCAGATGTTTGGAAAGAAAGCAAGGTTGATTTTGCCTCCTTTGTTTTTGTGATAACTCAAGGCTCTATACTGAGTAAAGGCTCTATTTTTCAAAGGCTCTTTATTGAACTCGTTGGATTTGCCTTGAAAATATAGACACATATGACGCAAGAAGGCTCTGTGTGAGATAAAATTTGTCTATTCAGATAGAAAAAATTCCTTCTTTTGATAAAAGCCTTTGAACTCAATGGTCTTTTATTCAAGTTGATATGTTGATGAAGATTCCTTTTTCTCAAGATTTGAATGATGGTCATATAATTTGATATCTTGTTGCACTTTGTTTGATGTTTGTTTGTTGGTCAAATGTTTGATGGAAAATTGTGTTGGATGAATACTTGGTTTGAATTTGTTTTGAATTTTTTTTTACAAGAAAACAGAGCAAGCACACAAGCACAATAATTTTACCTCAAAAGGTACAAATAGGTGTGGGTCTAAATCAACCCAATCTTTGAACTTTTTGACCCCTTTTCTAATGTTTTGTATGTTTTTCCAAAATCCTGAAGTCAGCTCAAATTGCTACTGGTCTGACACAAAACAAAGACACTTCAAACATACTTTATCCCTAAGGTCAAATGGCCAGTTGCGATAATTTCAACCCACATCTTAATATTTCTTCAACTTTGGTACTACATACCTTATGAATCCTGTCGTGGCAAGTAAGGATGTGATATAATAAGTCTTGCACGGGCATAATAGATAGATGATCCCTATGATTGGGGAGTCACCGGTTTTATCAAGCTACAAGTAGCCTTTCAAAAAGCCATGTTTCTACTCAAGGAAATATGTATGGTGAGTATCTTGGGAGCAAAACCATCTATGCTCTTGCACTGAACTTCTCACAAATATTCTCAATCAATAGAACAAGTGGGTTTCAATAATAAAAGGTGTCTAGTAATGTTTGATGTTTTTGGACATAAGTTCATTCTGCAGTGACTCACTTAAGAGCCTTGTAACTTTTGGTGGGGCCCATATGTCCTTTCGACAAGTTACATTGTGGGAATAGCTATACCCAAGGCTACAACTTTCGCTCTCATCTGATTTCTATAGCGGCTTGAAGGATTTATCATGCAAGGTCGTTCCCAAGAGTGATGTGTCTCTTGGCAGGACTCTCTTAAAAAGATAAAATTTTGAGCGTTACTAACACTTTTCTCTTGCACCTAGGACCACGAAAGCCAAGGGAGAGGATAGCGTGTGTTAGAAGTAGGACCACTCTACATATTTTTGCACAAGTGTGCCAAACACTGAAAACACTTGTTCTTTTTAACTGATTTTATTGCAATGTGATTTAAATGCTATTTGGAGATGTTGCTCCAACAAACATGGTGTTCTTTTTAACTTCAAGGCAAAATGTTGTTTAATCTATGAAATTGAAATCTTGGTCAACCAAAATGAAACACGTTTTTGCTTGAAGTAAAATCGATTTGGAAACAAAACTTTGACAAGTTGTTGGTTCTTTTTAACTTGCAAAAAATGAAAATTGATTGTGATTTTTAGACTTTTGCAAGAAAATGAAAGTTTGTTTGTCTTGTTTTAAGCCCAAATGAAAATAGTTCCTAACTGGCAATAAAACAAAGTTGTTTGATTTGAGTTTTGTGGTTCTTTTTAACTTTGCAAAATGAGGTTCTTTTTAAAAGCCCAAACTGAAAAACTTGATTTATTTTATGACCCAAAATAAAGTGAAGTTGATTTTTAACCAAAAAGAGAAAGTGAATTCGTTTTAACCCCTTTAAAAACAAAGTTAGTAAAAAAAGAATTTAAACTTCCTAATCTAACTCTTTAAATCCTGCAAATGGAGTTAGCAAAAACCTGCATAAAAATCAAACAGTTAGTGAAAAAGAAGTTTTCGATGGGCTTCTACAAGCCTAATTTTTTTAATTTTCGGTTACAATAATTTTTTTACAACTTTCTATTACCATAGTGCTACTCTGTGTAAACACAGAAGCATTATTTAACACGAAGACGCTAAATAACATACAAATGTGCTAAAATAAAACAATTGCACTATAAAATGGACAAAAGCGCTAAAAGAACCTGCCGAACAAAATAAAAATCTTGTCAAATAGAGAGCGCGAAAGCGCTAAACTAATTACAATAGTGTTATTTAAAGTACAATAGCGCTAAAGAAAAGACAAAAGCGCCAATTAAAAGTTGAAAGCGCTACTTTAGCTAACGAAAGCGCTAAAACACCAACTTTCAAAGGTGCTAAAGCGAGCTCAATAGCGCTAAAGCGCACCCTGTGTGTCAATTTCAACAAGCAAAATGTTAGTAGTTTATCAAATTTTCATCAGAAGGTTGCGTGTTCGATTCATGTCGGGTTCACCAAATGATGCATTGCAAAACAAGATAGATGTTAGGGAACACACAACACAAGAAGCAATTCAAACATTAGTGTTAGTGTCAGAAATGAAAGACTATCCTAAGCAAGCATATCAAGAGAGATATTAAACATGTAATGGAAATCATGCAAATATAAAAGAGATACACTACACTCCTCCAAATGCTAACCAAGATGTTCATAGATGCTCCTCCCTTGTTCTTCTCCTCTCCAAGTTTCACATGAGTGTAGCTCTCATCTTTGCACTATTATGGAAGTCTTATGGAGATTTAAGATTGAAAATGATTATGAGATTATGCAAATACAAGCTTAATATGAGAGAAATGAGTTAATTTGAGCTATGTTAATTTTAACCAAAAGAAGAACAAAAGTAATTATGTTCCTAAATGTTCTCTCATAAATTCACTATAACTTAGATGCATACAAGATTTCTAGATTATGGCTAGATGTTCTTAGATTATTGAAAATGAGAAAGGAGAGCTCTAATTATAGGTAAAATGGAGCAATGGATGGTTGAGATTGAGTAATCTCAACAAGGGTCGGGATTGATGGGTTTATGATCCATGTGAGGGTTTTCAACCCAATCCTAGGATGACAAATGTCATCATGAGATGGCTTGAGAGGAGAGGGAAGAAGCATTAAATGTTTGATATGACATGAAGGTTAGTTTGGGAGGTAAGGTCAAGTTTGAGTTGAATGAATAAAGCCATTATCCAATGAATAATGCCTTTATCCAAGGGATAAACTCTTGTGCAAGAGTTAGTGGGGATAACCATGGTCAAAGCAATTAATGCTTGAGGAGACACATGAGTTAAATGAAGGTTGAGTTATAGGTAAAGCCTCTAACCACGTGGGAGAGTGGAATTAACCATAAATGGTTATGTAAGAGCCATTAATGGCCATGTAAGAGCCATTGGTGGTTTGGAAGACTTTAGGGGTTAACTTGTTGAATACATAAAACATTAAATGTTTTTCAAAGACTTTGGAGGCTTTGAGAAGTGACTTCAAGTTGCTTAGGAATGTGATAATATTTAGGAGATGTATTAGGCTAATTAGGAATGATTAGAAGAATTTAGAAAGTGGTTAGAAGAGTCTAGAAAGGGATTTAGGATTGCAAGTGGGTTTGGTGGGTGAGGGAAAATTGGATTTTATGCAAAATAAAATTAATTTATTTCAATTGTGGTTGCAACTTGCATTTGTAGGAGAATGCAAGTGGGGGGGGTAGTTTAGGGATTTAAATAAATGTTTTATTATTTATTTAAAAGAGGAAAGGGGGTTAAATTAAATAAATATGTTTTATTCGTTTAATTGATTTAGAATGTACCTTAATGAATTAATTTAAATAAATTGAATAATTTATTTAATTAATAGGAGAAGGAGTTGAGGATGAATTAATTAAATATTAATTTAATTAATTGGTTATTGAGGGTTAAATAATCAAATAAATAGTAAATATACATTTAACTAAGTGGACAGATCTATGTGACTACAACCTCTTTTTATGACATTTATATTTATGAGAATGCCATAAAAGTGCTTTAAAAAAAGTGGTTCACTCTAGTAAAATGTTCTAAAATATTATAAATGCACTCTTAAAACACTATAGAATCAAGAAAAGGCATTGACAATTGCCTTTTATTTACTGCCTTTCATTTACTGCCTTTCCACTTATACACTTTGTGAAAAGTAGAAAATGAGAAAGATCAGGTAGATTCAACTTAGTTCACCTTCTATTGGAAAGAATTCTTGTCTAGTACATTCTTGTGAAGTATACAAATAGCAAGTTTAAACTATTCATCATCACACCAGACTTAAGCGTCCACTCCAACAAAAAAATTCAAACCAAAACCTATATATTATAAATTTAAACTTTATGGACTTTAAATTTTTCCAACTTATTTTTAACATGTTGTTTTATAATACTTCCTTATCAAACACCATATAAATTACACCGTCAACACCATATATTTAATCCTTAGTATAAGTAGTTTGATTTATTCTCTATTGCCTACATGTTGTCATCTAATTATTACCTTACAAAAGGAGGAAAAACACAATTTATAACATAAAGATTAAAGAAAGACAAGAAGGAAATAGAGAGAATCCACTCAATGCTAGACAAAATTAAATTGAAATTTATTAAAGATGGATTATTGAATTTATCATGAGTTTTAATTTTTAATTTGGAAACTCATAGCTTTAATGAGTATTTATTATAAAAAAAATAAATAATTAAAATTAATTTTAAAATGTAAAAATTATTATAAGAAAAAAATGAAAAATATAACTATTATTAAAATTTGTAAAAATTATACTTATCAAATAATGGTTATAAGTCAAAGTTAATTTTATTTTTTTTTAAACAAAAAAAAAACAAATATTTCCATTTCACTATGAGTAATTGTTGGCTCATTATCTATCCTTGTCAGGACCATATGTGTATGATGAAAGGAAATCGAGACATAATTCTCTTTTTCGTTGGCTCTTAGTTTGCATTAGTGCAAAAAACTCCAGGCCTTCGATTTTTTATTCAAGTTCCCAATATCATATAAAGCCTCTCAATAATAAAAACCCTCGCAAACTTGTTCCAAACATAAAAATATAATTGGCAAGTGTAAAGGTAAATTATACAACCTTTGCCAACATCCCCCTTGCCTATGTCAAAATGAAAGCTTTAAAACAAGGTATGAACATCCATAAAAGCATATACAAAACAGGTAGTATTCCTTAAAAAAAAGGTGGTCTCATGGCTTGGGATATAGACAAAAAGGATTTGTTGGATTTTTTTTTTTTAACTTTCAAGAAAATGCAATTGGCAAGTGTAAAGCCAAATTCAAGAACATTTGTCATCATCCTCCCTGCCCATGATAAAATGGGAGCTTTGGAACAATGTATGGACATCCATCAAAGAATAATGAAGATGGATTTTTGTCAAATATTATTGTTGGAAATGCTCTAGTAGATATGCTCGCAAAATGTGGAAGTGAAAATCAAATGAATAATTACTGAGAGGCGGGGTGTGAATCAATAATTCATAGTCTTACAATAAAATTTAAATACATGAAAGAGAAAAATGCACAAACATAAAGATGACACAGATTTTATCTCGTGGAAAACCCTTTCAAGTAAAAAACCATGCCACTGAAATCTTTCATTAAGAAGAATGGGCTCCAATCCTTTTACAAAAGTGAGTTACAACTCACAATATGAGCACCGACTCAATATAGGCACTAACCTTAATGAGCACCAACTCAACACACACAAAACAAATTCAAAAGTTTGGATGATTGTGCAAGCTCCTTGTTTTACTCAGAAATAAGTAAAACTCATATAACTCAAAACACTTACATATTAAGATTCAACGCATTTAGATTGTAAACCAGGTTCTCTGTATACTTCAACTGAAAACTATGCATTATTGAATTCTTACAACACAATGCAATGAAATCAGGTTCTCTTCTTAATTTTCAAATTCTTGCCTCCTCATCTAACACACATAAATAGTTTTAACAACAATCCTTAGCAAGCAATATGCAGACAGAATAATATCCTATTCAACCAGCAACAGGTGTTAACAAATGACTAAGCAAGCTTCAGACAACTCCCATTGGCAAATATAAAACCCACGACTTCAAGAAATGTTGACATAAATTCATGTCCAACAAAGAGCTCATAAACACTGCAATTTTTCACAACCCTCCTATATTGATCCTCACATCACTATAAATTTGATATTTGCTTAGCAAGAAACTTAGCAGATCATACTCTGCTCAAACATCTTCAATATTTCTATCTTCGTATTCTAGAATATCTACGCATTTTATTCATTCTTCCAATGACCTCGACTTGGGGTAGATGGCCAGCAAAGCACATATATTCTATAATAAATCTTACATGTCCTTCCAAAAAAGATTTCGCACAACTATCTCATGAACAAAAAAATATCCCACATAGAAATGCATACACTGCTTAACTAAATGAACCAAAACAAATCACCACGCCAACTTAAAAGGAGGCATAACTGAAATTGAAAAGTAGTTGGTACACTCAACGCTACCTAAAGAAGAATATTCTCATCATACGATTTAATTTCTGAGAATCGTCAGTGGAAATAAAAATTCTAAAGAAATAAATGCTACAACACACAAACCGACCTTAATCATTAGATACAATACTGAAGGATTAAGTCAAACTGAAACTATTCTGACACATAGAATAATCAGAAACCAAAAGAAAATGCCAACACTTTCAATGAACCCATAGAAAGGCATAAAAAACATCACTGCAAATCCTATCGACAAAATAATAACCTCCATCATATAGATGGCACAAACCGAAGAAGAGAAGTGGAGATCAAGCTTAAGCACAATTGGCTTCCACATGTCCCAAACTAAACATATTGACATCAATGACAAAACTCAACAATCTCCCCCTGCCATTGATGGCAATCAAAACTGAACCAAACAAAAAAGCATGAAGCTCACCCTATCACATTACTCCCCCTTTGACATCAATGACTGAAACAAAACTATGAACCTGAGAGTAGGGCATAAAATGTAGCATTAAGAACCCCCTTGCCATTGATGGCGATCAAAACTAAACCAAACAAAAAAGAATGAAGCTCGCCCTATCACATTGCTCCCCCTTTGACATCAATGACTGAAACAAAACTATGAACTTGAGAGTAGGGCATAAAATGTAGCATTAAGAACTCCCCCCGAGTCCATCTTGAAAATCAGTGTTGGAGTGAAATCAATCCCAACTTCTGCCTAAGAAACTCAAATGACTCTTTTGGTAGAGGCTTGGTAAATATATCAACAACTTGTTCTTTAGAGGACACATATTTCAGCTTAACAATCTTATTAGTAACCTGCTCTCTCCAAAAATGATACTTAATTGGAATATGTTTAGTGCGAGAATGGAAAACTAGATTTTTTGAAATATTGATAGCACTTGTATTATCGCAGAAAGTAGAAATAAGACCAGTATACTCAGCCTTGAAATCCTGCAAAGTGTGTGTTCCAATCTGCATCAGTATAGGCTGTTAGTGTAAAATCTGAACATTTAGGATACCATAAGTCAAAATTCAATGTACCCTTAAGATACTTAAAGATCCTCTTTACTGCTTGCACATGAGTGTGTTTAGGTGTAGCCTAAAATCTTGCAACATACCCAACTGCTTGCATAATATCAAGTCTAGTAGCTGTAACATAAAGCAAATTGCCTACCATAGACCTGTAATAAGTCTTATTGATACATGGATATTCATCCTCTTTACTAACTTTACATCTTGTTACCATAGGAGTTCTTACACGATGACAATCTTCCATTTTGAATCTTTTCAAAATCTCTTTAATGTACTTCATTTGAGAGATTAAAATACCTTTTTCAGTTTGAAGTATTTGCAATCCCAAAAAGAAAGACAACTCTCTTAGCATAAACATTTTAAACTCACTCTTCATATTGGTTGCAAATTCTTTGCACATACCTACATAATCACTGCCAAAGATCAGATTATCCATGTAAACCACAACTATCAACATATGTTTACCTTCCTCTTTCACTTAAAGGTTGTTGCCCACTGTTTCTTTTCTAAACCCTTGCTACTGCAAGTACTTATCCAACATGTCATACCACACATGGGGAGCCTATTTATGGCCATACAGTGTCTTTTTCAACTTGTATACATAGTCATGTTTGTCAGATAAAACAAATCCATCTGGATGTTCAACATAAACATCATCATTCAAATGTCCATTAAGAAAGGCAAATTTTAATCCATTTGAAATATTTTAAACCCTTTATAAGATGCAAAAGCAAGAAAAACTAATTGCTTCAAGACGTGCAATAAGAGTAAAAGTCTCATCATAATTTATACCTTCCACCTGAGCATATCCTTTGCATACTAACCGTTCTTTATTTCTTACTACTTGACCTTCTTCATTTAACTTGTTCCTAAAGACTCATTTTGTGCCTATCACATTTTTATCCTTGGTTCTAGGGACAAACTCCCATGTCTCACTTTTTTGTATTTGGTCAAGTTCCTCCTTCATGGCAGTTATCCAGTACTTATCTTTAGCTACTTCTTCAAAACACTTAGGTTCAAACATAGACAACAAAGAAACATCTTCATCTTCACAATAATTAACATTCCTTCTAGTAGCTCTAGTTCTATTTTCAGGTAAGATTTGATCAATAGGATAGTTTCTTTGCACAAACTTAGAAGGAATCTTAAAAATAGTCTTACCATGATCATCTTCCGATTCATTTTCAAAATGAACACCTGTTGTTCCAAACTGCAAACTAGGAGAAGGGGAGGCATCTCTTTCTCTTGATTGTGAATTCTTAGGACTATTTTGTGCATTACTACTTGTAGTCCCAGCTTGTGTGTGTGAAGATGAAGGTTGAATAACACCCCATGTTTCCTTATTTTGAACACTGCTATCACCATTTCCATTCTTACCACAAGTGTTAGTAAGTTCATGAACTATAACATTAACACTTTCTACAATCTTATGCAGCCTTATATCGAAACACCTATAACCTTTACTTTTATATGAGTAGCCCAAAAGGATACCTTCATCTGATCTAGGATCAAATTTACTTAGATTATCATCATCCTTTTTATAAAACAAGGGCTACCAATTTTTTTTAGAATACCTCATAGTTATTGAATTACCTTTATGTAGCTCATAGGGAGTTTTATTATGCTATGCTCTCAACAAGCCTGTGTTCTTAATATAAACTATTGTATGAACAACCTCTCTCCAAAAAGCATCACTCACTTTGGCTTCATTCATCATGCTATGAGCCATTTCTTGAACTGTTTTGTTTTTCATCTCAACAACACCATTTTGTTGAGGTGTTCTGGGTGTTGAATCTTGTCTTTTAATTCCATTTTTCTCACTGAAACTGACAAACTCATTAGAAGTAAATTCACCACCATTATCTAAACGTAAAAACTTGATTTTCAAATCCTTTTCATTCTCAACTAAAACTTTAAAAGCTTTAGATTTCTCTTTTAAAAAGGTCACCCAAGTCATGCGAGAAAAACCATCTATCAACAACATTAAATATTTTTCACCTTGTAAACTTGTTGTCCTTGTAGGTCCACATAAGTCAGTATGAATTAACTCAATTGGTTTAGTGCTAGATAAGTCTTTACATTTAAAAATTGTTCTAGTTTGCTTACCCATTTGACAATCTTTACATACAATGTATGTTGGTTTTTCAAGCTTTGGCATGTCTCTAACGACTTCTTTCTTGCTGAATTGAACCAGATTATCAAAATTCATATGCCCATGCCTCTTATGCCATAACCAAGCTTCATCAAGCTGACTCAAACAACATTTCTCACCATTCAAATCATCAAAAATATATGTTTTTCATTGCTCTACTTGCATTTGCAATATGCTTTCCACTTTTACTTAAGACACAAAAATATGAATTAAAAACAAGATTCCTTGATCACATAACTGACTGACACTCAACAAATTGTGCTTCAACCCTTTAACATACAAAACATTCTCAAATTTAGTTTCACCATCATTTAAGACAAGGGTACCTATACTTGTAACTCTTGCTGAAGAGTTACCTCCAAACCCGACTTTACCTCCATTCATTCTTCTAAGGGTAAAAAAATTGCTTTTGTCACTTGTCATATGTCTAGAACAACCATGATCAATGTAACAGATGTCTTTCTCATTTTGTGCTAGAAAAACAGTTTGCACAACCAAAGACATTTCAAAATTTGGCTTCTCCTTTTCCTCCAAAGTTTGACATTTTCCTTTGCTTTTCCTTTTGCATCCATCATTTTAGATGAATCTGATAAAACACTTGTACAGAACTTTGAAGAATGACCAAGGTTATTGCCTTTATAATAAATAATATTATAATCCCTTAGAGGAGCAAAAGGATTTTTATTCACAAAACTAAAATTTCTTCTAGAAAATACTCTGCAATTTGCAACCATGTGACCAAAATAGTTACAAGAAAAACAATAACCATAAAAATAAGCATTGTTATATCTAGTCATATGAGATTACCTAGCACGAGAAAACTTATTAAAATTACCATTTTTTTATTTTCGAATTTGAACCAGCATTAGTCTTTTGTTGTTCACCTTCAGAGGATTTAGAGCATTGGCCTTCACCATGGCCAACTCCACTTTTGTCAAGAGACTGTTTTTGAGAATTTAACAAACCGTCAAGAGTCGGAGTACTTTTCAGAAACATGTTCCCATTACTAAATTGTTGTGAGGTTTTTTCAAGCCTTCTCAATGAAGCAACTTCATTTTCAAGCTTTTCACAAATTAGCTCCTTGTCCTTGAGTTATTTTTTAAGACCTTCTTCAAGCTTTTTAGCTTCTTCAACATTTTCAAACATAGTTTCTTCTACAACCACGAATAGGACTTTATCATTTAGTGATTCTCCTTCACTAGCTTCTCATGAGCTGCTTTCCTCTTTCGAATAGAGACTTCTTTTGGAGAAATGAAACTTTTTGCCTTTCTTCAGGAATTTCTTCTTGTTGGTTTTGTGCTCATTTTCATAACAGTTGTCCTCCTCCTTTTCATAATGACATTTTGAAGCAAAGTATCCTTTATTTCCACAATTGAAACATTTAAAGACAAGTTGCCTTTAAACTTACTAGATCTCTTCCTATATTTTCTTGCAAAATGAGCTTCTTCACTATCAGTTTCTTCCTCTAAACTATCACTAGATACAAGACTTTTCTCTTTACCCTTCTTCGATACTTTGAAAGTAATTTCCCTTTGAAGAATATGCTTCAACATTTGTTCTCTTTTATTGAGCCATTAGGATCCCATGCAACTTATCACTGTAAGCTTATAAAGTTCAGTCATTTCTTCAATCGCTAAAACTTTAGCATCAAATCTTAAGGGCAAAGATCTTAGGATTTTTGAAACAACTTTTTTATCCAACTTCTCTCCCAACCCTTTCAAGGAATTGACCACTTTACCTACACTCAAGAAATATGATGTAGTGCTCTCCTCCTCTCGCATTTTGAGACCTTCAAACAAGATTCTATGCATTTGAAGTTTTGGATTTTTTACCTTCTCATCTCCTTTGTAAGCATTTTGTAATTTTTCCCACATAACTTGGGCTAACTCACAATGCATGACCTTCATGGCCTTGGCATTGTTTCAAAGGCCTTCTTTCCTTCAACATCAATGGGTGGGTTTGAAGGAGGAGTGTAAGCATTAACAAGACTCATCCAAACATCAAAATCCAGAGACATGATATAAGTTTTCATACAAACACTCCAAAATGCATAGTTTGGCCCATCAAACAAGGGAGCTCTATTGGTTGCTATACCTTCTAGGGCACTCATATTAAACAAACAAGATCAAATCTTCAGGCTTTCAAGCTTTGACAGAAGATGACCGGCTCTGATACCAATTGAAAATAAAATGAAGAATTACTAAGAGGGGGGGGGGGGGAGGTGAAGCAGTAACTCATAGTCTTACAATAAAATTTAAATATATGAAAGAGTAGAACGCACAAACATAAAGATGACACATATTTTATCTTGTGGAAAACCCTTTCAAGTAAAAAACCACGACATTGAAATCTTTCATTAAGAAGAATGGACTCCAACCCTTTTACAAAAGTGAGCTACAACTCACAATATGAGCACCAACTCAATACATGCACCAACCTTAATGAGCACCAACTCAATACATGCATCAACCTTAATGAGCACCAACTCAACACACACATAGCAAATTCAAAAGTTTGGATGATTGTGCAAGCTCCTTGTTTTACTCAGAAATAAGTAAAACTCATATAACTCAAAACACTGACATATTAAGATTCAACACATTTAGATTGTAAACCAGGTTCTTCGTATACTTCAACTGAAAACTACGCATTATTGAAGTCTTATAGCACAATGCAATGAAATTAGGTTCTCTTCTTAATTTTCAAATTCATGCCTCCTCGTCTAACACACAAAAAATAGTTTTAACAACAATCCTTAGCAAGCAATATGCAGACAACGGAATCTCCTATTCAACCAGCAACAGGTGTTAACAAATGACTAAGCAAGCTTCAGACAACTCCCATAGGCATATATCAAACCCATGACTTCAAGAAATGCAGACAGAAATTCACGTCCAACATAGAGCTCATAAACACTTTGCAATTTTTCACAACCCTCATAGATCGGTCCTCACGTCACTCTAAATGTTGATATTTTTACTTAGCAAGAAGTAGTAGATCATACTCTACTCAAACACCTTCAATATTTCTATCTTCGCATTTTGGAATATCTACGCATTGTATTCATTCTTTCCACGACCTCGACCTGGGTTAGATGGGCAACAAAACACATATTTTGTAATAAACCTTACACGTCCTTCCATAATTGATTTCTCACAACTAAATCATGAACAAAAAAATGCCCCACATAGAAACACATACACTGCTCAACTAAATGAACCGAAAAAAATCACCACGCCAGCTGGAAAGGAGGTGGACCTAAAACTGAAAAGTAGTTGGTACACTCAGCTCCACCTAATAAGAATCTTCTCATCATACAATTTAATTTCTAAGAATCGTTAGTGGAAATGAAAAGTCTAAAGAAACAAATGCTACAACACACAAATTAACCCTAATCATTACATAGATTACTGAAGCACTAACAAAAATTGAAACTAATCTAACACACAAAACAATTAGAAACCAAAAGAAAACGCCAACACTTTCAGAGAATCCACAGAAAGGCATAAAAAACATCCCTGTAAATCCTATCGACAAAACAATAACCTACATCATATAAATGGTACAAACTGAAGAAGAGAAGTAAAGATCAAGCTTAAGCACAACTGGCTTCCACATGTCCCAAACTGAACATATTGACATCAATGACAAAACTTAACAGGAAGCACAAACAAAGCACATAACTATTTGATAAAATACCTCAAAAGAGATGTTGTCTCATGGAATGCAATTATCACAAGATTTGGTAAAAAAGGATCTGCTTAAAAGGCTTAGAAAATTTAAAACAAATGCAATACTTGGGTATAAAGCTATTGTTTTCCATTATCCTACATGCCTATGCCAAAATGGGAGCTTTTTAATAGGGTATGCAAATACATCAAAGCATAACGAGATTTTTGTCAAATCACTAAAGAAATTAGAATCGAGGAAATAAAATGGCAGCATAGATAGCCGATGAAAAAGTGCAGACACGACTATTTTTTCTGCTAACACAGGCGAAGATGAGGGGTCGTAGAGGCCAATGAAGCCGTTGAAAAAACCCCACTTTGAGGAATTTTATAAACAAAATGATTTGCCATCCCACGGGAAAAATACAGCCCCTTGTGAAAAATACCCGAGTGAAAAATCCAATGTAAAAAGCTTGGTGTCAGAATTTTGGCATGCAGAGAAGCGATGAGGAGTAGCAAAATTTCTCATTTGTCTCTGTTATGTAGCTTTACGTACAAATTGGAACTGCAATAAGAGATTGGTAGCTGAGAGGACCTATAGGGGATAGTTGCAGACGTTGAGATCTTTGCAGCAATGTGCACGACAACGAGAGAGGTAACCTAGGAGGTCACAGAGGCAGATTATTCTCGACATTAAGGCATCGCGACCTTTCTCCTCTAAAAGGCAAAAAAATAAGGGTTTAAAATGTGGGAGAAGATGAACCAATTGGACGAAATTGGTGGAGAAGAATTTTTTGATGTGAGGAATTGAATTCCGATGGATGATGCCCACATAAATAGCCTATCAGTTAATACATTTTTTTTCAAATTATATTTAGTCTTGATGTATTTAGGAGAGATTATGTACTTTCATGTTACTACGCCTCATTCACTTCATAACTATTTATTAATACGGTATTTTATTATAAAAAAATTACAAGTATTAAGTATTTGTTAACTTTCAATTATAGAGTTTAGCGATTGAATGTAACAAAATTTAGAGCATAGCAATTGTATCTAATACAATCTTGCTTTCATATGAAAAAAAATTCAATGTTTTTATTCTTATGACAGTGCACTTAACCTTTTGTTCATCAGTATAAGTCTCTTCCATCACTTTCTATTTAAATATATATTTATTGAAAAGGACTTTTCGTATAATATGCCCAAACTTGCCATCATCTTATTGTTCATTCTTCAATATGCTTAATTCCTTTGTCGTGCCACCCATAATTTTGTATCCTTCTTCTTCAAAAAGTAGTAAACCAAATCAGAGTAGCATGGTCTTACACTTGAAATTGAAGCAAATATTTATAATCACACTTATGGAAACTCTTATCATATCTTTCACAATGTCAAATACCATTTCCATTGTTAATCACCTCCTTTTTGCATTGTATACCATCAATCTTCAAGGGATACATGATTTAACAAAAAATGTCCAACATTATGAAAGATAAGGTAGCTTGTATCACAATTACGAACTAGTTTTATCAAATCTACCAAGTCCCTATATATAAAGTATGAGAGATATCCTTCTTGAATAGAAAAATAATTATTGTAAATGAAACCAAGTTTTGATCTGCTTTGTGGATTTAGTTCAAAACTAAAAAAACATCTTCTTTTGCATTGTTGAAACAACAAAGTTGACCCTTTATAATAATTTTTTCCTTTATTGTCCATCTACCCTGGTTAGGATTCATTGCTACAATAGGAATAATTCTTGGATTTCTTATAGTGGATCATCTATTAGAATAGATAAGAGGTGGTTGATGTGAATGGGGAACAATTGGGTGACCATATGGATTGTTGGGAGGATTCATGTCTATTTCATCAAAACACAAACAAAATACTACTCGAAATACCATCATTAAATATTGAAGATATATGATTAAACAAATGATTCAATATTGATCCTATGAATAAAAGCTTAAATTTAATAACTTAAAAATAGTTGAAATCAAGAGATCAACCATGTTTGTCATAGTTTTTAGTTTTCAATCCACTTTTTTGTCTTCAAGCATCAAATATGTTTTATCTTCTAGCTTGCTAATATATTTATAAAATTGCAAATCACTTAGTAAGTTTTTTAATGTGTGAGTCCAAAACATGTTGAAGGGTAATCCATGATTGGAAAGTGGCTTTAGATCAATGGTAGAATATCCCAACATGGCACTAAAATCTTCAATATTTGTAAGTTGTCATCTAAAAAGTTGGAAGAACAATCGATAGTGTGGGATTCTACAATATTGAATAGTTAGTTAATAGGTTAACAAATTTGTAAATTGCTTAGAATTTTTTTTATCAAAAAGTGATTGGGAAACAATCGACAATTAGAGCTACAAAGGGGGCTATAGATCAGCTCTAAAGTACCTTAACATACCGATAAATTTGTTGTTTCCATTTAAAATATTATTTGTAATTGTCTTATTAAATATTGGATAAACAATCCACAATACTCGTCTTATCTTTATTATTTATTTTTTGTCTTGTTGTGCATATGTTGCCTTATCTTTATTAATTCTTTTTTTTATTTATAACATTTTTTGGCCAATAAATGTATTTTTTTACAAATAAATATCAAATGGTATTTAGCAACTCAATTGTACATAGGGTTACATTTAGTAAATTGGTTGCAAGTATTCATCTAAAATGTACATCAGACCAAATCGTCTAAAACACTTATGTCTATGAATCTAAGTTTATTACTTCCTAATAATTTAAACCTAATGAATATTTGCAACAATACCAATTAGATAGGTGTCCTTCACTACCAAAAATATATTACCTAAAAAAAAAGAAAAAGATATCAATATATGCACTATCTTGGTTGGAGAGCCAAAAAAAAAAAGAAAAGACAAGATGATTATAGAGTTAATATTTTCTCAACTTGTTCAGATTGAACAAATTTTAAGATCATGAAATTCACTCATTTAATGAATTTTTGTCATCTTAGTCTTAGGGAAACAATTTTTAGTGGTATACCATTAGTCAATACATTTAGTTGTCACAAAAAATTTCATATATTAGACTAGTCATTTATTAAAGAATGATTGTGAATCTTAACTCTAAAGAGGAGACTTTAAAATAGATCAAAAACGTAAATCCTCAAAAAACTCAATGAGAGATTAGTGGAGAACAATAAGAGATCTCAAGGAGGCAGGAATTTTTTATTTTTTGTTGATATCTCAGATATGTCCCTACAACTCACTTGCAATCTTGTTACTAAGTTAGTCCAAGAAAGGTAAGACTAAATCCTCTGGGTCGTGCACTAAACCCATAGTCCCTACTCGGGCGTGGCTAGGTAGACTAGCTCTTTCGGTCGGGACGAGGTTTGAACCTGCATCGGTTGTCTGTGTCTTTTGACGGCTCAACCAACGGGTCTACACCTTGAGGATAAGGAGTCAGGAATATTAATATATCTTTTGGATGTAATTTTTAATCTTATATAAAATTACATTTATTTTGTCAAATATTATATAAAATTAAAAAATTATAAACAATAATGTTATAGCTTATATTTAATTTTTTATTTAATAATTTAATTTTTCTATTATTCATATTAGTGAACAATCAATGTATAAATACAATTATTATTATTTATTTTTATTTCAACTGATACAAAAATTTATTACATTGTTGACTTTATAATTATATACACTAAAAAATGAACTCTACTAATATTCTTGTCTACTTGAATGACATTAAGAACTATTAAAAGTGTTAGTCAAATCTATATATTTAGATATAGAAAAAATATTTAAAATTTAATCTTCATTTGAATATAAAAGACACATACAATCAAAGAAGAAGAAGAATTCTTCCTTCATCAAATATTGGATTTCAATAATAAGTAAGTTTTAATCTTGTCACATAGATTTGTTATTTTATATTGATCTACTTTTTTCCTAGAGTTCACTCATGGATCTACAAGATTTCAAAATTTTCAAGTTTATAAAGAGCATTGAATAACTATTTATGTATTATGCCTCCAATTGTACGTAATTCATTTATAGTCAAGTTATGAGATTTTATGAGCACTACAAATTTCAAAGCAGCATTGGAGAGCTTTTGTAACACTTCTCCTTGCATATAGCCAATACAACTCTATATTATTACATTCTTTTCTTCAATAGATGGTTAGATAAATTGGGGGATTATAAATGAGATGATCATATTATAATATTGTTAGTATCCCCTAGTAAACTTTATGAAAAATTGATATCAAATAATATGACTCATTATTGATGTCTCCTCTTAATTGAGAAAGGAGGAAAGATTTGAGAAGAGGGCGCCCTTGCATGTAGTTATGGAGGCCAATGATGCATATATTTGGAGAGATAAGTCTTCCCTACTCCCTCTAACCTTCTTATTTATGTGTTGCAAAATTAGGATAGAGATAGGTTTGGAAGGTTAATTCTAAATTAATGGGAACAAAATCTAAAATGGGATGTTGAGTGAGTGAAATATTTAGGTTCATGTGAATTCTTGTAGTGATCATGCAAAAAATTGGATATTGATGCAAGGGGAGACTCTTACCCTCCTCTCTGCAAATCAGAAACTCAAAAACACAATATAATTAAAAGACTCTTTGTTAATTAACAACATCTAGATTGCAACAAAGTTGTATTCTCATAAAAAATCTAACATATATTTACAATCATTGGCCTTCTATTGGCCTCCCACACTTTGATTTTTTCATCTTGCTTTCTATTTTATCTATGTCCTCTTACGTAGCTCTTCCTCTCTCAGATGGCATACCACACACCTTACTTTTCTTAGTTGAGGCCCTTATTGTACTAATTCTTTCCTCACTCTCTTATCCTCTCATGTCTTCTATGAGGTCTATCAATTTATAAACAATTATAATTATCTACATCCAACCATCTAATATCTACTTAATATATTTAGAACTCATGTAGGCTTTTCAAACACTCAAGGAGACAATAAGTCTACAGATCAAAATATTCATCTAACATTTATCACATGGTCTATTAGATCTAGTTCACACTTCTTCCTACTATCCACAATGTTGAAGTAAAGACAAGATCTCTACCTGAAATGATCCGCCTAAACATCCCATGAAGCCTCACCACATCTTCCATGAAAACTCGTGCCACCACTATTGTTGTATAGGAAGATCAAATGGGAACAAAATGAGCAACTTTTATCAATCTATCAACAATGACCATGATGGCATCATGACAATGCGAAGAAATAGGCAACCCAACTATAAAATCCATGTAAATGATGTCCCATTTCCAATCTGATACCAAATTAGGCTCTAAAAGCCTTGTAGGGTGTTGATACTCCGTCTTTACCTACTGAAACTCTAAACACTTCGACACAAAATCAACAATGTCGCAATTCAGAGCAGCCCAATGATATATTTGTCTAAGATCTGTGTGCATCTTCTTGACACCAGGATGTGCTGAATAAGGTGCATGATGGGCCTCAGTCATGATCAAAATACGAAGTCCATCCAATGGAGGTACATAGATCCACCCAAAGTGTCGAAGAAGACCATCTGTCTCGAGGTTATATCCATAATATCTACCCTCTAATGGCCTTCAGTCTCAGTCACGACTCTAACCTCCTGATACCAAGTATTCTGAGAAAGAATCCCAAGGATTCTCTCTCTCAAATCCACCCCAAGGGACAATGTTGCAACCTCATGCCATCTACGACTCAAAGCCTCTGCCACTACATTCTCTTTCCCCTAAATATAACGAACCTCAAAATTATACTCACAAAGGAATTCCGTCCATCTTCGTTGTCGAGCATTCAAGTTCGGTTGTGTGAACATATACTGCAAACTACGGTGATCACTGTGCAACTCAAATTGACACCCTTAAAGAAAATGTAGCCACCTGACTAAAGCATGAACTACCACTGCCAACTCTAAATCATGAACTAGATAGTTCAGCTCGTGGTCCTTGAGTTTGCGAGACTCATAAGCTACCACACAACCATTTTGCATAAGCACTGCTCCTATGCCTTCTAAAGAGGCATCTATGCAAACCATAAAATCTCTGGATGGATCAGGAACTGCCAAAATCAGAGCACTAACAAGGAGTTCCTTCAAAGTATGAAAAGTTGTCTTGCATTGTTCTGACCAAACAAACTTCTTCCCTTTCATCTGAAGAGAAGTGATCGGGTGACCTAAAAAACTTTGAACAAAGTGACGATAATATTTGGCCAAACCCATAAAACTCCGAACCTCAAAAACATTAGTCGGAGCTAGCCAATCTACAATGGCTTGGATCTTAAAAGGATCCACAGATACACCTTCTCCTGAAACTACATGACCAAGATAGTTCACCTCAGATAGGAAGAAATCACACTTCGCCAAGTTGGCATAAATCTAATTCTCCCTGAAGCACTAGAATACCTATTGCAAGTGTCCCTCATGTTTTCCCATAGTTCTAGAATAAATCAAAATATCATCCAAGAACACAAGGGCAAAACAATCAACATAGGTGTGGAAAACCCCATTCATGAAGCTCATGAAAATTGAAGGCGCGTTCGTCAACCCAAATGGCACCACTGTGAACTCATAGTGACAATAACGGGTATGAAAAACTGTCCTATGAATATCTGCATCATGAATGCGCAAATGATGATACCCAGATTTCAGATCAATCTTAGAGAACACCCTGACTCCCTTTACCTGATCAAAGAGATCATCTATATGAGGCAATGGATATCGATTCCTAATTGTTACCTTAGTCAACTGTCGGTAATCAATGCATAACCGAAGAGAGCCATCCTTCTTCTTCACAAACATAACTGGCACACTCCAAGGAGAAACACTAGGACAAATGAATCCCTTGGCCAATAATTCCTCCATTTGCAACTTCAACTCACTCAACTCCTGAGTGGTCATCCAATATGGTGCTCTCAAAATAGGTTTTTCTCTAGGAACTAAATCAATGCAAAAATGTTAGAACATAATGTTATTAGGGATCACATCCTTATAACATTTATATATAATGTTCTAATATAAGGTTATAAAACCTTATATATTATATGCTTTATAAGCATATCCCATTTGAAATAATTATAATCTAATAACTATTAGATTATTAATTATTTATAAGTGGGGGTTATTGAAAAGGTGTGACTAGTGAAGTCACCCTTCCTCCTATATTTAAGGATGTTCTCTCTCATTTGAGAGGTGTGTGAATTTGGAGCTTTATTGTGAGTTGTATCACTATGCATATGAGGTATTATTGGCCATGTGGAAGTATTGGAGGAGTGTCCCCAGGTTCATGTCTATTTTATTATAGACTATATTTGTAAGTGTTTTAATTAAATGATGCTTTATGGGGTTTTTTACCCAAAAGGGTTTTCCCCATGTATATCTTGTGTAATGTGTACATTTTGCATGTATGTTTCATATTTCATTTACTTTATAATCTTGTTTATAATGATTAGTATCCTAAGATCCTAATTTCTAACATGGTATCAGAGCAGGTTAGGCTATACTAATCATTTTTACAGGTTATACTAGAAGATATATAAAACTTGATCTGCAAAATTTATTTATGCTTAATCAACATATGTGCAAGGTCATTTGAGCTATGTATCTAATGTGCCTTCTCTATCATTTTAAAATCAATTTATCAAGGTCAAGTAAGGAAATTCTACCTATTCCTTTTATAGGTGATAATTTTAAAATATTTCATATTCTTTTTCTAAAAGATTTACAATAGGATTGTGATAGGCAACTATTTGATTATCAGATGATAATGTTGTTTAAGTATTAAATTTCATAATCTAATTAACGCATTAATTGTTCTATTATTAGAAAATATATTATCAAAACTTTTTAGTGCCAGTTATATAGAATATTATACTTTTTTAATAGATTATTATCTCTTATTAAAGTTAAAAGACGAGCCCTTTAAAAGTCATAAGTAATGACCCTTGTTGCCCTCCTCTCATATCAATTGAATGTGTTGCCTTAATCAATACATCGAAAAATAATTACACTAGTAACAATATGATTATAAGGACATTTTCTTAAAAAAGAGCTAACATTTCAATTTACATCCCAAAAGATAAAAGTTTGATATCTTTTTCAAGAAACACAAAAAATTGTTTAAGAATTATTGCTTCCTTCTAACAAATTAAGCAAATTCCTTTATAAATTTTTTCCTAAAGAATTGATACTAATTTATAATATGTTTATTCCTATACTAAAACTTATAACTAAAACTTTGTACATGATATTTTTTTGAAATATCCTTCTTGATGTAACTTTGCTCATGCTTACCTTCACCATATACCTGCATCCTTCACTTTTTGAAACGAGCTTAATTTTCTAAATCATCGTGTTCTATATTGAAAGGACGTATCATTTAATTGCGACTTGATAAAGAATTTTAGGTTTGAAGGTCGAAGCATTATTAGAGACTTTTGGTAATAAGCTTATTGCAATGACTTCTAATCTATATATGAAAAAGAGGAGTTTCATCATTATCACTGTGACTTGTCCACTGGGCGCTTAGCTAGCACCATGTGTCAAAAGATAAACATTGTTGGTATGAGATGCTCCTCCTTATCTCATTCTTCTGCGATGACTTCTCTCTCTTTCATTCTTTTGGCCCACATCACAACCCACCCGTAGTTAGAAAAACTTCAATGGTGACAACAGTAATGGAAATTCTTTTACACCTGGCCGCAGAGCTTCTAGAATTCACAATGGAACCTTTTTTTACCACGCTGCCATAAGATCCTTATGCTCAATCAACATGTATGTTATATCACTCCCCATCTATAGCAAAAAAAAGAAAAATCTATAGCGATAAGAGACGGGACAGACCATGACGGAGAACCCATGTATGTCGTCATACTCAGAGTTATTATGATCCGTGGAAATATGTCTGCATCTAGTGTATATATATATATATATAGACTGCATTATTCCATACTTAGATGATACGATGATTATGATTTGTCTTTCCATGCAAATAATGACAGAAGATAATTATACGAAATTGGGCATAGTCTGTGCTTTGCCTCAACAGGAAGCCTTACAGACGTTGTTTCATTTTATCTATCATTCCCTCTTTTTTCGCAATTTGATCAGGTTCTAAACTCTTTGCAGCGAGATACATTTTTTTTTCTTTCCATTGTAAGGAGCGGGAGGTTGTCATTGCTCTGTGAAACCAGCCTCACGCGGTCTCTTCCGCCTTACGCTGCGAGACAGACGTCATTCCTTCGATGGAGGGCCTCACAACAACTTTCTATGATCTTTTGATAGTTTCCCTATATGCATTATATTTAAGTAGTGGCTTAAACCTTATGTATGGCTAAGGTATTTAATTGAATAATTCGTGTGTATTACTTCCACTTGAAAAATTTCCTTCATGCTTAGTAGCCTTCTTGCAGTTACATCTTACATATGAAACTAAATTCGAGTCATTTCTGCTTTAAATAGATAATGTAACTTAGTGTGATGCTGGGTGAAATTCGTATAATTTTTTTTCTACGTCACATCTAAGTGTCTGACCAATAATGCTTTTTAGAGTTTATGATGGATCATTGTTCTCATATAACCACTTTTAATTTCATAAAGATGATATCTTTGAAGTCATTTTAAGATTATGGAGTATAATCTACATTTTTTTTAATATGAGATTAATTTCATAACAATTCTAAATGATAGTTTCAACCTCATGTTCAATAATGCCCTCGTCTCTTTCAAGATTTCTTGAGTTTTTTATAGAAGATATTGAATTAGGTCTATCAAAATAATGATATATTAAAATCTACACCCCTTCTAAGCATATAAATTGGCATGATAATATCTAGAAGCAAACCATATTCTTGAGGTCTCTTTGTCATTTTAATTGGCATGAAATTATTATGAGAATATCTTAAACTACATTTTGATAGGGCAATTTTTGGTATCCATTGTCATTATAATGAAATTTGTCTATTTATCCATTTACTTGCAATACTTTTTAAAAAAATCAAGTCTTCATATATATTTAAGACCCATGGAATTAATTTTGAATCTTTAATCAACTAACTTTACTTCAATGTGTCACATGCCTTTCAAGTGGCCCTCGCAAATTACTTATTATTAACTATATTAGTTCTTATGTTGCATTTAAAATGTCACATACGAACTAGTAGGATTAAAGGGAAGGAACATCATGAATTACCTTTAAAATTTTTTACTATTTTATCAAGGATATGCATTATATTAACATTGAGGATATTCCTACTTGTACTATGTTTGATGTACGAATGATTTACTATCAAATTATCACAATGATCATCTATAGATAGAGGATAAAATATTTACCGATGAAATATAAAGGCTATTAAATATTCATAAGTAAATTTAAAAATTTCTCATTAGCATTCTTTTTTTTGGAGATCCAAGTGATTTGTTATTCTATTCTATATTTGATCCTTTTTTCAATCATACTATTTAAAATGGGTGACTATCGCCCTTATAAACTGTCTGGGGAGCAAACCTAGAAAGGATAGCTCACCCGTTGCCTAATTTTTTGTGGATCATTACTATATGTAGTAGCATGTCTATTTTTGTATTTTAAGCAAGACAACAAATTATTTCTCATGAAAATATATGTTGATCTCCTTTCTACCAATCATTGGACTATATTTTTATAAGGAATATTATATGATCTTTGGCAAATGACAAAAAAAATAATATTATGTTCTTTCTTTGTACCAAAAATGAAGTTGATTACTATGTTACTAACTATATTGTTTCTTCTATGGCGAGGTTATGCCTTCAAAACATATGGTGCAAATGCTATTACATGGATGCTGCAATACTTTAATAAGAAGACTATCTTCTATGTGTCTTTGAATCAAATGGACAAAATATGAATGTAGCTCTTGAAGAATCAATATGGCCTTGAAGATTTATTGAAGAATTCCATTTGGATACATATGAAAGTACTATATTACTTGAAGTTACTTTACTCTTTCTAGAGAATATCATTTCTAAAGATCAAAATAAACATTGAAGATCATGGGCACCTCACTCAAGTGAAAGCATTCTATAATAAAGGCACCTTGAAGATCATGGACACCTCACTCAAGTGAAAGCATTATATAATAAAGGCACCTTGAAGATCATGGGCACCTCACTCAAGTGAAAGCATTATATAATAAAGGCACCTTGAAGATCATGGGCACCTCACTCAAGTGAAAGCATTTTATAATAAAGACACTTTGAAGATCATGAGCACATACTATATATTATATTTTTAGCCATCACTTTGAAATCCTCTATGCAATGATTGGCTTTGAGGTGATGCCATTAAGGGGGAGTGTACATGACACCACCTAGTGGCTAAATCCTAGATTTAAGACCTAATAGGCATAAGACCTTTAGGCATTATATGCTCCAAATTCAAATAATGCTTGGCCTTAGGTGATGCCATTGAGGGGGAGTGTGCATGTCAATGACACCACCTAGTGGCTAAATCCTTTATTTTTTAAGTCCTACGGGCACAGTATCGTAAGACCTACGGGCAGATTTTTTTTAAGTCCTACGGGCACAGTATCGTAAGACCTACAGGCAGATTTTTTTTAAGTCCTATGGGCATATTGTAAATTCTTCTCCTTGTAAAACTTCCACTTGTAAAAGCATTGTATTAAGACCTACGGGCACTATGTAATGAACATGGGGAGAGGCTAATTTGAGGGGACCGCGGCTCCAATATAATTTTAAGACCTCACAACATCATTTTTAAAACACTGGGATTATAAATTATGACAAGATGACTTTCATGTAGTCCGGAATGCATGATCTTCATGTTGGCATATATTTGTGTCCCTGTTTATCACTGTCAAAGAAGACCTACGTTACTGGGGTGCTTCATTTTTTCTTTTATGGAAATTGACATGTGATCCCCTATTAACATTAAGGGGGAGTGTTAGAACATAATGTTATTAGGGATCACATCCTTATAACATTTATATATAATGTTCTAATATAAGGTTATAGAACCTTATATATTATATGCTTTATAAGCATATCCCATTTGAAATAATTATAATCTAATAACTATTAGATTATTAATTATTTATAAGTGGGGGTTATTGAAAAGGTGTGACTAGTGAAGTCACCCTTCCTCCTATATTTAAGGAGGTTCTCTCTCATTTGAGAGGTGTGTGAATTTGGAGCTTTATTGTGAGTTGTATCACTATGCATATGAGGTATTATTGGCCATGTGGAAGTATTGGAGGAGTGTCCCCAGGTTCATGTCTATTTTATTATAGACTATATTTGTAAGTGTTTTAATTAAATGATGCTTTATGGGGTTTTTTACCCGAAAGGGTTTTCCCCATGTATATCTTGTGTAATGTGTACATTTTGCATGTATGTTTCATATTTCATTTACTTTATAATCTTGTTTATAATGATTAGTATCCTAAGACCCTAATTTCTAACAAAAAATCTATGTCTCGCTTTGAAGGCATACCAAGAATGTCAATAGGAAACACATCGACATATTCCCAAAGAAGAGGGTGACTATCAAGAGCAACTTCCCTACTTCTCTCCTCATCCATGTCCTCAAGAGAAACTGCAAAAAGCTGACATCCCTGACGCATACACCGCTTAAGCTGCATAGTGGAGATCATACAAAGTGAAATAAGTCTAGGAATCCCAACTATCGCAACTTTCCTGCCATAATCATCTAGACACTCCACTATCTTCCTGCCATAATCATCTAGACACTCCACTATCTTTTGGCGATAGTCTACACTAGCACTGCGAGATGCTAACCAATCCATCCTCAACACAACTCCATAACACCCCAAAGGAATGACTTGAAGGTCAGCTGTGGTAGCAAAGGGTCCTAGGTCCAACTCACATCTGGGAGTGAAGGAATCTACGACCGCATGAAAACCAGTAGCCAACTCTACTTGCCACCTATCCGCCTGTCTATCAAATGTGAGCCCACACCGCTTCACAATGGAGGAAGATATAAAGGAATCAGAAGCACCCGAACCAAATAGTACTGAGATAGATATACCACCCAACACACATGTAGTCTCGATCACGGTACCCTGGTGCTCACTTGGTCATTACCTACCGCCACAAAAACTTTGTGGGATCGACATGCATCCCCAACTATAGGCTTTGACACTGCCTACCTCTGACTACCAGCCTATTGTGAACGTTGTGGACAATGTGCATCTATATGACCATACTGACCACAGGAGAAACAAGCTCCCCTACCAGGTCCTCTAACTCCAGCCGGCCCACTGGACTATTGGAAACTTCCCTTACTAGGGGCCTGTGAAGCAGTTTGTGAGGACTGTCCCAGGAAACTCTGTCTATTCCTTTGCCAATTCCTATTCCTCCTAGACTGAGGGTTGCCCCCATGCTGACCCTGAAATTGTTTCGGCCTAGGCGGAAAATTTTGTTGTTGTTGTTGCCCACCCTTAGCGAGTGTTTAAGAACTCTTGTAAAGTACAACAGCCTGGGACTGATTCCCTCTAGATCGAGATCCCCTGAATGGAACACTACCAATCCGAACTCTGGATTGACCACCGTGAGCTTGGGCAAGGTTCTGCTCCACTAGCCTGGCTTTCGCCACGGCTAACTCAACTGATGCAATATCGAAAACTCGCATGCCCCCTAATGTGGTTATTAAGACCTCTCCAGAAGTGTTGGACCAACATAGCCTCATCGTTCCCAATGCCGACATACTGTTTGAGCTCATAGAATCTGTTCTCATACTGATCAATAGTCATGCCAAACTGACGCAACGCATGAAACTTGTCGGCCGGACACTGTCTCCACTGTACTGAGAGAAAGCGTGCTCTTAACCTCTCTAGGAAAATCTCCCAAGACATTGTACTAATGTCCACGTCGATCCTCTACTCCTCCAACCTCCCCCAAGTAGAAGCAAATTTCTTGAGATGCATGATAGCGCACCTTGCCTTGGTGTTACTACCATACGAATGCATGGCGAAACACGTATCCAAGTTAATAAGCCAAGTCTCAGCCTCGAGTCTAGTACCTGAACCCTCAAAAGGAGGACGAGATCTCAACAAATCCCTCATATGACTCATGGTGACTGAATCCTGATACACTGGAACCTCTCTCTCTCTCTCTCTCTCTCTCTCTCTCTCTCTCTCTCTCTCTCTCTCTCTCTCTCTCTCTCTCTTCAATATCCTGAAGATGAGACTCCCCAAAGTGAACATTACCCTATTGTTCGACCTCTGGTCTAGGACCAAGTCAAGCTAATACCTGCTAAAACATCTGTCGCAGCTCCTCCATTGTATAGTGTGCAGCTCACTATGCTGGCTAACCTCTCTGGGCTCACTAGGATGAACTGACTGAACCTACTCAACATTATCAAGATCTTGAGGAGAGAGAGAGAGAGAGGTCTCCCAGGAGGAGAGAGGTTCCAGTGGATCAGGATACATTCACCATGTGTCATATGAGGGATTTATTGAGATCTTGTCCTCCTTCTTTTGAGGGTTCAGATACCGAACCCGAGGCTGAGACTTGGCTTATTGACTTGGATAGGTGTTTCGCCATGCATCCGTATGGTAGTAACACCAAGGCGAGGTGCGCTATCATGCATCTCAGGAAATTTGCTTCTACTTGGTGGAGGCTGGAGGAGCAGAGGATCAACATGGACATTAGTACAGTTTCTTGGGAGATTTTCCTAGAGAGGTTCAGAGCACGCTTTCTCTCAGTATAGTGGAGACAGTGTCGAGTCAACTAGTTTCATGCGTTGTGTCATTTTAGCATGACTGTTGATCAGTATGAGCACAAATTTTATGAGCTCAACAGTATGTCGGCATTGGGAACGATGAGGCTATGTTGGTCGAACACTTCTTGAGAGGTCTTAATGACCGCATTAGTAGGGGCGTGCGAGTGTGCGAGCCTGCATCAGTTGAGTTAGTTGTGGCGAAAGCCAGGCTAGTGGAGCAGAACCTTGCCCAAGCTCATTGTGGTCAGTCCGGAGTTCAGATTGGTAGTGTGCCATTCAGGGGATCTGGATCTAGAGGGAATCAATCCCAGGGTGTTGTACCTTACAGGAGTTCTCAGACACCCGCTAAGGGTGGGCAACAGTAGCAGCAACAAAAATTTCAGTCTAGGCGGAAACACTTTTAGGGTTAGCATTGGGGCAACTCTCAGTCTAGGAGGAACAAGAATTGACAGAGGAATAGACAGAGTTTCCTGGGACAGTCCTCATAGAGTGCTTCACAGGCCCCGAGTAGGGGAAGTTTCCAGTAGTCTAGTGGGCCGACTAGAGTTAGAGGACCTGGTAGGGGAGCTTGTTTCTCCTATGGTTAGTATGACCATATAGTTGCACATTGTCCACAACGTTCACAACATACTGGTAGTCAAAGGCAGGCAGCGTCAGAGCCTACAGTTGGAGATGCAAGTCGATCCCATAAAGTTTTTGCGGTGGTATATGATCGCCAAGCTGAGCACCAAGGCACCGTGATCGAGACTATAGGTGTGTTGGGTGGTATATCTATCTCAATACTGTTTGATTCGGGTGCTTATGATCCCTTTATATCTTCATCCATTGAGGAGCGATGTGGGCTCGCATCTGCTAGGCAAACAGATAGGTGGCAAGTAGAGTTGGCTAGTGGTTTTCGTGTGGTCGTAGATTCCTTCATTCCCATATGTGAGTTGGACCTAGGACCCTTTGCTACCATAGTTGATCTTCGAGACATTCCTTTGTGGTCTTATGGAGTTGTGTTGGGGATGGATTGGTTAGCATCTCACAGTGCTAGTGTAGACTATCGCCAAAAGATAGTGGAGTGTCTAGATGATTATGGCAGGAAAGTTGTGATAGTTGGTATTCCTAGACCTATTTCACTTCATATGATCTCTTCTATGCAACTTAAGCGGTGTATGCGTCAGGAATGTCAGCTTTTTGCAGTTTCTCTATAGGACATGGATGAGGAGAGAAGAAGGGAAGTTGCTCTTGATAGTCACCCTCTTCCTTGGGAGTACGTCGATGTGTTTCCTATTGACATTCTTGATATGCCTCCAAAGCGAGACATAGATTTTCGCATTGATTTAGTTCTTCGAGTAGAACCTATTTTGAGAGCACCATATCAGACGACCACTCAGGAGTTGTTGGCCAATGGATTCATTCATCCTAGTGTTTCTCCTTGGGGTGCGCCAGTTATCTTCGTGAAGAAGGATGGTTCTCTTCGGTTATGTATTAATTATCAACAGTTGAATAAGGTAACCATCAAGAATCGATATCCATTGCCTCATATAGATGATCTCTTTGATCAGGTAAAGGGAGCTAGGGTGTTCTCTAAGATTGATCTAAAATCTAGGTATCATCAATTGCGCATTCATGATGCAGATGTTCATAGGACGACTTTTCGTACCCGTTATGGTCACTCTGAGTTCACAGTGGTGCCATTTGGGTTGTCGAACGCACCTTCAATTTTCATGAGCCTCATGAATGAGGTTTTTCACACCTATCTTGATTGTTTTGTCCTTGTGTTCTTTGATGATATTTTAATTTATTCTAGAACTATGGAAGAACATGAGGGCCACTTGCAACAGGTATTGCAGTGCTTGAGGGAGAATCAGATTTATGCCAACTTGGCAAAGTGTGATTTCTTCCAATCTGAGGTGAACTATCTTGGTTATGTAGTTTCAGGAGAAGGTGTATTTGTGGATCCTTCCAAGATCCAAGCCATTGTAGATTGGCCAACGCCGACTAATGTTACTGAGGTTCGAAGTTTTATGGGTTTGGCTGGATATTACCATCGCTTTGTTCAGAGTTTTCCCGGATAGGTCACCCGATCACTTCTCTTTAGAGGAAAGGGAAGAAGTTTGTTTGGTCAGAACAGTGTGAGGCAGCTTTTCGGACTTTGAAGGAACTCCTTGTTAGTGCTCCGATTTTGGTAGTTCCTGATCCATCCAGAGATTTTACGGTTTGCACAGATGCCTCTTTAGAAGGCATGGGAGTAGTGTTTATGCAAGATAGTCGTGTGGTAGCCTATGAGTCTCGCAAACTCAAGGACCATGAGTTGAACTATCTAGTTCATGATTTAGAAATGGCAGCGGTAGTTCATGCTTTAGTGAGGTGATGACATTTTCTGTTAGGGCATCTGTTTGAGCTGATCACCGTAGTTTGCAGCATATTTTCATGCAACTGAACTTGAATGCTTGACAACGAAGATGGATGGAATTCCTCTGCGAGTCTGATTTTGAGGTTCGTTATAATCAGGGGAAAGAGAATGTAGTGGCAGATGCTTTGAGTCGTAGGCGGCATGAGGTTACAACATTGTCCCTTGGGGTGGATTTGAGAGAGAAAATCCTTGGGATTCTTCCTCAGAACACCTGGTATCAAGAGGTTAGAGTTGTGACTGAGATTGGAAGGCCATTAGAGGGCAGATATTTTGGATATAACCTTGAGACATATGGTCTTCTTCGACATCTTGGGTGGATCTATGTACCTCCATTGGATGGACTTCGTATTTTGATTCATGACCAAGGCCCATCGTGCACCTTGTTGGGTGAATATTTTGTCACCAGCGTACTAATGACAAAACATAGAATTCACACAACGCTATGCTAAGAAATTAATCTCTCCTCTCATCAAGGGGAGGTTCCCTATGAAATTTCTCCTCTAATTAACAAGAAATTAAATTTGTGGGTTGGTGTTGGGCATATAACTCTTTTTTATTAGAGTTTATGTATTCTCCCTTCACCTAGTTACAATTTCTCTACCTCTTCAGATATTTAAAGAAAAGAACTATTAATCTAACAAACTACACAAAGAGTTACTTTTAAGCAGCACAAAGTCTCCTTTACGGTTACACTAATTCACACTGATCGTTACAAATCAAACAACTAGAAACTTAGCTCAAAGCATAAAGTCTTCAAGTATAGATTTCTAATCCATTAAACTACTAATAACCACAACAATACAAAGCTTACTACAAGTTACTTCCTTTATCAGCAGATTTCCCAAGTATGCTAAGAGCACAAAGTCTATTGGCAAGATTTGAGAGCTCTTTAACCATGTAGCAACATCTTAAAGATCAAATAAGTAAAGATAATATGTATTCAATGGACATAGGAACATTAAATAATATAAACAAATTTATTGATACAACACAAAGTTTGCAATCAACAAAACTGTTTTCTTTATTTGTTTGATTGAATTCTCACCACAAAGCCCAAAGTCTTAATTGGGATAAAAATCCAGCAGAGTTTCGCTAAGCATGAAAAAGATAAAAATATTTACAAAAAGGTCCTCCTTATATAGGAAAAGAAGTTGAGAAAAAGGTGGGCACAGTTGACTTATTCAACCACACAGTCCCATTTTACTACAACTACTACATAAAAAAATTTACACCATCTATTGGTGCAGCTGCATGAAGAAAGAGTGCCAAAAGGGGGAACTTCATTCTTGATTCTCTTCTTCGTTGGATTTCTGAAAACCTTGGAACTTAGCGAGGATGGATTTGACCTCTGATTCGTTCAGCATCAAGGTAGAACTTGTGATGATTTGAACGCGAGTACTTCAAAGCTGACTTGAATTTATAACAATTTATCAAATGTATCAAGCGAGAAGTCTTGTCCCGTGCATTGGTCCATCAAGGAAAGAAATTCTTGGGTGACGACTTCAGCAGTGACGAGATTTTGATCACCATCATACAAATAGCAAGGGAGATCACCTACTTTAGCAAAAATAAGGTCAACCTCGTCATCACCTTCTTTCTTTTCACGATCCAGCTCTGCAATCATTAATTTCATTGTCTCTTGTTTATGAGACAATAATGACAAGATCTGAATATACTTCTCCCTTGTGGGAATTACCTTGTTCTCAACCAGGACATCTATCCTGAAATCCTCCATTTTGCTCCAAAGGGTAGTGCTTTTCACAACTTCCTCAATTTCATGTGATAAAGAGGTTTTGAGTCTTTGCATCCGACTCTGGACCACTTCATAATCAGACAATAGTTCCACTGTTGAGCTCAGAAGATGAGAGCCTTCTGACCTTAGCCGCGAGATCCATTCATCCATGACCCGACTTTTAGCTCCTACCTGTTCAATCTTTTTGAGAGCTTTGGTGTCTATTGATGACCCTGTAGGTTCAACCTCTTGAGAGGATTGTGTTACCTTTAAGAGGACGTTGGTCAACTGCTCACACTTCTACTTCAGGTTATTTTTCTCATCCCTCTCCTAATCTAGTCTTCTTAACAAAGAATTAAGGGCTGTCTGAGAATCTAATTTCACACTTTCATGTGTCTCCACTCCGAGCTCCACAACCTGCATGGTATAATCTTCTGATTGTATGTTGCCTTTGTCCTTGTCTGACGATGGCACCATAACTTCAGCGTATTTTCTTTTGGAAGCTGGGTCTACTACCACCCGAGATATTGTCTCTGGCTTCTTTGTTCCTTTAGGCTTTGGAGGAACCAAAAGTTCAAAGTCAAATTCATCAGGAGATATTACCCATTTTTTCCTCTTAGGGGCCACTACTTCCATCCAAGGGGGTAGTTCTGGATTGGATGATGGAGTAGTAGCTCCTTGCTAACTTGGGGTCGAAGATTCTAGAGTAGGTTGACTGGAACTTGGAGCAGTTGTGAGTGTAACTGATGGTGCTGATATTGAAGCATCTAGTGGAACATTTGTTGCTGCTACCTCTTCAGTTACAGGTGGGAGAGTTGAGGGTGCCGTGAGTGTAACTTCAGCACTTACCAATGAAGGGATTGTTGTGACGGTGGTAGTAATGGCGGGTAAATCTACTGAAACCTGTTCTGCAAGTGCATCTTGCAAGGTTTCATTAAAATCCATCATGGTAGACTCAAAAGTAGATGAAGGGATATCATCTAAAGTAGAGAAGTTGGTTATTGTAAAAAATTGACCAGCGGTCTTTGATTGCGGCATGCCCATACTTAGATCTCCATCTTCATGAACATCTTCATCCTCTTGATCAGAGTCCAAGTCAGAATCAATAGAGTGAACGACTACTTGTGAGATAACTGGGGCATTAACTTCAGCTGGGCGTGATACTTCTTTTGCCTGTACTTCCTCTTGTTGAGGAATTTCACCTTCTTCGATCTCTTTTCCCTTCCCAGCTTCACTAGCAGGCGGTTGTTCTGACTCTTTCGTCACTGCTTCCTGTGATACAGATGATGATTCGCCCTGCTTCGACCGTTTAACTGTAAATTTGATTTTAGGTCCTTTACCCTTTGATTGTACCACAGGAGCTGAAGATAGTGCTTGTGGGTCTGCCCTGCTCTTGGTTCTTGTTTCAGTTGTCGTTGTCTTGCCCAATGGACCATCACTGTTGTCATCATCTCCTGAACTAGTGGGAAGTTGTTTCATCCTGAGATTCTTCTTTAGCAACCAAGCATTGGTGTTTGCTAAGATGGGAGAGATCCTTTGCGTAATGGACTTGCTTTCCTTCTTTATCCATTGCACAAGTGGAAGTGGGGAATCGACAATCTTCTTCTCATAATAAACAGGATCCACTATGTCATCTGTGTTTTCCATAGTCATTGGGATCTTAGCTAGATCCAGATTTTCAATTTGTTCTAGAGTAAGGCGACTGAAATCCATCCTTCTTATATCCTCCTTCTGACAATCTGCCCAAACATCCTCAAACCTATAAACATGAGTGTATGTCCTTTTGAGTTTGCTCTTTATACCTTGAAAATCAAAATCAGTTCGGGCCTTGAATCTTCTCATGGTATTCCACTACATTTCCTCCTCCATATTTTTGGCTTTGGGATTGGTTAGCACGGAATACCTGCCAATTGACTCTGGGAATTTTAGCCCAGTCTTATGTGCTTGTGATTGTTTCTCATGCACACTAATCAGTTGTCTGCACAGCTCCATAAGGATGATTTTATCTGAAGGGCTCACCTGAGAAGCATCCAATTCGGATATAGGTGAATGTGGGAAATTGTAGAAACACACACCCAAAATGAGACACCCTGTTGTAAGCAGCCTCTGATATTCTTCTCTTTTGTAGGCCTTTATCAAATATGCACTTCCATACAGCAAAGAAGGCATCATTAACCCTCATGTAATGATTACCTTGATTTTTGATAGTTAGCTGATCATAGTACTCCCAAACGGGCACCACTCTTATGTCACCCTTGGTAGACAAGCCTGGATATTGCCTCATTGAAGCAATTGCGTAAACCAGGTATGAGGTCATATAAAACTTCAGTGTTACCTTGACCTCTTTCAATTGGGTGCAAAGCGCATCACTGATTTGTTCTCCCCAATCAATTCTTGCAGCTCCCTTTCTGATTATATTCATGTAGTAAATCATCTAGCTTTGGAAATAATGAGTCTCTTTTAATCCTCTCACTCTGGATAACATAGTGACCATGTCATTATATTCCTCATTAAAATCACTCCTGTGGAAAGACTTAGGCCATCGTGAGGTGAGGGAAGATCTAGCAGTAGAGAGATAAACAGTATTGATCACCTTTCTGCATTTATCCTCATGTTTCTCGTATTACTCTTGAGCACTCTCTTGAGAAATATCAACTACTTCGTCAGCTGATGAGCCTTTGAAAACACTATTGAAGAATACATTGTTTAGAGTCATTATGACCTTCTGATCATCATCTTTTACTTGCCTTGTGCTTGGATCAAAGTGATCAGCCACTGCTAGTACAAATTCAAGATCGTGAGCCGCGACTGGGAAAGATGCATACTTATGTAGCTCAAATTTGATTAAACTCGTCAAGCGTGCAGGAGCCTTCTGAACCCGGTCAACAAACTCTTGCATGTCAACATGCCCAATTTCGGTGTCCCTGATCTCCTTAATGTTTGAGTCCATTGAACTCTCAGGGTACATATTCAAGTACCTGTCGTACTTGTATTTCATCTTTTTTGATGATGCTTTACTCGGAGAAGGTTGTCCTGAGGAAGACTCGGGCTTGTTGTGAGAGAGCTTTGACATTCGTGCACAATGACTGCATTCAATAGTGATAATTAGCCATTCATCATTATCAAAAATCAATTTTTCTCAAACGGATCGAAAAACGGGACTCAGAACAGGCTTAGGAGTAAAACTGCCAAAAACAACAGGTCGGGGAAAAAAGTCCGAACTGCTCTTTTTGAAAACAAAAATTGCACATCGGACTTTAAAGTCCGATGTGCAATTTGGTATGCTTAAACCAGCACATCGGACTTTGCACCATGGGAAAGTTTAAGGAGCACATCGGACTTTAAAGTTCGATGTGCTTGCTTAAGGGAAAAACATCTGGTTGACATGTTGGGTTTTAAAACCCGACATGTCAACCCCTACCCCTCCGCATATCGAATTTTAAAGTTCGATATGTGGAGGTTAAGATCCCCGCATATCGGACTTTAAAACCCGATATGTGGAGATACTTTTCTCCAGTCAAGTCCGATGTGTGATTGTAGAAAAGAGCTTCAGAAGGCAAGAAGGGAGGAGCAATTGGATTTTAAAGTCCGATTGCTCTTCTGACACACACAAAGCAAAACAACAAAAACAAACAAGGAAGAAAACAAACGCAAAAAGGAAACCTGAAAGAGAAAAAAAAAAATGAGACCCTACCTCTTCCAATTCGCCAATGAAAAAGGATCCGACAATCGAGCAAGGGAAATCCGAATCATGATGAGCAGGAGCAGAGGAGGGCGCGCGGAGGAAGAAAACAGAGCATAATTAAAAATTAAAATGCGTAAAATAAACTTAAAAAGCAATTTAAAAAACCCTAATTAGCAATAAATGCTAATTAATACAACTCGCAGTTGCATGTCAGGTTTTAAAGTCCGACATGCAAGCCAGGGACAGTTGCAAGTCAAACTTTAAAGTCCGATCTGCAAGCAAAAAAGCTACAAATACATACTGGACTTTAAAGCCCGGAGTGTATTGATAACAAAGAAACCTTAAAGTCCGAACTGCCGAAAAAACTGCAAAGCTAAGAAACAAGGAAAACAATAAAAATGAAACAAAAAAAATGAAACGAACTAACCGACCGAGTCGATTAAGCTCTCTCGGAGAAGATAAGGTACGAAACGGACCAGTTTCGAAGGGTTGCCTCACGATTTTGGCCATGCTGAAATCAAAGACAACACACCTTATTTGTGTTAGGACCTAGAGGCAACTGAGAGGGGTGGGGTGAATCAGTTGTCTATTAATTTCAACCCAAATATACTTTAACCAAACTTAGTGCATAATACCAGTAAACCAAACTTAGTGTCGGTAGACAGTTTAGCAGTTAATAACAAAACCGGTAAAGTTTAATGCATGAAACATAAAAACAAATAACATACACAACACATAACACAGTTATTTGTACGTGGAAACCTTGTAAGGGGAAAAACCACGGCGAGAAACCTTACCCACAATCAGATGATACTACTGCAGATAGTATGTGTGTACAAATGGGGTCTGCACATGTAGAAAGACCAACTGCCTAGAGCTCACTGCTCAATCACAAAATGAGAGTCACACTAACTACAATTGGATGGTTAAATCCAATGATAATGTACTGCTCAAAATAGCATCTTCATATGCTGGATTCAGTAGCGGTTAAGCTCTGATTTGCCTTCCTCATACCTTCCTTGAATCTTCAAATGATGTATGCGTGTATAGCTCTACTTATATTCACATATACCTTATTACAATCATTTTTCACACTCCTCTATATAATCTCACAAATGAGATCTTACATATATATCAAAACCTAAGACCAAATATATAGGTCGGCTCACTAAGATATTACAATAAAATCAATTACAAATGAACCAATATGCGATGCATGATATCAGCTCAATGCATTTACAATAGTAACAAATCATCTCCATAATGTGTCGTGCTGATTTGGAATAGATAATACTTGCCAGTCCATAACCTAGACCTATTTGCCGATAACAGCAAATATGCAGACTCGATTGTACCAATAATCAAATCACCAAAGCCAAGTGTCCAAACAATGTCTGCGACATAACCAAGTAATCTCCAGATGATAACAAATCATCCTCAGTGTCGGTGAACAATATAACTTGCTAGTGAACCAGATACCGGTGACTGTGCATAAGTCACTGAACATGCCGGTGAACATAACCAAAGATCTCCAAGTGCTGATAAGTGTTCTCAAGTGTTGACAAGTGTTGACATCAATGACAAAACCAATGCAACACATCCATAATACCAACAATTCGGCACATCCTGGTGTCAAGAAGATGCATGCAAATCTTAGACAAATATATCATTGGGCTGGAATGAAACGTGACATTGTTGATTTTGTGTCGAAGTGTTTCGAATGTCAGCAGATAAAAGCGGAGCATCAGCACCCTGCAGGGCTTTTATAGCCTAATTTGGTATCGGATTGGAAATGGGACATCATTTCCATGTATTTCATAGTTGGGTTGCCTGTTTCTTCGCATCGTCATGATGCCATCATGGTCATTATTGATAGATTGACCAGAGTTGCTTATTTTGTTCCTGTTCGATATTCCTATAGAGCAATAGTGGTGGCACGAGTTTTCATGGGAATCCTAGGCATATCATTTCAAATAGAGATCATGTCTTTACTTCAACATTGTGGACCTCACTTCAGCATGCTTTAGGGATCCAATTGAACTTTAGTTCAGCTTATCACCCACAGACCGAGCGGGTGAATCAAGTTTTAGAGGACATGCTTCGCATGTATGTTATGGACCAACAATCACGGTAGGAGGAATATCTATATCTTGTGGAGTTTGCTTATAATAATGGATATCGTGGCTCTATAGGTATGTCTCCCTTCCAGATATTGTATGGTCGTCCTTATCGTACTCCTTTGAGTTGGGATCGGTTAGAGGACAGGTTGCGTATAGGACCAAAAATGCTTCGCGAGATGGAGCAATAGGTTGAGCAGATTCGTGGGCATTTGGTAGCAATACGGGATAGGCAGAAGAAGTATGTCGATGCTCACAGAGTGGATCATCAATTTCTGTTGGCGATTGTGTATTATTGAGAGTGCGTCCGCGAAAGAATCTAATCCATTATGAAAAGGGTTCTAAGTCAACGCCTCTTTTTGTTGGCCCTTTTGAGATCCTTAAGAGGATATGACATGTTGCCTACCGTCTTGCCTTCCCACCGAGCCTATTTCGCATCCACAATGTTTTTCATGTTTATGTTTTTAGACCTTATCATTCAAATGTGACCCATGTTCTTGATTGGAACGCATTGTAGGTAGAGGACGAACAACTTTCCATGGAGCCCATGCCCATTCTGCAGCGTCAGGGTCTGACCCTCAGGGGTCGTAGCATTGATCAAGTAAGGGTCCTATGGAACCCAAATGATGAGACCTTGACTACATGGGAGGATGCGATGAAGATGAGAGAGCTATACTCTTATCTGTTTTAGGTTTCCAAGAAGTAAGCCTAGTTTTGGGGGGGAGGATGTGGTACCCCTCCCTCAATCAAACTTTTTAGATTCATTTTTTGACTCCAGTTGACTTTTTCAGTGGATTTATGCTTCCAAGTTAACCACAAACTTAGAAAAATATCTATACAAGGAGATATGGTTGATTGGTTTCCTTTTGTAACTTCCATAGACTCTATACCAACTATGCATTGACGAGAAGGCCTACAAGGTAAAATTCTTGAAGCAAATTCTAGATATAAAAACATCTATTGGTATAGAATGATTGATGGTTTTCTTCAAAACTATTCAAAAATAATGTATGTTTTTATGTGGCAATTCTAAAACAATATCTATTTATGTTTTTATGTGGCAATTCTAAAACAATATCTATTTTGTTTACTTGTTTATGATTATAAGATAATACAATCCATTTTTACAATTTATAGAAACAAATATATTTATTTTTTGTTTTTTTATTTTTCTTAATTTATCAATTGTTTTTATAAAAATGATAAACAAAAATTATTAAAACATGTTTAATTCATAATATTATATTTTTAAAAAAATTTATAAGTTTATATTGTAGAAACTTATCATAATAACCATACTTTTTGTATTAAAATCATAATAAATTTGTTAATATTATTCATATAATATAATAAATATATTTTCATATTATACTTAATACAATAGAATCAATTCTACCCACGAGTTTACCTCTTTTAACAAAAGAAACAAGTGAGCAATTCAACACCCTAGAAGCACATAAATAATGGTGAAACATTTAAACATATAACTATTTCAAAATAAATATATTTATTAAAACCTGTACAACATTATATTTAAATATTATTTTATTAGAAAATATAGTTTCTCCAATCCCTAAAATATAATTTCTCCAATCCCTTCGTTATTACCTTCTAGTTTCCTAATTGCTCCTAAAATCCGATAACCATAACACCTGAAAATCAATTGCTCAAATTTGAGTATGACAAACAAATATAACATCTTCACTTCGTTCCAAAGACATATAACAATCGGCCTCTGTTCTGCAACTATCAGGACTCTGATTTCAAGTTTTCTCAAATTCTGATAGATACATCAATAATTTTTCTCAACGGAAGAAATATCTACAACAGGGTTAGGAATCATGTCCTACATGAAAGCGTCGCGTAAGTACGCGAATAAATTAAAAGAGGAAATGTGCTGTCTGTACGAATAGATACCCCAAATCATTTTTCAAACCCTAGCGTCTCCAATTCAGACGCCATAAAATAAACCAAAATTTAGAGAGAAATTTAGTAACAATTAAACACGGAGGAATTGTGCGAGACTACGTACCTGGTAGGATAAAGTCGCTTCAGGTGTTTGAAATTCCTTTGTCATCAGCTTTTGTGTGTGCAATAGAGAAGCATAATCCATGAAAATAACAAACAAAACACAACCAAGCAAAACACACGGGAAGCCCGAGCCTAGTAAGAAAAAGGCAGGGCGGGGAAGGGCGTCATGCCTTCCCCAGGTAAAGAAAAATATTATATTAAGATACCATGGCCTGCCTGCAAGCGCACCTGCAAAGGCAACGCCATATACACCCAAAAACCCTTCAAATCGGTGGATATTTACATAGATCGGTTGTCTTTGCTTCTCCTTCAAAGAACATGGTAAATTTCAGCCAATAGTGAGCAGTTTACCTTCAGATCTGTAAAATTTTGCCAATCTAACAGATCTGGATACAAAGCGAGCGTTACAAACATAAAATCATCTAATTATTCACTAGGCGTTACGGATCCGAGAACTTCACGCAAATTTCTGCAAAGTACTCGCCGTAACTCTTCTGAAAATGTTCGCGAGAGAAATTCTGGTAGACTGAAGAGGAAAAAACTCCTGAATATCTTCAACAGCTTTTCGTCCACAGAATCGAACCCTGGCGGATGCATTGACAAAACTGATACATGGTTCTCTTTGAAAACCTGCTGCAATTTAAGGAAATTCAGGGGAGAAACAAACGGTTCAGATTACCCCCCAAAAAAGCGAAAATCGACGGAGATCATTTAAATACGTCATTTTCACACCTCTTTGTCAAAAGTAGGTGGAATGAACATGACTTGGCTTTTTCTTAGGACCATACAAATGCTTTTCCATTGTATTTAGTTGGGTGAGATTGAGACTCGAACCGTCAACTTGTGGTTAAAAATTTATGGCTATACTAAATATCGTAAATAATTATATGAATGATAATTTTTTAAGGATTTATTTTACTTTGTGGTTGATAATTTATGGTAATTTATACTAAATATTTTTAAAGATTTATAATAATTTGTGGTTAATAATTTATCATTATATTAATAGTATTTTTTGGTTTGAATTAATGAGAGAATTTAATATTTCTACATGTCTATATATATAACATGAAATATACAAACATATATATTTTGGTAAAGTATTTATTTAACACTAGTTATTATTATATTTATCTATTATGATTTTTAGTGGAGAAGAAAACTTTGGACAAAAAGATTAAATGAAGTAGTTGAAACTAAAAAATATCAACATAATCTCAACAAATTTGAAGGGCACTTGGCGTAACAATGGAGTCATTGTAGTAGTCGCCTAAATTACAAGTTCAAATCTTTCACCATAAATAAATAAAAAAATTATGGGATCATAAATACCCTTAACTGTTTAAAAATAATGATGAAGAAAAAAAATTATTTGTGGGTTTGATTTCATTTCTTAACCTTTGTTCTAAGTTGTATTTAGGATGAAAGTTCTTTTCAAGCTACATTGGGTCTTAGAATCATTAGGTTTTCACAATCCATAATAAATAAAATTTAAAGTTTTTGAAGAAAATTGTATATTAATATTTCATATCACACACCATAATATATAATCAAGATGATAAGGGAATGATAGATTGTGGAAATTGCCTAAACTAGGCATGCTTAAATAATACTCAAGATGTCAAGCTACTTGGATTATATGAAAACAATGCGGAAAAGACCAAAAGGTGGAATAAAATAAAAGTGTCACTAAAAATAAAGAGATGAAATAGTGTAGTGTGTTATGATAAGACAAAATGAAATGAAATAAACAAAATAAAATAGTAATTTTTTATTTTATTTTTTTAATCCGTAATGTCTTTTTTATACTATAGTTTCTAGCCAGTGGGGCTCACAATTGGGAGACCCCCTCCCCATGGTTACAATATCATATGAGATATTAACACCTCCAAGTTCGAGTTTCTTTATCGCTTCTATTGTTTTTCTCTCCTTATTGTTCCATATTCTCTCCTTATAGCTCTTGCACCTTATCACTCCACACCTTCTCTTCTTCCACCATTCACCCTTATCACTCCTCGCCCCCGTCACCTTCTTCCACCCCTCCTCTTCACCTCCGTCCTCCTACCTCTAGTTGTTGCCACCTACCAACCTCCCTTCTACCATCATCTTTTGCTTGTCTCCCTCCTTCTGTTGTTCAATGCACATCAACCTCCAAATTTAAATGAAATTCACCTACAAATTATAATAAAATGACCTAAACCACTATGCAGTACATAGAACTAGCTTTTCATTGGTATCTCATTTGCAAAATTTCAACACATTAGTAGATTGTTATGGCCTAGAGAAAACAAGCTTTGATAGGGCTCTTAGGAGGTCAACTTTGGCTCTTTTCGTAACTGGCACATAGTTCCTAATATAAACAATAACTCAATTAAAAAAATTCTACCTTCTGCAGTGACAATGATGAGGCCCAGATTGAACTAACAGAGAGCGATCGGGGAGAATGGTGATGGGAGCTAGGTTTCGCATGGGCTAGGGGAAACCCTAGCCGTGTGCCTGGTTCTCTCTATTTCCTGTGTGAAGGGGGATAATTGTTGTGTGTGGCCAGGGGTGTGGTGATCTTGCATGCGTGGGGGTTCATGTTGTGAGGTGGCTCCTGGACGTCCCCTGTGTTTTTCTCGCTCCACTACGGTCGGGGTGTTTGGTGTGCGGGTTGTTTGGGGTGTGAGGAGTTGGTGTGGGGTTTGTATTTTCTATAGGGTGGTGCTCTCTTTTGTGGGGTTTTGGTTCTCTCTTATTAGGGTGTCTGCGGAGTGATTTTTGGTTCCAGTGCATGCATGGCCCATCTTCGGGTTTCTTCTAATCTCGCGATTGTGGAGGCTATGAATGTTGAAGACTTGATTAAGGGTTTTGTTGAAGGTGATGCCTCTTCTAAGGGAGCTCCGAAAATCAAGAAGGTGAATGAGTGTTTGGAGAGAAGTCGGGTGCGTCTCGTCTTGGTTATTCAGTCGGAGACCATTGCGGATGATATTGCATATTGGAGCAACCATGCTCTTATCTGCAAATTCTTAGGGCTTCAACTTTCGTTACCTGTCTTGGAATCTTGGGCGAGAAAGGTTTAGAACCCTGAGGGGGATATGGAGATAATGTTAGCCTCCAACAATTATTTTCTTGTTATCTTTTCATGCATGGCGGAGAGACATAAAGTCTTTGAGGGAGGCCCATATTTCTTTAATCAAGTTGGGCTCTTTATTAAACCTTGACATGTTGGCTTTAACTCTGCAGAGGAGCTCCCCTCGAGAGTTTCTGTTTGGATCATAATACAAATGTAATTTCCTATGCTCGGATATGTGTTGAAATTGATCTTAATAACCCATTACCAGATTCTGTAGAAATATGTCTTGGATCTGAGTCTTGGATTCAACAGTTGGATTATGAGACTTTGCCATTTAGATATAGAATCTGTCATGAATATGGACACTTGCAAAGGAGATGCCCGAGATTCAAGAATACCTCCTCGTCTGATGCTCCCTCTAATTCAGCCCCAAGTGCGGATAAGGGGAAGACTCTTGTGTCTGAAGGTGTTATTGATAATGAAGGTTTTATTCCTGTTAAAAATCATAATAGAGGTAGAGGACAAAATCATACTTAGACAGACAAATAGAACGATGGGGTCTATAACCGCTATGAGATTCTAGATAACTTAGTTCAGGAAGAAGGGATTCCAGTGCAAGTATCTCCAAGTGCAAGACTGTTGGGAGTGACATTGGAGGAAGAAAATGGAGAGGATCTTCGAAGTACTGCAATTGGGGATCAGGTCGATGGGCAAATGGATACTTGCCTCCCTCCACAGATTCATATTGCGGTAGAATCTAGTGGCACTTTAGTCATGAAGGATGAGACTGGTGTGGGTGCCTCAGTCTCTCCTTCCATGAAGGTAGCTTTGGATCTCGTGAAGAGCAACAAGACTATGCTAGCCTTAGGCATACAACAAAAACCCCTTAAAAAGGGGTTTGTGGAGAAACCCTTGAGAAGTTGTCGGAAGATAGATCAGGAGAAGGTGAAGATGGTTGGGGATACTCTAGTTGAGTCTGGGTATGTTAAACCCATTGATTCACATTTCTCCCACCCATATAAATGATTGTCTTATCATGGAATGTGAGGGGTTTGAACAACATCCCTCGACAAAAGGTTGTTTGAGATCTGATTGGCTTTCATGCTCTAGACATTATGTTCATTCAGGAAACTAAATTGTCAGTGGGAGATATGGGAAGTATAGCCTCTAGGATATGGTCATGTGGGGCCAGCGAGTATGTTGGAACCCATGGCAGCTCTGGCGGTTTAGTTTGCTTTTAGGATATGAGGAAGATTGTTCTGTAGTGGTGGATCTCTAGTCGCTCTTTTATTTATATGGTTGTCTCTTGTGTGGATTCAAGTGAGACCTGCCTTTTCTCTAATGTTTATGCTTCTACTACTTTTTTGAGGAAATCACAACTTTGGGATCATATTAATTTTGTTCGCTCCCTGATCCCCTTTGTTCCTTGGATTTTGGCTGGTGAGTTTAATGCTATCTGTAGCTTAGAAGGAAAAAGAGGGGGTGTGGCTAGACTTGATCCCTCTGCCACTCTTCTTAATGATAATATTGAATTTATGAATGTTAATGATATTAAACCAAATAATGTAATGTATACTTGGAACAATACAAGATGTGGTATGGAGGCTATATCTGAGAGACTGGATAGATTTCTTGTGTCTTTTTATTGTATAGGAGATAGGTGGACTTCAAGTTCAGAGATTTTGGACTAGAGGGGCTCTGATCACTGGTCGATTAAACTCTCCTTGATCTCCTCCAACGGTTCTAAGAAATCCTCTTTTAAGTTTCAACTTATGTGGCTTAGGGACCCTTCTCTTCAGGACTTGGTGTCTGATTGGTGGTATGAAGGAAGGCCTTCTCATGGTACGACCATGTATTCCTTTGTTAAAAGATTGCAACATGTGAAGTATAAACTTAAGAAGTGGAATAGGCAATGTTTTGGGAACCTACATCATAGAAAACATGTAGATCAAGAGCGGTTAGACTCTAATACTCGTTTGAATCATGATCAGGGTCTTACTTTGGATCTAATCCTGAAGGAGGCTAAGGCTGCCAAGGATTTGGAGGAATGGGAGATTTGTGAGGAGATTTTTTAGAAGCAGAAGTCCATAATTGATTGGCTCCAGGAAGGGCATAGGAATGCCTCTTTTTTCCATAATTCTGTTAAGGCTAGAAGAATAGGTAACCTCATTATTTCCCTTGTATCTTCGATGGGAACTCACCTCTCCTCACTGAGGGATATCTCTCAAGAAGCTCATCAAAATTTTTTAGCTTTATTCAAGGAAGATACGCCCCTTACCCAGGAAGAGGATATTGCTATCCTGGATTGCATTCTGCCTCTTGTCTCTCAAGAAATGAACGAGGCCCTCATTCACCCTATCTCTTTGCAAGAACTAGAGAACATTGTTTTTCAGATGAAGAAAGGAAGAGCCTCAGGTCCTGATGGTTTCCCAGTGGAATTTTATCAAGAGTTTTGGAAGGTTATTGAATGGGACCTTCTGTATGTGGTTCAAGAATCACATCAAAATAAGCAAATGTTAAAAGCCATGAATGACACTTTTTTGGATCTGATTCCCAAGAAAGATAATGTAAATAGCTTTGATCAATTCTGTCCAATTCCTCCCTACTATGTGGTTTACAAGATCATTACTAAACTGATTGCTGAGAGACTCAAGCCTTGTCTAAAAGATCTTATCTCTAATGAACAATGAGGTTTTGTTGCGAGTAGGCAGATCCTTGATGGGATTGTGATAGCTTCGGAAGCTATTAATTCTATGGCTACTTCTAAGGAGAAAACTATGTTTATCAAACTTGACATGGCTAAGGCGTATGACAAAGTAAAATGGGCTTTTCTTCAAAAGGTCATTCGGTCTTTTGGATTTGGCCATGATTGGATTAATTGGGTTATGAGTTGTGTTTCCTATGCTTCCTTTTCTGTTTTAGTGAATGGTGACCCGTTTGAGCTTTTCAGTGCTTCTAGGGGTCTTCGGCAAGGAGACCTATTATCTACTTATTTGTTCATTATTATGGCTGAGGGACTTGGCAGATTGGTTAAATCTAAGGTTCAACGAGTTTTTATTCAAGGTTGGAGTTGGTGTGAGAACTTACCTCCCTAATCTCACCTACAGTTTGTTGATGATACTGCATTCATGGGAAGGGCCAAAATAAATGAAGTTGTTGGTTTCAAGAAAGCTTTGGATACTTATTTAGCCACCTCTGGGAAAAAGATTAATGAGACTAAATCCTTTATTTATTTCTTCAATACTCCCTGGCTTATTCAGCATAGGATTGCCCGGATCCTCAGATTATCTATTAGCTCTCTTCCTCTTGTCTACCTAGGGATTCTGATTGGATTGGATTCTCAGTGTAGGGCGTTTTGGCAGGATATTTTGGAGAAGTTTTGCATGAAGGTTAGCCATTGGACCAATAGATGGATTTATTCGGCTGGTAGGGTAATTCTATTAAAGTTTGTGGTCCAGGCCTTGCTTGTTTACATATGTTTTTAAAAAGTTGCTCCCTCAGGTTTTATGAAAGAATTGGATTCTTTTTATCATCAATTTCTTTGGTCCGACAACTTTCTTTCTTCAAAATGGAGCCTAGTTAATTGGGATTCTGTCTGCAGACCTAAGCAAGAAGGTGGTTTGGGTCGCAGACCTGCTGGTCTGATTTCTCATGCTTTAGCAGCTAAGTTATATTGGAGATGGTGTACTAGTCAGGATCAAGAATGGTCCAAAATTATTACTTTCAAATACCTTGGAGGGGGGGTGGATAGTCTGGAGGTGCCTCAGTGTAGTCTATTGGGGAGTGACTCCATGAATTTAAATACCCTTAAGGGGATAAGCTCATTAAGGAGGGTCTTTTCTAGATTTGCAATAGTGGCTCGGAAGCTCGTTTCTAGCACGACTCTTGGGATGGCCACCCCCTGATCTTGGTGCATTTTCCCCACCTTCAGCCCCTTTGTGACATTTTTGTGGGTGTTGGGTGGAGTAGAGTGGCATATATTAAGATGGTTGTTCAGAAGGGGCATGTGCAGGTTACTTGCTGGAAGAACCAGTGGGAGTGGCCACCAAGTGGTACCGATGCTAGCCATCAAGAGCTAGCTGGGATTTTAGCTACTAGATTATGTAATTCTCTTCAGGATAGAGATACTCTAGCTTGGAGCCCTAATCCAAAGGGCAAATATACAGTTACTTCTGGTTATCATGAGTTGGATAGACAGATGTATGGTCAAAGGGAGGTGCCTTGGTGGAAACAAGTTTGGAATGGCTTCTCGTGGCCCAAGTGTAATTTATTTCTTTTGTTGGTTGCCCAGAGTAAATGTCTTACTTGGGAGAATTTACGAAGGAGAGGCTTTCAGGGGCCATTGAGATGTGTTATGTGCAAGAAGAATGAAGAATGTGTTTCTCATCTATTTTTTCAATGCTCTTACTCTAGGGAGATTTGGCACCTGTGGTGGGGTGCTTGGAATCATGCACGTGTTCATGCCTCTTCCTTAGTTGTGTTCTGGGATAGTTTGGGTCACCCTCCTACCAAATCCTCTTTTTTGTAGGTTGCTTGGATTCTTGGCCCAACGTTCACCATCTGGAATTTATGGCTGGAAGAAGGATCTTTTAGGACTTGTAAATGGCAAGTGCCCTTGTTTGGAGGAAGATTGTGGGTAGGATTCAGGAGACCATTTTATCAAAATGTGATGTGTCAAGACCTGTTGATCCAAGTGATTCCTTTGTGTATAATTTAAATTTGGTTGACAATGAAATTAGGTCTCGCATTAGAAGGAGAGTAAGGCAATCCAGACAAAAAATTCAGAGAGAAGAGAGGTGGTGTCCTCCTCCTGAGGGAGTTTTAAAAATTAATACTGACGGCTCTTCTAGAGGAAATCTTGGATTTGCAGGTGTGTGCTGGAAAAGTGAGGATGAAATGAAAAATACGAATTTAGGACTAGTCCACACACCAATGGGACTCTTGGTGCAAGTTATGGAGTTATATGGAATAACTCAACTTCCCAAGGGATGTTCAATTGTTCTCTATCTCACAAGACCCCTCAAGCCAATGCCTTTGCTCTTAGATCACTGAGCAAAGTGACTTAGGGATGACAATCATGAGAATGAGGGATGTTTGATCATTCTAACATGAATGCAATCCTAAATGTGCATGATATTAACAAATATGGATTAAAATAGCATGCATATGATGATAAGAGGAAAGGATTAGTAAAAGAACTATCCTAACATGATACACTAGCTTAATATGATTATTATGATAATGGAAATAGTTCTAAAATGCTAGTTTAGATGATTTCTATTCAAAGAGAGACTTAATGCTTTATAAAAATGTGTATAGATTAGATGCATGAAACTTGGATTATCAAAATGGAGGAATGAGAGCTCTATTTATAGGAAAAATACGGCAATGGATGGTCAGGATTGCATGATCTTATCAAGGGCCAGGATTGAAAGCTATCAATCCATGTTTACAATTCTCACCAATGAAATGGTGACAATTTTCAATAAGAGAGTGCTCTAGAGGGGATGTAAGAAGCATTAAATGCTTGAGAAGACCTCATGGTTACCTTAGGAGGTAAGGGTTAAGGTTAGGTTAGGGTTATCCAATGGATAAAGCTTTTACCCAAAGGATAAACTCTTGTGCAAGGGTTAAAGAGATAACCAAGGTTAAGGCCACCAATGCTTGATGAGACCCTTGGGTTAGATGAGGGTTGAATTAACCATTAATGATTTGGAAGACTTTCAAGGTTAACTTGTTGAAGACATAAAGCCTTTAATGGTTTTCAAAGACTTCGAGGGTTTGAGAAGTGACTTCCCTTTGTTTAGGTACGTAACAATATTCAGGGGGTTGGTTAGGTTAATTTAGAAGGGATTAGAAGAATCTAGAAGGGGTTTTAGGGAGGCAAGTGGGAGATGTAGGAGAATGCAAGTGGATGGAGGGTAATTTTAATTAAAATAAATTGCTTTATTTCAACAAAATAGATGCAAGTGGGGGATTTAAATAAATTAGATTTATTTATTTGCCATGAGCAATTTAATTAAATGTAAATTTAATTAAAAGGGGAGAAAGGGAAATTAATTAAATAAAGTAATTTATTTAATTAAAGGATATGAAAGGCTTAGGTGAATTTAATTAGATAAATTGAATAACTTATTTAATCAAATAGATGAATGTGAATAATTTAATTAAATAAATTTTAATCAAATAGAGGAATGAGGTTAAATGAATATTAAATATTCACTTAGGAAAGTGGTCATTTTTATACGTCTACAGCAGGTATTGGAGGCATTGGTAGAGATAGCTAAGGTTGGGTTGTTTTCTTCTTCTCTACCTATAAAGGACACTATTCTAATAACCTTATGGAGGCCATTGTGATTCTTCATGCTATTGAGAAAGGATGTTCTCTTGGTTGGAGGAGGATATTTTGTGAGTCTGACTCACAGATTGTGATTAACATGCTTAATGTTCAATACCTGGATGAGGTTAATTAGCAATTAGTTATGATGGTTAAACAGATCTTGAGCCTGTGTTCTTCGATAGACCATGTTTCTTTGTCATATTCCTCATGAATGGAATAGTGTGGCTGATTGTCTAGATAAATGGGCTTCAAAGAACCAAGATGGATGGGATGTGGATGATTGGAGCCTCTTGAGGCCAGATTACTTGGAGATGATGGACAGGTTAATTATGCGGGACAAAGTTGTTTAGTTTTGCCCCTGGGGGGCTTAGGCTGGCCTTGGACCTCTGTTGCATTCTTTGATTTAATCTGAATAAATTTTTTGCCCCTTTTTAAAAAAATATAAAAAATAATGCGTCCCAGTTGACACTAGTTGGCTTAGTGGTGGATCTCACACCCCCTACCAAGAATTAAGTGATTGACACTATTTATAGAATTGACATCATTCTTACATCCATAGTACATTAGCATTATATTTCATAATTTTCAAAACAATATATTCTTTTTTATTTCACCAATAGTTGTAGAATTTGAAGATTAGCTCAACACTCTAGGATCACTAGCAAAAATAATGATAGCCATCCACAAGAGAGTATGCAATAAATGATCTTGCTTGATATTGACATGAATGAGATAAGATCTTATGGTCTATGATATAAAATGCCTCTTTCCTTTCAATTGAAATTTTGTTGTACAAATAAAATCACTGAACTTACACAACCCTTATTTATGACTTGCACATCGTGATAGCACTAAACCATCCATGGCAATTTTGAGTTAATTATCAACTAGATCATGCAGACTTACCAAGATAAATAGGATAAATTGTCATAGTATCATGATGTAGCCTCTTCCTTAATAGATTTTCATCTTTCACTATCAATAGCATTCCAAGGAGAGATAAGCATCATGCAAACATAGTGGAAAGCACCGCTTCCCTTGTACTCTCTAATGATGGAGTGGATGAGTATCATTTTGTGATCCATGTGCTCTATTATCCTACTATTTAAGATAAACTTGATCCTAGTAGTCTTACATGTGCAAACATATATTTAGAAAAATGGTATTCTCACATCTATGACTACTTCAAAATTAAAGTAATTTTTTTCATACCTCTTAAAAAACTCAAATTTGGATAAGAAAACTTTCAACACATCACATTATTCTTTCTAATATTCTTTATCATAAATCTTACAATGGTCTTCTATTATGATGTCTCACTTAGTTTGAAATACCCTTGCCCTTCAAGAATCTCATTTAGGCTCTAGGGGTGGACACTTTGGAGGTAAATCCTTGGATAATAAGTTGGTATGCATGGGTTACTATTGAAAAATATTTGAACAAGATTCCTTTGCCTTTATCAAGAAATATCCTCAATGTTGATAAGACAACAATTTAATTTGAGCTCCTATACATGAACTTCATGTCCAAGCATCTCCTTGGCCATTTTATATTGAAGGCTTGGATATTACGGGAAAAAATTATCCACATTTTGAAGAACATACCTCCATTATAATAGCTATATCACTTTACAAAGTGGGTGGAAGTTATTTTGATTTGATCCACTATTGTTGAAGCAATTTGTAGATTCATTGTAGAGAGTATAATTTCTCATTTTGGATTTCCTTCTATTGTTGATTTTGATAACGATATGCCATTTGAGAACAACAAGGTGATGGATTTCTTATAGAAATTTCACATTCAACATCATTTTTCTACTCCTTATTACTATCTCTAATGGTTAGACTAATGCTTCTGATAAGACTCTTGAAAAAAAAAATCATAAAACTATAATAAAAAATAGTAAGGATTACTCAATTAACTATATGTACATCATGGGATTACAATACAACTATTTGTATTACTACTATTACCACCCCTTAGAATCTTGTGTATGGTTCTTTAATGTTATTTTGCCTTTGGAGTCGAAAATTCCATCTTTTCAAGTTTGCATTAAAGGGTTGATTGATGATGACATTTATCAGGAAAATCAACTACATCGGCTTGAACTACTTGACAAGTATCACTTAAATGCTCTCAAACACCTTCAATCGTATAAAAAATATCTATCTAAATAATATAATCAAAATGTTCATTCTAGAAGCTTCAAGATAGGTGATCGAATTCTCTATGATGACCAGAGAAATGTAAATGCACCTCTAGGCTAGAAAGAGAATTTCAAGCCTAAGTGGTTAGGTCCTTACAAAATCGCCTATGTTTATGGTTCTACTACTTATGACCCATCTTTAATGGATAGCAAACCATTAAAGTAACCTATAAATTCAATGCATCTTCATTTCTATTATGCATATAACTCTTCACGTGACATTTGTATAACACCCATTCCTCGATAGGATTAATGTTGCTTATAGCATATCATTCCTTCATCAACATATTCTCTTTGCGAGTTCCGCCCTGCAACTCTCTCGCCCGTTTTGAGTTTGATTTTGTGTGCCTAGATGTCCGCCCCCTCTGGGGAGGCCCCCCCTCCCCTGCTGGACCCAACGCCCGATTCCACGGTCGGAGCGCATGCCTCTGGGCCTGTTGCGGGGTCCCCACGTTCTGCAGACCATACAGAAGAAAATGACAGTCTTCACACCCTTTCCACTTCTCCAAGTCTGACTGATTCTGGATCGAAAGGGGAGGAAAGGAATATACCCCATCCCGGATTGGAAACTTCTGTTGGTCAGATGGATAAGGATATTGTGGAGGTGAATCCCAAGTCTAGCTAGAAGAATGCCCTCCTTGGGTCAACAAATTCTATCCCTCTTGATGTTGTGGCCTCCTTCTCCCAAACGGAAGAAGGAACGAAAATCAAACTCCCGGACAACCTAATGGACAGAATCGCCGCCTCCCTTCACCTGGCGATAGTTGGTCGTTTCTTCTCCTTCCGACCTTCTATCGACATGGTCAGGCGTTGGGCAAAATCACACTGGAAGCTTAAAGGAATCCTGGAGGTTTCAGCCATGCCGGGGGGACTCTTTCTATTCAAATTTATCACAGAGGAGGATCTGATTTATGTCCTGTCGGGGTCTTGGGCTTATGGAAAGCACTTCCTAACCATGGCTAAATAGAAACCTGGTTTTGACCCCTCTGCAGAACTAAACCACATGGCCCCAGTGTGGGTTAGGCTACCTGGACTCCAACTGCAGTTCTGGGACGAACAAATCTTCCGCTGGATAAGAAACTCATTTGGCTACTTTGTTGCAGCGGACTCGGTCACTCTCAACAAGTCCAGGTTGGTGTATGCTCGCTTCTGTGTCAATGTTACGATTAACAAAGCCCTCCCAAACTTTATCTCCCTAAAGTCCAAATGGGGAAAATGGTCCCAGGCCATTGTTTACGAAAATGCCACCCTGTACTGCCAAAAGTGTAATACTCAGGGGCATTCCTATACTGATTGTAAAGCCCCTGTGGTAGCAGAACCCAAGATCAAGAATAAAGCCATCTGGGCTGAACCCATCAACCCTGGTGACCCATCATCCTCGGCCCCTCCTAAGCCGACTACTGAGAATGTTATTCCTGAAGATTACCACCACACAGACAAGGTCCTTGAGATCTTAAAATCCCCAGTGGACCCAGTCAAAAACTCTAACTACCCCCTGGAAGAGGGGGAGATCCCTCAGGCGATAGCCCTCATCATGTCCCCCATCCCCCGCCCTTCTACTTCCCCCTCACCCCATGCCCTCCTTGACCCCACCCCTGCTGTGGTTAAACCTCTCACGATTGGAAGTATCTTGCCTACCACTTCAACCCCTTCCTCCCCTACAGCTGGGGATGGAGAGGAGTACTCTGGAAACTCCCTGGCAACTCCGCTGAAAGTATCCCCCCCGCGTTCTCCTCAGATGGATAATGAAGAATGGATAACCCAGAAGAAGAAAGTCAAAGCCAAGAAAGATGATGTGGGGGGAAATGAAAGCAAAGTTGGGAGACCTACAATAAGAGTCCCGAGACACAAGGTTATGGCAAGGGACATTGCAAAGGGCAGACAACTGACCCTGGACGGACTTAGCAAAAGTAAGAAATGAAGTTCCTCTCTTGGAACATAAGGGGTCTGAACAGCCCCCAGAAGCAGTTCGCCATAAAACAACTCATTCTTGAGATGAAAATCGACATCTGTCTAATTCAAGAAGTTAAGATGCCTTCCCAAACCTTCGCTGTGATTGCTGGCAAACTTTGGCCTGGAGTGGACTACCTGTATGTTGACGCCTTAGGTGCGTCTGGAGGCATTGCTACCCTATGGAATCCCATTAAAATAAAAGGCAAGCTATTCACTAGCTCCCAAAATTTCCTAGCGGTTTCTCTCCACTATGGTGATATTTGCTAACAGATGTTCAACATCTATGCTCCCAACTCTAGGGCGGGAAGACAGATCCTGTGGGAGGAAATCTCTAATATCATTATGACTAATCAGAAGGACCAATTTATGCTCGCTGGGGATTTCAATGCCCCCCTCTACCCTTCCGAGAAGTGTGGTGGTCTGAAGGATTTCTCTGACAGCATGAGCGACCTAGCCAGCTTCATCAATGCTTCAAACCTAGTGGATATTGACCTTCAGGGTGCCCCCTTCACTTGGTCGAATAACAAGAAAGACAAACACCTCATCCAAGTCAGGTTGGATAGATTCCTGATCTCCACCAACTAGGATTTGGGAACAAGCTCCTTCCTGAAATCCCTCCCAAGGACGACGTCTGATCACAACCCCCTTCTTCTCCATTGGAAAGACATACCCTACTAGGGTCCCCCCCCCCTTCCGCTATGAAATCATGTGGGCCTCCCATCCTGACTTCAGGGATTTGGTTAGAGGCTAGTGGTCCACCTCGATCCAAGGGACTGCCATGTTCAGAATTATGGAGAAACTAAAGTTAATCAGCAGGGAAGTCAAAGGGTGGAACAGGAACACCTTTGGAGACATCTTTAAAAGAAAAAAGGACCTGGGATCCAGACTGGAACAACTTCAAATTTTAATGGCTACTGGTAACCCCTTGGACCCCATTTTGAAGGAGGAGGAAGATTGTCGCAAAAGCTGGAAAAATATCCTTGCCAAGGAGGAAGTGTACTGGAAACAAAGATCCAGGATCCAGTGGTTGAAAGAAGGGGACAAAAATTCTGCTTTCTTCCATAGATCGACTTCTAACCACAAGAGGAGGAACTACATCAAAAGTATTAAAGATGAAACTGGCCAGGAGATTTCTGATGACTCTCTGATTGGACAGAACACGGTGAACTTTTTCACCAGTTTGTATGCGGACGGTGGAACGGCTTCGCCGCTCCAGGACTGCCTCATTAGTAAACTGTCGATGGCCATTGAGGAGGACGACAACTGGCAACTCCTGTCCCCCATCTCTACTAAGGAAGTTCACAGGGCGGTCTTTGCTATGGGAGCTTATAAAACACCGGGCCCGGATGGTTTCCCCCTGGCCTTCTTCTAGGACTTTTGGGATATTGTTAGCTATGATGTTACTAAAGTTGTCCAAGATTTCTTCAAAATGGGGAGATTGCTAAAAAAGATCAACAACACTTTCATTGTCCTCATCCCCAAGACCACCACTCCCAGTTGCCTGAAGGAGTATCGGCCCATAAGCCTCTGCAATACCATTTACAAGATTCTCTCCAAGGTGTTTGTAAACAAAATTAAACCATTCCTGGAAAAATTTATCAATCTGTCTCAGAAAGGCTTTGTCTCGGGACAACAAATTCTGGATGCCGCCATTACAACTCATGAGATAATCCATTCCATGGATAGGAGCAAATTACTAGGTATGGCCCTTAAACTTGATATATCAAAAGCTTATGACAAGGTTAATTGGGAATTTCTTTTCAAAGTGCTCCTAAAACTGAGATTCAACCAAAAAATGGTGAGTATGATTCGTGAATGTGTTACCATGGTCCAATTCTCAATCCTGATTAATGGGACTCCTAGGGGAGGCTTCAAAGCTAAGAAGGGTATCCGGCAGAGCGACCCCTTATCCCCTTATCTTTTTATAATGATAGCTGAAGTCCTAAACAGAAATGTGATTCATCTAGTCACCAATGGTAGGCTCCAAGGATTCAAAGCGGCCTCCATGCTCCCCCCTACTAATATCCAGCAGTTCATGGATGACACTTTCCTTTTTGGTAGAACTTTTGTCATGGAGGCTAAAGGATGGAAGACCCTTCTGGAGGACAATGCCAAGGCGTCGGGACAATGCATCAACTATGAGAAGAGTAATCTCTACTTCTTCAACACTCCAAATGACCTCCAACTCAGAATCCTCTCCATCCTCGGATGCAAAATGGCTACTCTCCCGGGAACCTACCTGGGGCTCCCTCTCACGGTCAAGGAAGTCACCCCCACCTTCTGGAACTCTATCTTGGAAAGAATGCAGAAAAAGCTGGCGAGATGGAAAGGGAAATTTCTTAGTAGCGCGGGGAAGCTCCAGCTCCTCGCAGCCTCCCTATAGGGAATTATGGTCTACTTCCTCTCCATGTTCAAAATATCAGGGACCATGGGTGAAAAACTTGAAAAAATTCAAAAAACCTTTTTATGGACTGGCTTAGAGGAAAAAAAACACTTGGCTTTGGTCAACTGGGATACTGTTTGTTTACCCAAATCTCTGGGAGGTTTGGGTATACGAAATATCAATGCCCTCAATAAGGCGCTAATTGCCAAGGTGGGATGGACCTTGGCTAAAGGGGAGGTGGACTGGTGCAACATCATCAAATCTAAGTATCTGGACTGGGAGCATTTCTTTTATAATCTGAATACTACTGACCTTCCCCAAGGCTCCAAATTATGGAACAACATCCTAAAGAACAGAGTGATGGTCAGAGAAGGTCTGAAGTGGTAGCTTGGAGATGGCAAAAAGGTGAGATTCTGGGAGGACTTTTGAATGGAGGATAGACCGTTAATCAACACTCGCTTCCATCAAATCAGGAACCATTTCAAGGCTATCTTGGGGGATTATGCTGCGGATTATTTGGTCCCAGGAAGTGGCTGGAAGGACTTAGTCCCCATCTGCAGCAATCAACCAAACATGGTCCCCTTGGCTCAGGAGTTGCAACTCTTATTGTTGAAAACTAAAATTCCCATGACCACGAACGAAGACAACTTCATCTGGAAAGAGACGCAATCGGGTCAGTACTCAATCAAATCTGCTTACTCTCAGCTCCTAAAACACCCTGTGGATGCGGAAGGTTGGAAGAAAGTCTGGAACCCTCAGTTAATTCCCAAAATTAATTTCTTTTGGTGGTCCCTCATGCATGGCAAAACCCTCACGCTTTATAACTTGAAAAAGAGGGGATTCCATCTCCCCAATAGATGCAGCTTATGCAAAAAGGATGAGGAATCTATTGAGCACCTTTTTATTCTATGTCCCTTTGTGGCTCACATTTGGTCTGTCACTCTTCAGAAATGTGGTCTATGTTGGGTCTTCCACAAGAATATAAATTTTTTTGTGTTTGATTGGACCCCCCCTTCCCATCATCCCCTCATCATTCAACTTTGGAAACAAATTCCTCTGCACATCTGCTGGGCTTTGTGGAAGGAGAGAAACAATAGAATTTTCAGAGACACTGAGACCCCTCCGGACTTTGTTGCCCTCACCTGATTTAAGTTGATGTTTGAGAATCTAGAAGCTACAAAATGGAAAATCCCCCCTATCCTCCTGATGAGACGGATAAGAAGATCACTGGCGGCTGGAAGCTCCCCTTGGCTTCGATCGTTTCAACAACATCACCAAGAAAAAGAGACAGATGACTAGGTGGTCTTCCCCTAGAATTCACTGGTTTAAATTGAATTTTGATGGCTCTACTCAATGCAACAGTCAGGCTGGTGGTGGAGTCATCAGGGATCATCTAGGGAACATGGTTGCAGCCTATGCTGGCAACCTCAATGAAAGTTTGGTCACTCAAGTTGAGGGAATGGCCCTCCTTTGGGGGCTGAAAATGGCTAACGACATAGGAATAAAGCATCTGGAAATCGAACAAGACTCTCAAGTTATTATCGACTCTATCAAAGGGAATGCTTCAGCTGGATGGAGAGTGGAACCCATTATAAGGGATATCAGGCACTTGCTGGTCAAAATAGAGGACTTCACCATAGACCACATCTTCAGAGAAGGAAATAGAGCGGCGGATTCCATGGCGGCTGAAGGAAGGCTACAGATGGGCTTACGATGCTGGAGGGACCCCAATCTGCTGCCAATCACTGTTAAGGAAATCCTAGATAAGGAAAAAGCCTTTTGCCAGGAAAGGACTAACCCTTTCGCCCAATGATGAAGGAAAATGTGTTAATTTTTTCAAATTGGCGCGGAGATCTAGCCAATTTCTACCACAGACGGACACGTAGCAGAGGTATGCGGAGTCATCACTACCACAGGGGACGACTTTATAAAGAAAGGACTGACATCGGGAATGATTACCATTCAATTATGACTCGGACGGTGCCAACTGGCGACGACGAAGGCGACACTGGGGAGCTGTCAACTCACATTGGCCCGAGTAAAGGTTCGCACGGTCCGAGTAGATCTCTGACCAGCGATATCTATGAGACCTTAAAGGATAATAATCACTATGATTATTATGACCGTTTAACCCAAGTCTGGCACATTTTCCCTAACTATTTCGTCTTGAGTTTGCTTTGGCTCTGCGTTCTGGCTTTCTGTCATTTTCAAACAGAGAAGTTGGAGGATTCTAAAATGGGGGGGATAGGCTCAGACTGGAACCCAACAAAGTTGAGGAGTTCAAAGCCAAACCAGAGGCCTGGTTCGTGTGCACCGAAGGAGGCATTGACAAATTCATGGAGATTATGAAGGGCAACGACGAGAGACTCTCTAAATAATTTGTGTCCTCCTAGGAGGACAAAAGGGTGACTGTGGGGGGAATCTCCTTCGAAATAAACGAAGAGGTCATAGCCCAGGCTACGGGCCTCTCAATGGAGGGCAGAAAATGGAAAAAACAAAGCCGCATTGCAGACTCTACCAGCCTTAACCAGTTTTTCCACCACGGCGAGAACCCTGTCAAGAGGGCCGGAGGCTTTAACAGAGAGGAACTCCCACACCCTTGGGACGAAGTTTGCTACATAGTGATGAAGTATTTTACGCTCGAAGGCAGGTATGGCATTTTCTACTACTACTACCACCTCCCCTTCCTGAACCATTTGAGGAACAAAGACCTCATTTCCATTCCGTTCTTTTTATTGCACTCAATGGATGCTAACGTTAAAGATATAGCTAATGCTAAAAAGAAAGGAAAAGACTTTCCTATCCTGCACCAGGGCCTTATGCTCTGCCTTTTCAACTTCCACCTCGCCCTCTGCCCGCCCCGTTCCATTTCTGTGCAGAATGTCGGCCCCTCGACCCAACCTCTGGCCATTAATGATTCAAGCCCCTGTTGCACGCAACTTGGCTCCTCTGGCAAGAAAACCAAGAATCACTCTTCGGAGGAGGTCAGAACCCCTAAAAAAGTTAAAATCCAAGAAATTGATTCAGACCTGGACATTACTGAAGACGCCAACACGCCCCGCCGTTCTAGCAGATTGGCCTCTAAACCCTTTGATAAATCCCTAAGAGACCCCTCCTCCTCACACGACACGAGCAACTCCATTCCGACTAATAAAACCCCCAAGGCCCAGCACAAACATTCCCCCCTTTCTGTGAGCTCAACCCATGTTTCCGAAAGCCCGAATGCCTCTATGAGTCCAAAACCAGCCAATTTCCCTTCCCCGACCTTCAGGATTGAGAAAATGCTGGTTGTTGAAGAGGCCAGTAGTGTGAAGGAAGAAGATCCCAACCTGACAAAGCTCGGGAAAAAGATAGAAGCCCTCTCTGACAACCTGCAGGTGATTACCAGCAAACTGGAGGCGACGGAGTCCAAGATGCATGATGTGTCTAAATTCGCTCTGAATGTCATGAGATGCTCGGCCACTACTCTGTGCCTTTTGTAGGATAGCGCGGACAATGGTAAAGGCAAGGAGGATGAGGACTTTAAAGGCCTGTTCAAGTTCCTCACTAAGGAATGGGCTAAGAAGCTGCTCCCTAAGAAGAGCCGTGGGAAAAAGAATTAATTTTCTGCATGTGGAGAAGTTTTTTGTCTATGCAGAGTAGTAGGCTGGATAGGTCTAGTTTAGGCTTATGTTTATATTTTAATGCTTATAGCCTTGCATGGCACTGGAAGTATACTCTGACTGGTAGTATTTTATTGCTGATAAACTCTCGTAAGATGGTTTTTGTTTTTGATAGAGGTAAAAGGCTGCTTCTGTGCTGATTGTTTGCGGACAATGGTCCTTCCATTGTTCTCTTAATTGTACCTATGGGTCAGCCCCCTCGTTTTTGGTTGCTTTTATTATCAAAAACATATTCTCTTTGCATTATATTATGAGTGAATAATGCATCTTCATTGAAACTATAATCAACATGAATCTTATTTTACGTAAAAGCTTATCTAATTATGTTTAAATTTTCATTAGTTATTAGCAAAGCATTGCACATTTCTTTTATTAAGCATGTTTATTTTTAGTTATTTAACGACATTCATTTTCTAATCAATACAATGCAATGTAGATTAGCAATATATATCTATTTTATTTACTTACATTGTGTTACTTTTTAAATAGCATTCATTGTCATGATAATTATAATGTTCTATGTTAAGCATAGCATGCTATCTGTTTTATTAGCAAAGTTGTTAGTTCGTTTTCCATTATTGCACATACATTGTTTTATTAGATCATCATTACATTTAATTAAACATATTATCCACATGTGTTTAATTAGATCATGATAGCATCTAATCTAACATATAACAATAGCATCATAAACACACATCTATAAAACATCAAATGTTACTTGTACATAAACCATATAAACAACATAAGTACATGACATGTTGTTTATATCGTTTATAAACAATATTACAATATTATATAGTACTATTTTGACATGTTATTTATAAACATATCATGGTACAATATCCACATATAAACAATATGTATGGTTCTAATCACAACTATAACAAAATATGGTGTATGTATGTACTTTTATAGATATCAAAGTGGAGTACACAAATCTAAGGGTGAATGGGTGTCTGAGCCCTCTGCCGCTAGTGGATCATCTCCTCGAGGTGGTGGTTGTTGACATGTGACCCAGAGTGTGGCAAAAACATGTTTTGTAATTGAAATCCTCTTAGCTCCCTCTAATCTTTCTAATATGCTCTTGGAGCATCACCTCCTTCTCCTATGGTACTACTAGATGTTCCATGAGCTATTGCACTTGGGATGATGCAGATAGTTGGCCACACAACTCAATGCTTTATAAAGTTGTGTAGTGAGGTCATTGACCCGACTTTGTAGAATGTCACATGCCCTCTCAACAATCCAGCTTTCATTGCAACCCAATATCTCTCATTTATGAGACTGGTCACCTTATCAACCTAGTGATGTAGATGTCTTGTCATCATGGTTGGACCTGTCATCCATTGCACCTCTTAGACTTAGATATCATCATAGATAGTCCTAAGATATGTTATGAGCTCAAACAACTATTCATCGCATCTAGAAATCTATAGTGGTTTCTATGCATCTAGCACCGATCCACAATTGAGACCATCTTTATAATGAATCAACCAATAAAGTTGATCCACACTTGTGTGAGTGCTATGTAGAAACATACAACATAGAAAAAAGCAATAACATAGCATCAAAATCAAAATAAATAACATTTTATTCTACATCATATAAAAACATAGTATGACTCTTACCTAGGCCTTTGAACTATTAGTGTGGATCTTGAGGAGCAAGAACACTACTCAAGGGCACACTTGGCTTGGTGGCAACTGCAAAAGTTGGTATCACTATAGGGTGCATTGGTGGAGTTGTAGATGATACTCATGGTGCAACAATATGTGATACTCTTTGATGTACCCTTATCATCTCCTATGCCTCCCTTGTTGACTCCGATACTGCTTCATCCTTCTACTTGAGGAAGAATCTTGCTTATTAGAGATCTGTACACCAAGATCCCCTCTAAGGGTATTCTTTGGGGAAATCAGCCCCAGCACAACACCTTGCCACCACTAGTTAAATTTGTGAGAGAAATTGAAATCATCTAAATCCAATACTAGGGCATGGTCCTCACTGTCACTATCTAAGTTAATCAATGCAACCTTTCTGATGGTCAACCAAGGATGATCACCTACCTTGACAACACTACGATGTGATTGAATGTATTTGGGAACTACTAGGTGCACATGTTGAACTACACAAAATTGATGCATGGCCTGTATATAATAAAACAACATTATAATATGGTTGTTATTGTTAATGAAAAGTCGGTCTCAGTACATATACTAATTATGTCTTATCAGTAGATCATAAGGTCATGCCTCTAAAAGGTTTCCACTTGATATCAGTGTTCTACAACTAACCAATGACTTGTTTCCAAAATAACAAATCTCCATATCTATCTAAAATCTCAAAACTAGAGGGTACCCATGGGCCCTTGATGCATTGATGAAGATATACTGTGGATATTAACCAGGCCTCATATAGGTGATGTCATTGAAATCCTATGCATGTCATGAGTCTAATGGCCTCATGGTCAATGTACCATTCGAGACAATGATATAAGTGGGTGAACATACTTCACTCCCATGCAAAAATGGTCCACCACTCCTTCATAACTTTGATAGTATGGACGAGCCTCCTCTATAGATGTTTGCCTCACACATCTATAACCGCTTGTAGTTTGACGATCACTATCATAATCCATCATAAAATAGGTACTTTGACTTGATCATGCTCAAACCAACACACACACACACACAGATATATATATATATATATATATATATATATATATATATGCTTGGTGGTGCCTACTGGTATCACTTTATCCATTGTGTGCTACTAAGCATCCTATACACTAGATATCTTGTGATCCTCCTCAATGGTGACTTACTTGTTGTAGGACAATCAAAGTACGTGATAGACATCTATCAAACTCATTGTCATCTCCCCACAAGGAGATGAAATGTTGAGGTTTCTATAAACCACCTCTCTATGTGTGCCATCAACATGGATAGGTGGAATTGCATCTCTACCATTGTGAAGGTCCACCATAAACTTATGTATCTCAAGTGTGTTAGCTCCCCTATGGTCCAATTCTCTACATGTCTCTGTAGTAGCAATAACATGGCTCCTCAACCTATTAATGGGTCCTTAAGGGTTAATCCTTCTCCTTTAGTAACAAGACCATCTCTATGGTCTCCCTCGGATCTAGGTTGGAAAAAAATTAATTTTGATGGTGCATCCTACAGTAATCCAGGACGTTCTTTTGTAGGATGTGTTGCCAAATATTGCAATGGGAGGATCATTGCTAGGTCCATGCAACGCCTAAGTTCGGGCACAAATAATGAAGCTACTTCTTTGGTTATCCAAGTAGTTAAGAAACTAAAGGTGGACAAGATCCACTTGGAAGGAGACTCTTAAATTATCACTCAAGCTATAATTAGAGGAGAAGCTCATAATTGGAAGTTAGACAAGGAAATCAAAGGGATTAGAAACCTTCTACACATCTTTCAAGAATTCAGGACATCTCACTTTCTAAGGGAAGGAAACAAGGAGGTTGATGAGTGTACTAATCGAGGATTTTAGTTGCAAGTAGGTGATGTTAGGTGGGAAGAATTTCTTCCTAACATCTCGACCATGTAAAAATTTAAAATATGTTGCAATGGTAAGGTCGACTTATCATGCAAAAAATCCATGCAAGGCATTAAATGAAGATCTCTGAAAAATATCATTTTGAACAAAGAGGAAGGATGATCGGGAATCTTCCCATGTCACGAGCGAAGTAAATGAGCTCATATCGAGGCCTCAATGGACAAAGGTGGCATTGAAAACTATCACCTCAAGCATGCGAAAGTTGGAAATGTCCTTTACACTTAAACCTAGCCAGTTGTGAAAAGAAGACGCATTAATGGCTCTATTGTAAAGACGTGGGGCAGGTTTTAGCTTCATCCACAAGCTTGGAGTGTGAGGTGATATAGGAAATCAAAAACATTTTGATACTTAACATTTTTCTATCAAGCCGAATAGCAAAGAGGGATTATGGAACCGAACTTCTCCTTCCAAGCCACACGACCACTGATGGCTTTTTGGGGCCAGATCTCTAACGAGAGATTGGAAAACATATTTCTTATTGAGGAAACAACTTTCCTCACAAGGGTCAAGATAGTTTTCAGAGATGAATACATGCGAGGAGGGTTTAAATATCGCACAAATGTTGAAGTCATCTCCATGTTCGTGGCATGGTGCTTTGAACTGGAGAGCAAAGAATGAGCGGAGTGGATTGTGCAAGGCTGACTCCATGAAGAATGGTGTGGAGGCCTGGACAATTTCCTGCATATATCTAGAGCTCGTGTCGGGTTTGTGTATCAAAATGAAACATGGATACACGTCAATGACTTCAAACCTCCCTTGTGGTCGCATCTCCTTTGGAGTGCAAATTGTAATAAGGAGGTAAGGTACGCCTTTGCACAAATAGGGATGCACAAAGTGAAGAGTTGGCAATAGCAAGGAAGAAAAACTGAGAGGGGGGGGAGACGAATCAGTTTTCACCGGATTAAACAAATTAAGCACAATCTCAGTTCTGATCAACTACAACAAAAAGAAAGATAACAACAATAACATCAACACACATAACACCAATATTTTTGATGTGGAAAACCCGGTTAAGGAAAAAACTACGGTGGGAACCTATCCATAATGAGATGATACTCTGCATTAGTATGTGTAAATATTACAAAGGGGAATGCACATGCATTCATGCACACTTCCTAGAGCTCACTGCTCAAATTACAATGACCCGGAAGGCTACAACCCTTAGGGAAGGTTCACTACCTTACAAAAATATTCGAACTATAATTCAGCAAGGATGAATTGCAAAAATAGCATCTGCCAATGCCTGATGACAGTTCTAGTTAAGCTCATATGTCTGCCCTTCACCAATCTCTACTCAATACACCATACCGAAAGATGAATTCACATGATCACACATGCACCACTCTCCGATAATGAAAACTTAACAACAACCACCAAATTTCATGAATATTACACCCATTTATACAAATCATCAACCTTGACTAAAGGTCGGCTAAACCCTTAACACCTAATTACAAAATTATGTCACATGATACATAAATCAACCACCAGACCAATACAATGTCATAAACAACATAACATGGACCTAAATCAACTCCTCAAACATGCACCACCATCGAAAATCTTACTAAGATCAACCACAACACGTTACACCACCAAAAATACCGCATAACATGAAGAATATTACCAGACACATAAGAGCATCAAAAAATCGCACAGTGATCATTACGGACTATCAGAACAAATAGGACATGATTAGGAAACACCAACAAGCATGTTAGAACCACCCACAATAGCTGCACCGACACTACTTATTCAAATCTTCATCGATTAGTACGCTAACACTCAAGAACACTTAACAACAACAACTCATTTCAAGAATGATAGCTTGCAAAGTATCAAATCATGAACCATCTGAAATGAAGATACACATGAACATCTCAAACACTCTCCCAAATCCACAATACAAGATATGATCATACCAGACCACAACAAATCAAACACCAGAACATTGCAACACTAAACACTGAAAACCAATCTCCATACCGGAATCCTCAACTTGATCAAGTCATCACATATCATCATGAAATCAATAAAGAATGAAGTATCTCCAGTTGATTCAACATCCTAAACAGATAAACCAATCAACTCAACTCACTACAATCACTGGATCACCAAAACATTTCTCCGCAACACCAAAACACAGGAATATTTTGACATCAATGACAACAACATATCCTAGCAGCAACAATATCCAACATGAAAGAATTATTAAAGATGTGGGAGAAACAAGAACTGCAAGTGGAGATAAATAAGTGGGGTGATTATGAGGCAAGATCTTCTCAGTCGGGGGGCTCTACATCCACAAAACGCAGGCGAGGAAGGCTGAGGAAATCAATAAAGAGACAACGTCAACACACTTTGTGGATTGGCTTCCCCCTGAAGATAATGATAATACTGAAGATCTAGAGGAGGAGATGGAGTTAGCCTAGGCTTTAGGTGGGAAAGGCGAGGAAATCGTCTTAGTGTCTTAGAGTAGGAATTATATGATCTCTTGCTATTTTTGTTTTTAAATGCTTTTAGGTATAATCAAATGTAATACTCATGGCTTATGAGGTGGAAGACTATTATCTATGTTCTATATATCTAGGATGGGGGTTTACTTCTCAGAACTAGTAGGTTTGCACACTCTTTGTTGGTTGTGATTTGAAGACTTTGAAAATGCAAGGCTTTTTTGATAAATCAATACTAAAAATATTTATTGATAAAAAAAATAACATGGCTCCTCCGCCATGCTCACACATGGTGGGTAGAGACAAAATATATAAAACATCTCATGTCACTTTTATTTTTCTACCATTACATTCTAGACATTTTAAGCATTTCAAAAACATAAAAAAAAATTCACATTCTTCTTGGATGCCACCATTCCTATTCGTTACAAGTGCCCTAGAAGGGTGCCAATATGTCACTCAAATGCTAGTGTGTCAGGTATACCCCTACACATCGATTAGATTCTAGTGTGTTCACTGGATGCTATTACACATCATGGGACACATATATTAAAATAATGCTTAAATTTTCACAAGTGCAAAGAAAATTTGTGTGTACCTCGTCTAGTGTTTCATACTCCTTGATCATTGTCCTGAGCTCCTTGATCCTATGTGGCTAAAATTCACATTTGTGAGGCATTTTGCTCAAACATTTCTATAAGTTCTACAAATATCCTACCCATGAATAGTAATAAAGTCAAATTTTTAGTATATAGTATAAAAAAATCTCTACTTTTGTGTAATTTCGGCTAGGCATATATTAACCCTTCTTTATCAACTTTTCCTCCAAAATGAACTCTCATAACATTCTTCTCATTATGGTAGTTTCCTATAATTTTGAGAAACTAATACACAATTTTTTTATGGATATTTTTATTAGAGGTTCTACCTCCTGAGAAGTCATTAAGGATGGGTAAGAGGGAACGACCCAAGTGGTACTTCTTCAGCCCGCTATATAAATTAAAAAGTTAGGTGAAAACCACAATTGCACGGTGATGTGCATCTACAACAATGGATAGACTCTTAAGTGAGTCAACACCGCATAGTTAGACACCAGGTTTTGCTAAAGTTCCTTCACTACGAACCAATGTTTTTAGTAGCCACAATCCTTTAATACTTGCTGATGCAGGAGGTTGGACCTTCGAAGCTGCCCCAATTCATACTATTCACTATTGAGACAAACGTCCCTCGATTCACAAGTTCTTTGGATCTTAAAGGTATGAGATTTTGGTGTGTGCTATCCGCTTTGTTTCAATATATGGAGAAATTTAAATGGGGATTCAACTAGTATCTGTATTACAAGTCTAAGATATTTTGTCTGGTTTGTCTTCACATTAAGACCAGTAATTGTAAACACTTGGGCTGATTTAGGCTCTTATTATCGCAGTTGAGTCAGACACATTGCATTTATGCTTGATGTTCTTTCATGCGACTCAAATCTTTTTCCAAAAAATAAGTCCAAAATCACCCGAAAACAACGAGTTTCCAGTCTGAAATCTTCAGTTTTCATCACTTTGGCTAGTCAGAAATAGCGGATTTGTTACTAGAAATAGTGGGTTTGCACCCAAAAGTGGCATGAACACTCTATTCCTTCATATTCCATTATCCAATCTTTAAACTGCGGGTTTGCACCCAGAAACGGTGGGAACATCAAACATCCCAGTTAGTTCACCAGGGTCTATAACAGCAAGAACGCAATAGTTTCCCACGGTCTGTGTATCCAGTTTACAAATAGCGGGATTGTGTCAAGAAATGGTGAGAAAGCTTTGTCTATTTTGAATTTACCAATCTTTTAGAACAATAGGTTTTCTTGTTGAAGCCGCGGGATCGCTTATAGAAACAATAGTTTTGCACCTAGAAGTGGCCATATTGCCATTTGTCCTGTTACTATGTCCAAATTTTCCCAGCATCGGGTTTGTTAGTTTGTTTATGCGGGTTTGCTAGTCATCCAAAGTTGGTTTATATTATTTTCATTGTTATTATCAAGGTTGGAGGATGGTTTGGTCCTCTCACTTCATGGGATGGATGGTGCCAAGTGGCACCGTGAGGTGATTTGAGAGGGAGATGGAAGATTGAAAAGATGGAGAGGGTACTTGAGGAGAAAAGACCGCATGTGCTTAGGGGCCATGTGCTCAAGGTGATGGGGAGAAGTTGATCACATTTAATCAAGGATTAAGTGGGTGCACTTGTGGGGGATTAGGTGGAGATTAGTAGACGATAAAAAGTGATGGAGGATGTGACATGTAAAGGGATAAATTGAATAAATAAAATAATTAATTTAATTCTTTAGAGGAAAGGGGTAAAGGTGAGGGTAAGTAATTAAAGGTAATAGTTTACTTTAGGTCAGTATTTGAAAAAATAGAATAAAATTGATAATATTAAATAAATAATATAATATTATTCTATTAATATAAAAGTTGAGGAATTAGATGGAATAGGGGTAAATTGACCAAAGGTGGTCGATTTTAGGTCTCCACTATATACATTTTATTTTTGTTGATAGTGGTTTTCATCTACAATGGGATTACGTCTACCGCATGTCTAATCGATAGTGGCTCTCCTCCAAAGCAAGGTTGGTTCTATCAAATGTTTGATCAGTAGTGGTTCTCCTCCATAGTAGGGTTGGTTCTATTGAATGGCTACTTGCATTTGTGTCTTATATTTTGGACATCTTTCATCTAATACAATCTGACTATTCATGGAGGTCAAAAGACCAAAATAGGGGTTTGAATAAGGCAAGCCCTTAAATAACACCAAACATTTTTCCTATATTCTTGTGCCCAAGTAGAGATGTCATGGAATATAGAGACATCCATTCTAGGATTTTTTTGACTAATTATATAAGACGACAACACTGACACACTATAGTCAATATAATGTGTTGGTGTCTAATTTTGTGAGTGTCTTCGACTAGAGTCAAGTTCCTCTCTATCTTTTCTTTTCACTTCTATAGCTTTTAAATTCTCTCTCTAAACTTTCATTAATTTAGGTTTTTTTTTTAAAATTCTCACTTATATAGGATTAGTTACAAAATTGTCATTTTAAGTTAAATCTCTATTGTAAGAGGTATTAGAAGGTTATTTTCTCTTTAAGGATGTATTTCCTTAAGGGTAACAAATACTCTCTTGTACACAAATATTCTACTCAAACCATGATTAATATCAATTAATTTTTCTAAACAATGTTTTCACAAATTGGTCCAGGTATAACACCAAATGAAAGGAAGTTGGATATAATTAAACAATCTTCTATTCATTTTTTAAGGAGAGATTTATTTTTTTGAATAAAAGGGGTAAAAACTTTATTGAAATTTAAACACAAGAATTACAAAGAGAGCCGGATCCCTGAGGCCCTAGATAGAAACCACCAATCCAGCCCCAGCTTATCCAGCTTCATAACCATCCATGTCCTCAGTAAAAATCTTCTGTAAGTCCTGATAGTAATCCCCGAAGAGATGCTCCCAACCTTCAACTTTCCAATTATTATCATGTACCAAGGCCCACTTGGACAAGCAATCAGCTGCTCTATTCCATTCACGAGGGATGTGGATGAAAGACACATGTTCCATTAAAGTACTAATTTGGAGAATCTGCTAAACAATCCCTGCCAACTGCCACTGAATCCCACTAACCTTCTGATCATTCAACAAGTTAACAACCATTTGTGAATCCGATTCACAAATCACCTTCCTTCGACCCAACTCCCCAGCCCACTCTAGGGCATAGAGAATCGCAAATCCCTCCATAAAGTTATTAGACTGCCACCCTTTATGCACCAAAAAGAGGAAAATAACCTCCCCTTTCTATTCCTGCCTACACCACCAACTCTAGCAGGGCCTGGGTTCCCCCTTGATGAGCCATCATTATTAATCTTGATAATCCCTTCCAGGGGGGGTATCCACCTTCCCACCCTTTGCACCTTCTTCATAGCCCGTCTACCTCTCCTGACACAAGATGAAACAGGAGACAACTCTTGCAGGCCAAGCCTACTCACAATATCTGCCTCATCTCTACTCAGCAAAAAATTCACCTCACATTTAGCTTCCACTGTCTCCTGGATCATAGCAATGATCCTATTCTAAACTTGCTGAACAAACAATCTGACCTCACGAAAGATCCTCCTATTCCTCTCGAGCCAGATCTGCCCGATATACCAGACAGTCTGGAGGAAGGAAGACAAGATAGGAGGTCTACCCAAATTGTTCCAGAACTCTACCAGAGAATCCGCGTGGACACAAGGATGCTTCCACACCCCCCACCAATAATGTCAAATAAGCAGAGAGAAAGGGCATCTAAAGAATAGGTGTGAGGAATCTTCTTCCCCATAACCACACAAAACATAGATAAAGGGCCCCAAAAATCCTCGCTTGCGGATATTGTCCCAAGTTAGACATATATTCAAAGCCAAAGTCCAAGCGAAGCAATTACACTTCAGCCAAGAAACATTATTCCACACCTGTTTCCACCAGTTCACCTCTCTTCGCTCAAGTCTTCGGTTCAACAATTCTCGGTATCCACTAGCAGAAGTAAAAATGCCCTTAGGATTTGGAAACCAAGCAAGCCCATCCCTACTCTTGAGGGAGCTACAATGTCTACTTGCCAAAATGCCCTGCAACTCAGCACATTCTTCCTCCATCCCAGCAACCGACCACTCATTAGGAACCTTCCACCGCACCAACTCCAATCGACCACAACTATAAACAACCTTAAAGTCACTCACCCTTGACCATTCCACCTCCAAAAACCTCTGGCACATATTCCCAAGGTTAGGAAACTGGTCAAGGATGGGAGGATATCCATCCCAAGAGTTATTCCAAAAAAGGACCTCTTCCCCCCTTTTGCAAATCCAAAATAGACCAACCTTAATGAGTGAAGCCCCCCTCTTGAGAGTATACCAGATCTATGAGCCCTTTCCCTCAAGTAGATATCTAGGGATTTCCTCCATCGGGATCCTCTGCATATATGTGTTGGCCAAAATCCTAGCCCAACCTCGATCCTGCTCAACACACCACCTCCAGTACAATTTAGCCACCAACGCTTCCCAAAAAAGAATAGACTGCCTTAAACCAAGCCCCCCAGACTGCTTCAGGCTACACACCAGCTCCCAATTGACCAGACTCCATTTGGAAGAAGAAAGATTGCCTGCCCATAAGAATTGCCTAGCTAGAATCCAAACCCTTCAGGAACCACTTAGGAGCCACATGAAGCATACATCGATAGATCGGAAGAGCCTGAACCATCGACTAAATCAGTTGAACCCTCCCAGCAAAGGATAGCCATCTATGAGTCCAGTGTTCAACCTTCGTGCGAAATTTATCCAAGATACCTTGCCAGGTCTCCCTAGGAGGGTTGCCAGGAGAAATAGGAATACCCAAATAAATCAAGGGCAGAGAGCCAACTTGGAATCTCAAGATAAGGGCAATCAGGAGTGTTGAAAAAGAGGATGGAAGATTTATCCTCATTGATCAATTGGCCCAAGGCCGCAAGATAAACATCCAAGACCTTATGCAGATTAGTAGCTTCTCTGACCCAAGCAAGCCCCATAAGGGTCGTGTCATCCACAAACTGCAAATGAGATTGCGGCTGCAAGTCATTACCCCATTTCCATCCCTGAATAATACCCAGCCCCACATTATGCTTAATCATCCTCCCCAGGCCCTCAGCCAGAAGAATGAATAAATAGGGGGAGAGGGGGTCCCCCTGGCGGAGACCCCTAAAAGCACCAAACAACTCCGTATGGTCACTATTGATAAGCCTAGAGAAAGAAGTAGACGTAACACAACTCATAACCCACTGGACCCACTCATCAGCAAAACCAAAAGCCCTGAGGATCTTCTGAACGAAGGACCACCAAACTCTATCATATGCCTTAGCCATATCTAGCTTGATAAACATAGCTTTTACCTTGGATGACGCAATAGAATTAATGGTCTCCGTAGCAATGACCACACCATCCAAAATTTGGCGCCCTTCAACAAAACCACTATGCTCCTCAGAGATAACATTCCCCAGACACTTCCTCAATCTATCTGCTATCAGCTTAGAGATGATCTTATAAATCACATTGTAGAGATTAAGGAGAGATTTTAAATAGACTATGGATAAAATAATTAGAAAGATAATCAAACACACACATAAAATCATACATGATATAGAATGTACCTTTGGAAAACCCTAATGGTTAAAAAACCAACAACAAAGCACTCAACATGTCTCAATAAACACTAACATCGAAATTATTTAGTACAATATCTCGGTATCCACTTCTTCGTCCAAGCACCACTATGGTTACTAAAATTTAAGAGCATATATGTTACCAACCAAGTTGTAGGCACATAAAATTGATTAAATTAATATTTAATTAATTATCCCTTTGTCCCTTGATTAATTTGATTAATCATTTTATCCTATTAATACGCTGAATTAATTAAACTACATTTAATTGATTATCCCATTCCACATATATAATTAATTTATTAATTAAATTTATTAATTATACACTTCTCATTTATCCTAAAGATTCATTTGTTTCAATAAATCAAACTCAATCTTGGTCAACATTTCAATCTTCCTTCTAATCCCAATTAGTTAAAGTTCCTACAAATCCTCCTCTCGATCTCTATCATTTAGCCTAATTAATATAGGCCCAACCACCATTATCATTTGTCTCAATTTAAAATTCTCCACCCACTCTCTCTCCATCCATCATATCCTACCAACTTGTCCACTTTCACTATAACCCCTAAATACCTAACCTAATCACCCTCACTAATCATTTGCAAATTCCTAATCTCCAAGATTATAAATGGGTCAACAACATGCCATGAATGGCTCTTACATCTTAACCCCCAACCTTAAATGCTACCCACTTTTGTCTACCTAAGGATTTTTTGATTCCTTTATTTTCCCAATACCTCTCTTTCCAAGGAATTTTTAATTCCTTATTTGTCTTCCCAATGGTCTTTGTCCCTTTTCCTGATATCCTTGAGGAGTGTGGAGTCAAAGAATGACTTAATCTCTTGGATCTCCCACCTATCCTCTCCTCTCTCCTTCAATATGAGCCCTTGATCAATCTTCAATCTTGACCATTCATTTACAAGCCCCAAACTCTATAAATTGAGCCCTTCTCTCATCTCCAAACATCCACTTTTTCATACATCCTCGTGTTGGCCTTTTATCCACTCGTCATAGTACTATCACAATGCTATTTTGATATCAAAGCCAAATCCATTTTTCATCCACATCCACTTATCTATTTTTATGTTGTTATGATAGTTAGAGAGCATTCCACACTCACCTCATCTCTCTCTCCCACTCTCCATTAGTCAACTTTGGAGCTAGCAAAGTTCATGAAGACGAGGAGGACAAGAGAGAGTTATGAGCAATGTGAGCTTCATGAGTATATTCCATTTATGTTATTTTGTTCCTCATAATGCTTTTGTTTTAATCTTTCGTGATATCTCGTTATGAATGGTTTTGGTTTATAATGATTACTAATCTGATACTAACCATTTTGAGTGAGACACAAGTCATTAGAAAGCCCATAATAGGGGTGTGGTTTAATGCACATATGCTATAAAATCCTAACAAGGATGAGATTCACAATGTGTATATGTGCAAATTCCTTGATAGAATCATTTTATTTGCATGTATATGATGCTAGATCAAGTTTTTTGTTTTTTTTTGTAGTATACTATGTTTAGAAAATTCTTAAATCTACATGGATTATATAAATGGCCTAGATTGTGTGTTTTTAATGCTTTTTTTTTACCATTCTTTAGAACTAACGTAGGACAATTTTATGAGTGATTGTGATACATCTTCACATATTTCCATTCTATCCCTTTTACTCCTTGTCAAATGGATTATTTTATAACACACATTGCGCATGAGTCCCTAAGGACACATTATTTGATATCTTATAGATAGGATCATTTATATCATAATTTTGTCATTTCATTCCCAAAGAAGATTCTTCAAAAGCTAAATCAGAATGAATGACACACAAAAAAGAATATCATCGTGTAAACCAAATAGTATTGTATACACATAAAAATGGCTATGAGCGATTAAATAAATATGTAATATTTATTGAATAATTATTCTTCTATTGAATAGTTAATTTGAAAAGATTAATTTATTTAATTCATTTCGTGTCTTTCTATTAATTAATTTAATTGAAATATTTTATTAATTAATTCATCTATCCTATTCCTCTAAATAATTAAATATCTAATATTTAATTATCCTTCTAATCTAATCAATTAAATATCTAATATTTAATTATCTCCTTCAATCATTTGAATATCTAATATTTAATGATTATTCTCCTATCCTATAGTCTCAAATATTAAATAATTTCTTAAATTATTTAATCCCCCCTTTCCAACTCACCTTCCATCTCCACTTCATCTTCCCTTTGCCAACTCATCCATCATGTGGCTAAGGAAATTAATATTTCTTAAATTTAATTCATCACTTATCTCCAACATCCAAATTTAATGAAATATTGTGTACGTACACATATTTCATAACCTCCTTCTAAATTCTCTCCAACATCCCTACATCTTAGGAAGGACTTGAGTCCACTTGTCCTCTCATGCCTAAATTTTCTCCAACCATCCCTAGATTCCCTCAGTCAACAACCCAGTCAAGGTGAGATAAGTGACACTTGTTGTCTCCTTCCCCCTTTCTCTCAACCTTCACCTTTGCTCATAGCCATCCAAATCTGCAGATCTGATCATGACCGTTGATCCAGGCCACATCATCTTATCCTCTCAAAGTATATAAAATCAAGAGTTTTAGTTGAGAGAGAGTTAGACTTCAAGTGAATTTGCAAGCTAATCATTTGTAAAACTTATGCATCCATGAGTTTTCAATCTTGAAGCAATTTTTTTTTAGCATTTTAGCATAATTATTTAGCATTGCATATCATAGCATTTGTGAACTATCAGTTATCAGTCCATTCTTCATATGTCATCTTGGAAGTTATTAGTGCTTGTCTGAGAGCACACCATTTGCAATCAGGAATAGTGGAGTTAGGACACAATGAGACATAAACCATGAAGGTAATAATAGTATTTTTATTTCATATGTATTTCATGTAGTTTCATTGGTTGAATTTGGATTTCCTATAGCATTTCCATTGGTATTTTGTGAAACTAACTTGTTGCAGGTAGCATTCTGAAGATGAAATTCAAGTCGACACAAGTATACATCCACAATATACATCCATCATGAAGAACAGGTCAGATCTAAATGTAAATTAAAATATTCAAAAAAAATCAAATTAAGACAAGTTGTTGTAATGGGGAAAAAGGGAATTATGGAGAGATCGAGAGGAAAGCTTTTCTTCCCTCCGAGTCACTGTTGATTTCCTTTCAAACACTTTATCCACATTACATTTAAAAGAGGGGGGAATTCACTAGATCCAACCTCTTAAGATAGAGATTGAATACTAAATGAATTGATAATGGTGTGAAGATGACAAGCTAACCCCTCTTTTAGAATGAGTAATGGTTGAATTATATATTTTGAGACTAAGTGTAAAAGTAGCAAAGAACTGATTATAACTTGAAATAGAAGTGTAGTGTCATAAAATTGCGACTCCTGCAATTTTAACCACATTTTAGGTCCTCACCTTGACGACGACATCTTCCTTCCTAACCAAGACCCCTTTTTTGTATTTTCATACTTGAACCCTCCTTGTCTAGACTCTAGACCTTGTCCGGAACCCAAAATAGGGCAGGACAGTGGCATGGCGCCCTTGTCCTCCCTGGGACAGGGGTGCGCTACCCCGGTCCCCCTAGGACAGGGGCATGGTACCCCAGTCCCCCTAGGACAAGGGTGTGGCACCCTCGTCCCCACTACTTAGGGTGGCCTTACGTTAGGTATGTCCGGTCTCCTATGTATAATTTGCCTTCGGGGTTTGTAATTCCTCTTTGTCACCCTTCCCTGGTTGAAAATTAATACTTGAGGCATGTATAAAAGGGGATTCAATTCCCTTCGATGGTTGAAAATTAATCTTAGAGCAAGGTGTCATCACCTTTCTTGTACATCAAGACATTCTTGGAACTGGAGGAAAACCTCTTAGAGCAAGATGTCGTCACTTTTTTCTTGTACAGTGGGTCATTCTCGGAACCAGAGCACAGACTCTTAGAGAGAGATTTCTTCACTTCTTCCTTTTTTGTACAATGGGTCATTCTTGGAACCAGAGCACGGTCTCTTAGAGCGAGATGATGCCACTTTTCTTTATGCGGGGTGATTATTCTCTGAACCAGAGCACAGACTCTTAGAGTGCGATGTCACACCTTTCTTGACACTTGTACTATACATTCTATACAAGTTATAGCGTACTCAGGCATAGACTCCTATGAGGCGCTTCGAACCTCACTTGCACACACGTGCATGAGGTTGAGTGGAACTAATGGTGTTCTCACTCTCTCCCTTTACATGGATCACCTAGACAGGCTCGAGGGGTGAGATTTTCCATGTCCTTCTCTCCATGGATCACCTAGTTTTAGGGGCGATACATCCATGGTTTCTTTCTTCTTCACTTTTCTTCTTATGGATCACCAAAGTGTGTATTCATGTTCTCTCTCTTCTTCCTCTCATAAACTCATAGTTTTACTATTGATGGTTCATGTATGATGTCAACTTTGCTCTTTTATGTGATCGCTCGTGTTTATGTGGTGACATTGGTCTTTGTGCCCTGATTAGTTTGTTGTCTTGTGTCTTGTTCTTGGCATGTGTCTTTTTGTGCTTTGTCTTTATTTTTGTGTGTCTTGTACCTTTTTGTTTTGTGTTCTCTTGCATATGTTGGTGTGAGTTGAGATCCTAAGATTGGGGGCTTTTTGATCCTCAATATTAGTGATGTCTTACACTCCTTGTGGTATTGCTCCATGTCCCTCATCTTCATCTTTCCTTTTCTTCTACTTTATCGACAGTATTGGCATAGGTCATACTCCCGCTAAAGTGGGGCCTAAATGTAGTGTCACAAAATTGTGACCCCTGCAATTTTAACCACATTTTAAATCTTCACCTCGGCGATGACATCTTCCTTCCTAACTGAGACCCCTTTTTTGCATTTTCATCATTGAACCCTTCTTGTGTAGACTCTAGACCCTGTTCGGGCCCCAAAATAGGGCAGGATAGAGGCATGGTGCCCCTGTCCCCCTAGGATAGGGGTGTGTCGTCCTTGTCACGACCCCTTAGGGTGGCCCTAAGTTAGGTCTGCCCAATCTCCTATGCATAATTTGCCTTCGGGGTTTGTAATTCCTCTTGGTCACCCTTCGGTGGTTTAAAATTAATCCTTGAGGCATGTATAAAAGTGGATTCAATTCCGTCATTCAGGAGAGGATGAGAGGCATAAAGATAAGATATGGGATTTCAAGGTCATCATCAAGCATTCAAGCATTCAAGTCTCCTTCATTCATCCATTGGAGCAACATTACAACATTCATTTGAAAGTATGTGTGTGTGTTAGGGTTTTGTCATGTTACATGTCATTTCATACAACATTTGTGGTTACATTCAAGAAGCAAAGAAATCATCATCAACAAGTTGCAGATCTACAAGGTATACATTTCCATTGTTTACATTCAAGCGTTTGCAATTACTTTCTTTCAAGGTTGATTCCTTAATCGGGGTTTGACTGAGGCAAACCCCTATCCATAACCATTCTCCCTCTCTTTTCTGTGTGTAGGTTGCAGGTGCGCAGCTGTAATTGCAGGTTTGGGCTTCATTTGTAGAGATAGAAGAACCCTTTTCCTTTCGCGGATTTGGTGGAGCACCATGTACATTCTCACCACGATCCTGATAACTTTTCTCCAAATTACAGGGTAGATCCATATCAATCTAATTAACTCAGATCTGAAGTTACAGCGCGATCTCGAACTGGTAGCCCCTCATTTCACTCATTTCCTCTCTCTTTTCCACATAGTTAACAAGTCAACTTTCTCATTTACAAAAGAGGGTAAATCACACTTCAACCCTTGCAATCCATTTGAAATTCACATCCTTGTTTCCCTAATATTTGGATCTAGTGGATTCAAGCCACTCTTTTGAATGTAGAATTCCTCCAAGTGAAAATCCTCCTAGTGGCTTCCTTTCTCTCTCCTAGGTGGGGAGTCACTAGGACTCAATTTTCCACTTTACATTTTGGTGAACCTGACGTCTTACACATTAATTATGATTTCTCATTCTTAGATCTGATTAATTGCAATTTGAATTTTAAATTTTCATTTTCAAGTTTGATCTTTTTGCAAATTTTAGAGGTTAATTGCATAAAAACCCTAATTTTTCATTTTAAGAAAATTAAGCTTGTGAGGTGTAAAATTTTAATTACTTGTTACAGATCTGATTTCTATTTCAAAATTGCAATTCAAATCTATCTCTTTATTCTGAAAATTCAGTGGTTAAATCACAAAACCCTAACTTTTAAGATTCTTCTATTTTTGACCTTTGATTGCAAGTTTGACCAATCTAGACATCTCCAAATTGGTTTTTTTTTTGGATTCCATATTAAAATCATAATTTCTATCATTCCTAAAATTTTTGAAAAAAGTTGGTTGGACTGTGTGCGCTCCCACCACGGTCCTCGGCTTTTCTCCTAAAATTTTGGGAGACGGAATTGATTGTATTTTCTGCTCAAATCTAGAAAATTAGCGTACTTTATCAATTTTAACACTCTCTAAGGTCGAACACAAATTCAAAATTCATCAAATTCACATCTTAAAATTAATTTTCATAAAAAGTTCCTAGTTTTAGATCTGCTTTTCCAGCAAATTCAGATTTCACTTAAGAGACTTTTAATGGCAATTAATAAATTGGATTTACTTGGTCTTTCACATATGATTACATTGCTTTTTGCATATATTTACTACAATCATGTGTCGGATAAGAGTTTCCTTCATTTCCTGTTGCTACTCTTTCTTCATAGCACTTGGTCATATTATGTTCTTAGGATTTCCAAATTATTTTCTTTTCAATTAGATCTCAAATCTTTCATGTATCATTTATGTTGCATTATGGTGATGTTGTTAACAAAATGCATTTTCTATGTTAATCACCTTAAAGCTTTTGTAGATCCTAAACTTAAAGATCCTAATCTTTGTACCTCTCCTAGAGTATCTTTTGCAAATGAGATGAGACCTAATGCTTTAACCAATGATCTCTCTAAAAAAGAGCAAGCATTGGAAAGTAAAATGGATCCATCTTCTTCTCATACACATACTCTTGAGAAAGAGGCAAAATCAAAACATCAACATCCTTACATCTTTAGATCCTCCTTATTCTCCTATGACCTATCTTCAACAAAAAAGTATATGTAGGGAAGATGATGTCATCCATTTTATTCATGACCTTTCCCCTCGCATAGAACTAACTAAAAATGAGCTTTTAGATGATGAAGATGTTTTTTCCCAATCTTCCAAAACGGATAAGCTTGATAAAGGAAAAGAGATTGTCATTTCACATGATACTCCTCCTTCATCTACAAATCCTTTTTTGCCTCCTTACACATCAAATTTCAATGAAATTCATGATCTTGTTCCTCCATCTAGTCAATTGAAACATTCTAATAGTCATGGTTTTCATATAATTACACAACAAGGTTTTAAAGGACAAGTAATTGGGAAATTTGAGCATGGAATTCATGTCCCTATAAACCCTCCTACACACCCTACTACAAGAGGCTTAGGAAGTGGTACCCCTCTTTCTATGGACGAATTCATTAGGCTTCAGAACTTTCAAGATTACCTTCAAAAACAACAAATCAAGAGAGCCCGCAAGAATGCTTCTTCTTCAAAACATCCTTTTTGTTCATTTCATCAAACCCGTGACCATAATGTTGATGATTGCCTTGATTTTTAAAAATCTATTCAAGATGGCATAGATAGTGGCAAAATTAAAATTGTGGATAATAAAACTTCTTCTTCTAACAAACTCTCTCCTTTATGTCAAGACGATATTTACCATCCTGACTGATTAGCTACAAGAATCTATTGCAGATTGAAATATGACAAGAACATTTCCTTTTCTCCTCAAAATAAAAACAGAAATCTTAAGCAAGTGAAAGGTATTGAATATTGCATTTTTCATGATTCATATTCACATTCTCTTGGAAAATGTTATGCTTTTAAGACATTTGTTCAACTGCAATATGATCTTGCACACATTTGTCTCACCACAGATCTAGCTGTATTTCTTGGTAAAAACATCGTGCCTTAGCACTTCTATTCCCTTAATGTTGCTCTTCACCTTATGGAATAATTAACCCATTTAATGGGAGCTCTTTATCATTAGTGGTGGTATTGTTTCACTTTAACATACTTTGGGGCAGCAAAATGAAGTCTATTTTTCTTCTTCTTTCTATACATTTATCTCCATCTTTGTGAATTATTCATTATTAGATCTCTTTTCTTTCATATTCTCATGTGAGCATATAATTGTTCTTTGGTTTTCCTCTTTGCTTAGAGAGGGGAATCTTTAATGAGTATTGCGCTTCTTCTCTTGGAAATCTTACCTCTTCTATGGTTTTGATTATTCACAAGTATGATATGCCCCTTAGCAGGGAATGATCTCTTGAGAAGTGTGTATCCCTTCCTTGAAAGGATTTGTTCCACTAGCATGATATATCACTTGAAACTAATCACCATCAAAAAATGTGTAATGTTTCTCCTTGTTCTCTTGACTTGGGGGGCAAGGATTTTCACTCCTTTCCCTTTCTTTTTTCTCATTTATCATTATTTCTTTTAGGGGCTGCATTTTTCGTATGTGATTATCATTCATTACAATGGTATGCTTTTATGAATAATCCCCCTTGGAAAATATATGATGCTTTTTCTCTCTTCCTTTCAAAGATTACCACTTCTTGAGACATGTGTTTTACATTTACTAATGTCTTTCCTTGCATGTGTTCATCTAAGTTAATTGCACATTTTCTTATGTTTAATCTCTCTCTAGTAGATTGTGTAAGATCTTCTCATTTTCCCTTAGATTGGGGGCAATGATCCTTCTCTATATCTTTCTCTAGGGATCCACTTTGCTCTATTAAGTGGATGGTGTGAGTTATATTACTTGATATCATTCCTTGTGTAGAATTGTTGTTGTTCACTCAAGGATTCTCTCTTATGCAAGAGGTGTTAGTCCTTGACTGCGACCTCTTTTACACTTGGTAATGTACATCTATGATAAATTCAATCATCCCTCTAGGGGCCAAAAGTGAGTCATCCCTCGTCAAGAATCCCTTTCACCTAGAAATAGGAGGAAGGATTGCATTCTTGTTCTTTCCTTTTCTTGTTCCAGAAGATATATTTGTCTAAGACAACTCATTTTGGGGGTAGATATCTCTTGAACAAAAATATCTTCTCCTCCAAGGATCACCTTTACACTTACAACAAGATCTCTCTTTTCAACTATCTTACCCTTGCTTAAAGAGTATTCCCTCTCTCGCTTGGATTTATGATATTATTGCATGGCAGATATCTTCTTTCTGATGAAGGGAGGTGTCGTTGTTCTAGTTTCCTTAAGATATCAACATCAACCTATGTTAACATCTTAAGGGGGGCACCCACACTGCTCCTTTGTACTATACTTCTTTCATGCATTGTACAGTGGGACATTCTTGAAACCAGAGGGAAGCCTCTTAGAGCAAGGTGTCATCACCTTTCTTGTATAGTGAGACATTCTTGGAGCCAGAGGGAAACCTCTTAGAGCAAAAATGTCGTCACTTTTATCTTGTACAATGGGTAATTCACGAAACCAGAGCACAAAATCTTAGAGCGAGATGTCTTCACTTCTTCTTTTTTTCTATACTGGATCATTCTTGGAACCAGAGCATGGTCTCTTAGAGTGAGATGATGCTACTTTTCTTTGTGCAGGGCGATTATTCTCGGAACCAGAGCACAAACTCTTAGAGCAGGATGTCACACCTTTCTTGACACTTGTACTATACATTCTATACAAGTTGTAGCATACTCAGGCATAGACTCCTATGAGGCACTTCAAACCTCACTTGCACACACGCACATGAGGTTGAGTGTAACTAATGATGTTCTCACTCTCTCCCTTTACATGGATCAACTAGACAGGCTCGAGGGGCAAGATTTTCCATGTCCTTCTCTCCATGGATCATCTAGTTTTAGGGGCGAGATGTTCATGGTTTCTTTCTTCTTCACTTTTCTTTTCTCATGGATCACCGGAGTGTGTATTCATGTTATCCCTCTTCTTCCTCTCATGAACTCATAGTTTTACTATTGATAGTTCATGGATGATGTCAACTTTGCTCTTTTATGTGATCGCTCGTGTTTATGTGATGACATTGGTCTTTGTGTCCTCATTAGTTTGTCGTCTTGTGTCTTGTTCTTGGCATATGTCTTTTTGCCCTTTGTCTCTGTCTTTGTTTTTGTGTGTCTTGTGCCTTTTTGTTTTGTGTTCTCTTGCGTATGTTGGAATGAGTTGAGACCCTAATATTGGGGGATTTTTTCTCCTCAATATTATTGATGTCTTATACTCCTTGTGGTATTGGTCCATGCCCCTCATCTTCATATTTCCCTTTCTTCTACTTTACCCATAGTATTGGCATAGGCCATACTCCCGCTAAAGTGGGGGCTAAATGTAGTGTCATAAAATTGTGACCCCTACATTTTTAACCATATTTTAGGTCCTCACCTTGATGATGACATCTTCCTTCCTAACCGAAACCCCTTTTCTGTATTTTCGTCCTTGAACCCTCCTTGTCTAGACTCTAGACCCTGTCCGAGCCTCAAAATAAGGCAGGACAGAGGCGTGGTGCCCCTGTCCCCCTAGGAAATGAGCATGGCACCCTTGTCCCTACCCCTTAGGGGGGCCCTAAGTTAGGTTTGTCCGATCTCCTATGCATAATTTGCCTTCGGGGTATGTAATTCCTCTTTGTCGGCCTTCGGTGGTTAAAAATTAATCCTTGAGGCATGTATAAAAGGGGATTCGATTCCCTCATTTAGCAGAGGATGAGGTGCATAAGGATAAGATACATGATTTCAAGGTCATCATCAAGCATTCAAGCATTCAAGTCTTCTTCATTCATCCATTGGAGCAACATTACAACATTCATTTGCAAGGATGTGTGTGTTAGGGTTTTGTCATGTTACATGTCAATTCATACAACATTTGTGGTTACATTCAAGAAGCAAAGCAATCATCATCAACAAGTTGCAAATCTACAAGGTATACATTTCCATTGTTTACATTCAAGCATTTGCAATTACTTTCTTTCAAGGTTGATTCCTCAACCGAGGTTTGACTGAGGCGAACCCCTATCCACAACCATTCTCCCTCTCTTTTTTGTGTGTAGGTTGCAGGTGCGCAACTATAATTGTAGGTTTGGGATTCATTTGCACAGATGGAAGAATCCTTTTCATTTCATGAATTTTGTGGAGGACCGTGTACAATCCCGCCATGGTCCTGATGACTTTTCTCCAAATTTGCAGGGCAGATCCGTAACAGTCTAGTTAACTCAGATCAAAGTTACAGCACGATCTCAAACTGGTAGCCCATCATTTCACTCATTTCCTTTATTTTCCGCATAGTCAACAAGTCAACTTTCTCGTTTACAAAAGAGGGTAAATCATACTTCAACCCTTGTAATCCATTTGGAATTCACATCCTTGTTTCCCTCAGATTAAGATCTAGTGGATTCAAGCCCCTCTTTTGAAAGTAGAGCTCCTCCAATTGAAAATCATCCTAGTGGCTTCCTTTCTCTATCCTAGGTGGGGAGTCACTAGGATCCAATTTTCCACTTTACAAGAAGCGTGGGATGAAGTTGTGCACCTGGATCTGGCTATAATTTGTCGAGACGAAGCTGCCCTGCGAATTTGAGGAAAAGTTGCTAGGACCATGCTGAAAGTGCACACGGTCCTCAGAAAAATCTGCAAAACACCAAAGGGTTTTTTTGCGTTTGTGAATATAGTCCAAATATGCAAATAAAGTTGTGCACCTACAACCTACACACATAAAAGAGAGGAAAAGGGGTTGGGATTGGGGGTTTGCCTTCAAATCAAACCCCAATTTTGGAATTAAGCAAATGATGAGAGAAAGTACTTGCAAGTAAATGTAAATGAAAGACTGAAATGTAAAACACCTCAAGGGAGGTTGCAATAGGATTGTAGATATAATTGCTTATGTGAAATTGAATGTTGAAAGGGATCTCCTCTTCAATGGTTGAATCCTTCACTTGAATGCAACACCTAGCCTTGAAGGGATACTTGAGAATGCTCAATGCTTGAAAGGAATGCTTGAATTCTCTTGAATGCTTGAATGCCCGATCTCATGTATTCCCACCTCATGCAAATGGGAGGGAAAATGCAACTTATATATTCGTAAATTAGGGTTAATTGACTGATTTTTTGTCATAGTTCGACATAGGGAAAGTTCTCCCGCTTTAAGTGCAAAGTCTAATGCAAAGATAGGATAGAGGGGGGCCCAAAATAGGGTAGGGACAGGGGTTCCATGCCCTTTTCCTGCCCTTATCCAGGATAGAAAGCAGGTTCTGAGCAGTGCGGGGGGCAGAAAAAGTGTAGTTTTCGGGGATTAAGCAAGTCTCGGGTCTCTGATCAGGCTTGGGAATTAGATTCGCCAACGTGAAGACCCTAATATGGTCAAAAATTGCAAGGGTCACAATTTTATGACACTACATTTAGCCACCACTTTAGTGGTAGTATAAACGTATGCCAATACTGCCAGTAAAGTACAAGGAAACAAGATTGAAAGACTTCTACCCTATCAAGGAGGCAAAATACACCAAGCCCTCAATGGACTTAGGATCTTACGACATCGATTGAGAAAGTAAAAGGGAAGATAAAGAAGGGAAAACCATGACTGCAAGTAGCAAGGTTCCCCTTACTATGAGTCATGACAAGCAAGGATTCAAAAAATTACAAAGCAAAGCCCAATTCACTAAGTAACTTTAAGTATCAGGAAGGAAAATATGAGCAGAGTGTATGCCCCCACGTTAAAGCGATCGCGCATGCCTTATCGGGATCGATTGCTTTAAGGTAGGATACACCCAAGATAAAAAGAGGGAGCATGTTATCGCAAGGATTTAGCCCCCAATCGAGGAATAAACCCAAGGATAATGAACACAAAACATGAGGCAATTTTTCTTTCCTCGGGGTCAGTATGTTGTATGATAACTCATGTATATCATATATGTATGTGCATATAATAATCGGCATTCCCCAAAGGAAGGAAAATACCTTGGAAGAAAGGGAATAGAAGATGTCTTTTTGAGTCAACATGAAAGAGACCAAAAGAGATATCAATGCTTTGCATCGTCCACAAGTAGACATTAAGGGGAAAATAGAAGAACATGGATACACATAGAAGAATATTTTCAAAGAGAAAGAGAGGGGAGAAGGAGAAGATCTACAATGCTAATGTTGCTAATCTAGCATGACATCCACCTCTCGATCTTGCTGATCACTATTTCAGGAAGGCAGGTAACACACCAGAGGAGCGACATCGAGCATAGCAGATGAATCTATCACAAGATCCAAACAAGGACTATGCTCATGTGCTAAGTCACTTTGTTCGATTCTAGGAGCTAGAATTAGGGTTTTTGAAAATTCAGCTGATAAATGCTTGTCCACATCAACATATTCATAGTCACTATTAGAAGCTGTAGTCACATAAATCTGTCCACTTAATTAAATGAATACTTAGTATTTATTTGATTATTTAACCATCAATTAATAATTAATTAAATTAATATTTAATTAATTCATCTTAACGCTCTTCTCCTATTAATTAAATAAATTATTCAATTTATTTGATTTAATTCACTTAACCAAATTCATACCATTAATTAAATAAATAAATCATATTTGTTTAATTAAATCTTCTCTCACATTTAAATAAATTAATATTTATTTAAATCCCCCAAAATCCCACCTCTCACATTTAAATAAATTAATATTTATTTAAATCCCCCAAAATCCCACCTCTCACATTTAAATAAATAAATCATTTATTTAAATCACCTTTATCCTCCACCCACTTGTATTTTCCTACAAAAGCAAGTTGCACAATTATTTTAAATAAATAATTTATTTAAAACACCTTTATCCTCCACCCACTTGTATTTTCCTACAAAAGCAAGTTGCACAACTATTTTAAATAAATTATTTATTTAAAATCCTATTTATCCTCACCCACTTGAAACCTTTAATGGTTTCCCTTAAAGTATTCAAACTTGATGGCTTTAAAGTCTTCAAACTTGATGGCTTCCTTCTATAGTCTTCTTAAGACTTTAATGGTTTTCCTTAAAGTCTTCAAGCCTTTAATGGTTCCTCTCAAAGTCTTCAAGCATTTTAAATGCTTTATCTTCCTTTTTCTCATTTAAATAAATTAATATTTATTTGAATATTTATCCAAATACAACTTGCACACATTTATTGAAATAAATGAATTTTTATTTTAATAAAATCCTATTTTCCCTCACCCACCAAATCCACTTGCAAAATCTAATCCCCTTCTAGATTCTTCTAACCCCTTCCTAATTAACTTAATCCATCCCCTAATTATTGTCACATTCCTAAGCAAAATGGAGTCACTTCTCAAAGCCTAAAAGTCTTGGATAACCTTTGAAAGCTTCCAACCTTCAACCACTAAATGGCTCAAAGTCTTTGATAACCTTTGAAAGCTTTCAACCTTCAACCACTTAATCCCCAAAGTCTCCAATAACCATTAATGGTTAATTCAACCCTCCCACATGGTTAAAACATTTGTTTTGACTCAACCTCTACCCAACCCAAAGGTCTCATCAGGCCATTAATGCTTTGACCATGATTATCTCTTAAACATTTGCACAAAGGTTTATCCTTGGATTAACTCTTAATCCAATGGGTAATCCTAATTTAGACTTGACCCTTACCTTCTAGATAACCATGAGGTCTTCTCAGGCCTTTAATGCCTCCAACCTCTTCTCTCAACCCAATCCTATGTTGACACTTGTCACCATTTTATTGGTGCCAATTGTGCACATGGATCCCCAACTTTCAATCCTAACCCTTGTTAAGATTGCTCAATCTTAACCCTTCATTTCCCTATTTCTTCTATAAATAGAACCCTTCTCCTCAAGCAAAAGGGAGAAGCATTTTAGAGTATTGTTGTTATACTGGCATTAGCATAGAGCTTTTTCATAGCATCACTATCTACTCTTGCATAGTATTTGCTTATCATATTCAACCATCTTGAATCTCCATATGGCATCCATGGCTAGTGCTAAAAGCTGAGAGCTACACTCATTTGGGACTTGGAGAGGAGAGGAACAAGGGAGGAGCAACTATGAGCATCTTGATTAGCTATTTCATTCTATGTTTATATGCTTTCTATTTCATGCTTAATATCTCTCTTGATATGCTTGTTTAGGATAATCTTTTGTTGCTAACACTAACGTTTGTTTCTTGTGCTCTTGTGTGTGTTGCCATCAAACAGATTTTCTAATCCTTTTTGCAGAGCATCAGAAGCATTAGGAGTTGTATTTCTATCATGAATAACATTTTCACTCATTTCTTCATCAAGATTTATAGAAAGAGGAGCGTGAACATGAATAGGAGTAAAACCATCACATGTTTTTTGTAATTTATGATTTGGAGATGTAGGTTCAACATCTTGCTTAGGAGAAAAGGGAATAATGTCAACATTGGATTCTTGGGAGATTGAATGTTTTGGGGAACACCCTCACGAACTCGAGCACGATGCCTTCATCGGCGGTCTCTCACACAACGATTCCGTCAAGTCTTGGCGGAAGACTGAGAAGGAGGAGGAATATTTATGAAAGGATAAATATTCTCATCTTTGGTAGTTGGAGGTTTAGGTTGAGGTCTTTTAGGTTAGACAAGAGGACAGGCGGGCCTCTTCTCTCTATAAGAGGAAGGAGATGGAACTGCGCCATAAAAAGGAGGAATATTAGGTTTAGGAAGGAGACCGGGTCCATCATGGGGAGGTCGTATAGGTCTAACCTTAGAAGGAATATTGTTGTTCTTTTGAGGAGAAGGCATAGTTACATCCAAAGGAATAGGTTGAGATATATTAGTCCTATCCATTAGGGGAAGGATTTCATCTTCAAGAAGGATGGGAATGTCAATTGTTGGGGATCTTGGTTGACTCAAGGATAAGATCATATCTTTCTTCCATTTTTTATAAGATTGGAAAAGAGCATCGCTCCATTGTGGAAGAGATTGAAATTGTTCAGGCCAAAAGAAATCAATAGGAACACCTGGCCTTCTTTCATATGGTCAAAATAAGCTATGTATAACGGTTATGATTTATCCATTGTGGGTAAATTTTAAACACTTATGGATTGGAGAAGCAATAGCCTTCATTGAAGATAGCCAAGGATAGCTCAACTTCACATGGAATTGTTCAGAAGAAGGAATGATAACAAAGTTGAAATCCACAGTTTTAGTATGAACTTCAATAGGAAGGGTGATAGAACCAATGGTAGGAAAAGAGAATCCTTCAAATAACTTCACAACCACATTAGGGTCATCATAGATTGGTTTATGCAAACGTAAAGTGAAAATATACTCCTCAGTGATGACATTAACCATGCAGGAGAAATCAACAAGAACACCATGGCAAGGTATGTCCTTAACCTTCACAACTATGTATAGAGGCCCATCAGGCACTCTAATGGTCTCACTAGGGTCAAATGTGATACATAAGTCCTGAGGTTTCCTTTGTTTCTCTACCATATTCACCAAATTATGAACTGTAGTAGTCATATTGGAAGGAGAGAAAGAGGTATGTTCAGTCTCAATCACGTTAGAGGTATGAGGAGGTAAAGGATCAGTAAAAATCTTAAGATTTTGATTAGGAGGGGCTACTGATTTGTTTCCTTTATCATTCACACCCGCCACAGATATAGTATTATTATCAATCAAATCTTGAATCTTACTTTTCAATGCAAAACATTTCTCAGTGTCATGACCTGGTTGACGATGAAATTGACAAAAAGAATTATTATCAAAGTAGGGTGAGGCTACCTTAGAAGGGTCAACTGGTTTTATGGGAGGAAGTTTAATAACATTTCTTTGTAACAACTGAGATGTAATGCTATGTAAAGATTCATTTAAAGGAATAAATTGTCTTTCTCTTTTAAAAAATTTAGAAATAGGAGGCACACCTGTTGTAGCAATTACATTGTTATTGTTGATGTTGTCATTGAATTTGATGAATCCTTTGCTTGGTTTGAACTTCACAAACAATTGTTGAGCATTGTCACCCTTATCAGTCATGCAACTGTTGAATTTATATTCTACACAAACACCAACTTGGACCACAGGAATGCCAATTTATCCTCCGCCATCTACTACATAGGTCATGATTAGTAGCATGAGTTATATAGCACCAACATCATTCGTGCCCCCACTTGTACAATCTATGCAACAAATTGTTAGTATTCTTCCATGTAAGCCTCGAGTGACTTTTCAACTTTCCATCTCACAACCACGATTTAGTTATATGCAAGCACCATCTTCGTCTTATATTATTCCAAATGTTCAACAATTGTTAGGTGGCATTAGTCAAAATGCTCCATTGTATAATATGCAATAATCTAACATGTCTCATCCTAGTTATGATGGAGGTAGTTATCTGCAAGGTGGTATTCCTCAAATTCAACAACCTCAAAATGTGTAGTATCAACAACAATACATTCCTTCACAACATAATACTACAACTTACTCACAACCACCACCTTTTCTTCAACAAAATGTTCCTATTTATCAGAACATGACATGTTATCAATACCCGAAACAACAACCAAATTATGTTCATCCATCTCAAATGGCATATCAAACAACATTTTATCAACCGCTTATGCCATCTCCTAAATCATTTCCAGTCAATACTAAATTGGAGGAAATGAAGGCAGCTCTTAAAACTTTACAAGACAATAACTCTAAGTGAGTTTTTAAATTCAATGAGCTTTGTCCATATCTATTTGGTAAGTCAATAAATTCAATTCCATTCCCCAAACACTTTGAAATTCCAAAATTTGATAAATACAAGGGGAAAGGTGATCCACATCATCACATAAATCTTAGGGGTCCATCCATATAATGGTTTTCTAAGTTATCATTTGGCACTATCACCACATTCATAAACTTATCAGAGAGATTTTTTGGCCCATTATCTTTACAATATGGAAAATGACATTTCCATGCTTGATCTTTGTCAAACCAAACAGAAAGGAGGTGAAAGTCTCTTAGACTATATCCAAAGATGGAGAGCCCTCGCTGGTCATCTCCCTTGTGCAGTGCCTGATAGTAAATTGGTTTTAATATTCATTAGTAATCTGCATGCGAAGCTTGCATATCATATTTGATTATTCTGTGCAACCACATGTAAGGATATCATTTCTAAAGGACCATCAATAGAAAAGGCTTTAATTGCCAAAGGAATCATCAAACATTATAAAGAGTCATCTGGCAAACCAAGTGGTGACAAACAAAGGTATTGGAACAAAAACAAGAATGTTATGGGAGATGGGGTCATTGATTCTAAGATAGTTAAAATGTTTTTTGTCGCAAAACCACCACCTACACAAACATATTCTAATCAACAATCATATACCAGTTCATCACCAATGATACATGTCAATCCGCCACCTCAAGCCTATCATAATTCTCAAACATAGACATCAAATGTGCAAACTAATCATACAATGACATCAATTGTCAATGTTTCTCAAGCTCCTCCTCGACAAACAAATTATAACAATCCAAGATGTCAATTTACACCCATGGGGGAACCCTTATATGTGATCTTTAAATGCATTGAGCATCATAATATGGTTGTGTATCCCAAAAGGATATTGTTTGATGAGTCCAATCCAAGCTTGACTGGTATAAGGAAAATGAGTATTGTGCTTATCATCATGTTAAGGGTCATGTAATGAATAAGTGCATGAAGCTTAAGCATCTAGTCCAAGATCTTATTTATCAAGAGAAAATTGATGTTGACCTTACTTCAGGATAGTCACCTAATGTGAACCTAGGTGTGTATAAAGATGCTTGTCCCAAACATCAAGGAGAGGCTAGTACATCCAACATAGGTCAATCTTGTACAACCAATAACATCAGCTATAACAATGTCCTATTTGACTATGGCAGTACGATAAGTTGCATTACCCAATTAGAAGATCATATCAACACGATTTGTGTCAAAGGAGCCAATAATAAATGTGCTACAACCACTAGAAGAGCTCGCATGACGGTCCTTGGAGCTCCAACTCCTACCACACCTCAAGTTCCTATGTCTACACAATACAACATTCTTGATCACTTAGGAAAGAACCCTGCACAGATCTCCATTTTAGATTTCTAAAAGCATCACCTACTCATTAAGAGATTCTTAATTGTGCATTGCAAGAGACTCATAGGCCTAGTAACATAGACCCTATGCAATTCCAAGATTTGGTAGCACATTTATTTGCCACATACCATCTCATCTTTACCCAATCACATCCACCTTCTTAATATCAAGGCCATTGTTAAGCACTGCAAAGTAAAGCGAGTTCTGATTGGTAATGTTTATGCTCTAAATATTTGTACGTTGAAATTTGTTACACAAGTGGGGTACACTGTCATGGATTTGCATAACCAATGCATCACTATCAAGGCATATGATAATACAGTGAGAAGATTAGTGGGAATGATCAATCTTCCAATTTAAGTGGGCCCACTGACACGGGACACACTTTGCCATGTCATTGATCTCGATCTTCCATTTAACATCCTCCTTAGTCACCTGTGGAATCATGCCATGGAATCAAGGTTGCGAAATCACTATTCGTGGAAACATTCTACCAGTTGATTATTGTCATGCTCTTAAGGCATCTTCACCATATTCCCATTATTATCCAGGCATCAACATTGGAATCCCTCAAACTACTCCATCGTCCTCATATATTGACCCTACTTCCAAATTCACTATTGCTAAAGAAAAAACTTCTATCTCATATGCTTTTTCCCATCTCAAGATCAACAATGTTGGTTGTCGCAAATATTCTTTACAAGGAACCCTTGTAGTAGGTGCACTACCCCTAGATCCTCATACTCATGGGAAACCTACCAAAGAGAAACAAAAGAAAGAACCCATGGTCAGAATGTGTGGTACCACTACAATCCAATCTCATGGTGAACTCAATCATGAGGTTATAGAAGTTCATATCAACCAATGGATTTTTAGAGATGTTGTTATGGACAATGATACCTGCCTTAATCACTTCAAAGAGAAATACATAGTAGCTCACAAATTGGATACCAATAAATGGATTACCAAGGTGGAGGATTAAGACAGGAAGAACATGAAATCATAAGACTTGTTGACCCAATTCCTAATGTTTGCCATCAAGGGCTTCATTTTGGACATTCTTCTCATGAAGCCTCAACTTCGATAGACCCTTTTGGAATCAATGAAAATGTTTGATTGATATCAAAGACATACCTAAGGAGGTTATCAAACAAGTGTACGATGGTATGGATAGCTCCTCGACCTTTGGCACATCCACCCTCTTCAGCACATATATTCTCTTAATTGACCTTCCACTTCGTCATCCTGAACTTATTAATTGGGGTCAAACTATTGAACACCTTGATACATTCCATAATGATGTAACACTCCTACACTTCTTGGGGACAACTGAGCGTGCACCATACTATCATCCATCTTAGAACATAGTATGTAAGTTGGACCATCAAGGCTACTTTGGAGAAGAGGGGTTACTTAACTCCAAAAGTGAAAAAAAAAATTCAAGTGTCTATTGGTGAAAACCATTCCGAGGCACCTGTAGATCCTAAAAAGGTAAAAAATAAAGGGTGTATCTTTCGGTGAAAACCTCTTTGAGGTGCTAGAAGACGAGGACTCCTATCTTCCTCTCATCAACATATAGGTTCCTGATAAATATCCAATTCTCTTTGATGAGACAAGAGAAGTCAATTTGGGTACTACAGAAAATCCCTGAATCACTTATCTGGCAACCTCCCTATCTGATGAAGAGTTCCAAGTTTTCTTCCAAATCCTCCATAAGTGGCCCATCAACTTTGCATGGTCTTATGTAGACATGTCTGGGCTCGATCCTAAGCTTGTAGTGCATCACCTGGTTGTAGATCTAAATGTCAAACCTGTTAAACAAAAGCTTCGAAGATGCATCCTCGAATTGCATTGTTGGTCAAAGTAGAGTTGGAAAAATTGTTGGAAGTCAAGTTCATCCGACCAATTGATTACCGAGAGTGTATTTTTAACATGGTTCTTATTTCTAAACCTAATGGTGTTATCCGAGTCTGTACCAATTTCAAATATCTCAACAAAGCCTAACCCAAATATGATATTCCACTTCCTAGCATTGATATTCTAGTTAATTTGACAATGAAACATGAAATGCTTTCCCTTATGGATGGGTTTTTAGGATACAATCAGGTAAAAATTGTAGAGGATGATCAACATAAAATAACATTCACCACTCCTTGGGGCACTTTTTGTTATCGGGTCATGTCCTTTGGCCTCAAGAATGCAGATGCCACATATCAGCATGCCATGATGGTAATATTCCATGATCTTGTGCATAAGATACTGGAGGATTATGTAGATGACATACTAGGCAAATCCAAAACCAAAGCAGAAAATCTAGCTATCCTTGAATGCATATTTGAATGTCTGGCCAAGTACAAGTTATGCCTCAATCCTAAAAAGTGTGTGTTTGGAGTTATATAAGGTAAACTTCTAGGCTTCATAGTTTCCAGCCATGGTATAGAAGTTGATCCTAAGAAAGTCAAAGCGATAGTAGAAATGCCTCCTCCCAAAACATTGAAGAATTTGCATAGTCTCCAAGGAAAGCTACAATTTGTTAGGCACTTTATTCCTCAACTTGTAGATAAATGTCATCCATTCACGCATCTTCTTAGAAAAGGCACAAAGTTGAAATGGGATGCTCAATGTCAACAAGAATTTGACAAAATAAAAGAATTATGGCCTATTCTCCAATGTTAATGTCATTGATTCTAGGACGACCTTCCTTCTATATATCTCAGTCACTCCAAATGTAGTGAGATCACTCCTTGCCCAACATGATGATTAGGGAAAATAATGTGCCATTTACTACATCATCAAACCTTGGTAGGATATGAGCTCGATTACTCACCTATGGAAAAATCATGTGTAGTCATTTTATTTTATTCACAGACTCTCCGAAATTACATGCTAATTCATACTAGTAATCTCATCTATAAGATTGATCCTTTAAAGGATCTGTTATCAAAAACAACCCTTACTAGTCGTATGACTAAATGGGTCATGTTTCTCGAATGAATTTGATGTTCAACATGTAGACAAAAAAGTCATCAAAAGACTGGTTATTGTAGACTAGCTGATAGAAACACCCTTGATGAATACTCATCCATTAATTGCAAATTTTTTGGATGAATATGTTTGTGCAATCACAACATAATCTCCTTGTAAACTTTATTTTGATGGTTCACAGACACAAAATGGATCAGGGCCAGGGTTCCTATTTGTGACTCCACAAGGGGATCTCATTCCTAAATCGTTCAAGTTGTCTTTCCCATGTACCAATAATATTGCTAAGTATGAAGGTCTTATCACTGGTCTCAAAACAACTATTCAATGGACTATTGTAGATATTCTTATCTATGGGTATTCACAACTAGTTGTCATTGAACAATTAAATGATGAGTATCAAACCAAGGAGGACAAGCTCTTACCATACAAAAGAATGGTCAATCTTAAGCAGAGTTTTCAAAGAAATAACTTTGATTAGATCCTCAAGGCACAAAATAAGACAGTCGATGCAATGACCACTATTGGTTCATGTTGCTTGCAATGGAATGAGAGTTGTAAATTTAAGTTTTTGGTCGAACAACTTCTCCAACCAACTTTTGAAAGATCACATACAGATATGGTGTGCAACATTATTGACCCTTAATCGCCCTAGTATCATGATATTTATGCCTACCTTAAGGATGGTACCCTTCCACCCAATATATCCTGAAATGATCACCAAAACCTCATCCGTCATAATGCCCAATTTACACCTATGGGAGATAATCTATATCGTTGCAGCTATCATGACATCTTTGCTAGATGTCTATATTCTAATGAAGCTAATCTTGCGATGAAATAAGTGTACGTCAAAACTTTTGGTGCTCATACGAGTGGATATGTTCTAGCCAAACAACTCTTAAGAGTGTGATACTTTTGGCCCATAATGGAGCATGATTGTTGTGAATTTGTCAAGAGGTGTTTGCCCTATCAGTAGCAAGAAGACCTAATTCATGTTCCAACACAATATTTACAGCCTATCACAACATTGTGGCCTTTTTCTACATGGGGCCTCAATCTTGTTGGTAAAATCCATTCCCCTTCTGCAGATGGACATAAGTTTATCATTGTAGGTACTGAGTATTTTACCAAGTGGGTTGAAGTTGTTCCCCTTACTCTTACCACTGGTGTCCAAGTGTCCAGATTTGTCCTATATCAGATCCTTTTCCGCTATGAAGTTCCCTCTACCATTATTGTAGATAATGGAACCCCTTTTAAGAATCAACACATGAGTGATATTTGTTCCACATTTCACATCTAGCACTATTGATCCACCCCATATTATCCACAAGGCAATGGCCAGGATGAGGCAACCAATAAGAACTTGTTACATATCCTCAAAAAGGATTGTCAATGAAATTAGTCATGATTGGCATCTCAATCTCAACCCCACCCTTTGGGCATATCGCACCAGTGTCTGAACTTCCACTAGACTCATTCCATGCTCCCTTGTTTATGGTGTAGAAGCAGTCTTACCAATTTAGTTCGAGTTGCTATCCTTGCGCATATCCTTGAAAGATTTTATTTCTAATGAAGAGTATAGGGTGGCAAGGCTAACTCAGCTAGATCTCCTTGATGAACAACATCAGGAAGCATATGATCATTTACAAATATATCAAACCGGACTCAAAAAGTAGTATCATAAAAAAGTGCATCCTTGTGAATTCAAAGTTGGTGATCTAGTGCTTCGAGAAAATCTACAGAATCAACAAAACAAAGATAAGAAAGGAAAATTTGAAGTTAATTGGTTGGCCCTGTAGCATCATAAATTGTACATCCCTAATTAGGGTTGTCTAATTCCATGCTTAGGTTAGCACCCACCTCAATATGTCCCATTACATTAATAAGGCTCCTTTTGGCATTTAAATTTTAAATCTAAAGTCTTCCCTCAACAATTCAAATATCATAAAATTGGGCCCTTAACCCTAGGTGTGCCCCTTTTTATTTTATTTTAATTAATCCTAATGATGTCCTAATTTCAATTTTCATAGCACATTTTTCGCATATCTAAATACTTAGGATTGAGCCACTACATTGTATTTGAATTTATAATTGTAGACACCTAAAATTGTCATGTCTAATTATCTAAGCCTAATTCATCTATTAATTAAATAAATCCTTATTTATTTAATTAATTCATTTATCCTCTGCTAGTCTTATTTCTCATTTAAATAAATACATTTATTTATTTAAATTATCCTTTTCCTAAATTAAATAAATATTTTTATTTATTTAATTATCCCACTTCTTCTATTAATTAAATAAATCTTTATTTATTTAATTAATTCATTAACATTTTCTACCCATGACACATGTCATTCATCTCTTAATTCCTACACTACCTACCCCTTTCATTATTTTATTATTTCTTTTACCTACCCTCTAATCATAGCCGACCTCCTTTTACACCTCTCAATCTTATCCCTCCATTTCATATAGTTTCTTCTATATAAGAGGATGCTTCCTTCATTATCAACCCTAATCATTCTATGCATTCTAATCATCTTTTATGCACTTGACTACACTACGATCCTACTAGCAACCACATTCCGTTCTTTGTTGAGCTCTTGTGCACATAAAATCTGAGAGCAAATATATCAAGCAAGATCAATGGAGATAGGAAGAATGGAGATCCAAACCCTATTGGACATGTGATGGTATAATCTTTGTGATTTCGTTTGATTTGCATTGTCTTAGGTAATCTTCATATGTTATGGTGGATCTTTGTTGTTGTCAGGCTAGGGTTTTGTGGTTGAATTCATTTAGCCTTTCAATATCGTTATTATTGTTATCCATTTTCACCATATACATTTTGGCACGGCCCGTGGGACATGGATTTTTCTTAGATCTATGTTTTTTGCAGATTTTTCTAACCTTATATTGCTATTTTGTAAAACAATTTGGAGAATAACCTTGTGCAGCTAGGGTTTTGGACACAAAATCAAGATCTTGGAGAGATTTGATCATGTCTCACAAATGGATGGGAAATTTTGCACCAAATTTTTTTTGCAAGTTGAAAAAAGTATCAGGAGCTCTCAATCCAAAATTCAGAATTTTTGGAGCACATTTTCATTTTCTATGAATTTTTTATGATTTTTCATAAAAAATTAATTTTGAGAGCAAATGAGAGACTTTTTCGGATTTTCTTACATTTTTGGAAATCTCTCATAATTATACATAGGATCTGTTCTTTGTGATTTTAATTTTGATGCAAAATATTTCCCTAAAAATCGGATCTTTAAAAATTAGGGTTTTTCCTTATTTTGATTAGATCTCACAAACGGCTTCAAATTTTGACATCAAATTTTGTGTGCAGAAATTTTTTTATGCAGGTTTGGAAGACCATTAGGACTCTCCCATAAAAATTTCAGATTTTTTGGATCGATTTTGCATTTTATATGAATTTTTTATGATTTTTCATAAAAAATTAATTTTTGGAGCAAATTAGCAATTTTTTTGGATTTTCTTACATTTCTGGAAATCCCTTGAAATTTTACAAGTGGTCTTTTTTTATGATGAATCAGATCTTTGAATTGGTCAACAAAATGTATTGTTGAAGGCCCCTATTTCACAAAGTCTTTTGGGATCTAAAATTTACCTAACTTGTGTGCTTGCAGGAAGGGGTGATTATTTCAAACAATCCAAACTACTAATAAATCTTTGTTGCAGGTCTTTGGCAAGGGTTTTTGGATTTTTATTGTGTGCCTTGTTTTCATAGACTAGCAAACACTTCAATTGGTGCACTAAAATTGAATCATTGTCTTTTGTGTCTTGAGCAATAGGCTCTTTTTGTTTAATCTTTAGAGGGTCTGTCTTCCCGTGTGGTCATTAGGACTACTAGTGAGAAGAGAATGACCCAAGTGGTAGCGAGGAAAACCCACCTCTTCCGAACCACTATAAACAACTATATTCATGGTGAAAACTATGGATAACGTGTGCTGATTAGTTCATACCGACACTATGTCTCCCCATAAACCCGTTTGATCAAATTTATTTGATCAGTTGTAGGGCGTAACCCCTACCGGCTGGGAGCCTTCTGTATTTACAGAGCTGAAAGTGTCGCATGTATGGCCACATGAGCGGATGCCCTTACTAGCACCTTTTTGTTTTAGAAGCCCAAATCCTTCTAGTTGTTGGGGTAGGAGGTCGGACCTCTGGTAGCGGCCCACACACATACGGTTCTTAGTAGAGATACAAAGTTCGCCACGGGGAGTTTTCGTGGGGACTGATGCTTGGTTGACCTGAGAAGTGAGTGCTGAGGGTGGAGCCAGTGAGGTCAAGCATCTAAGTATCCGCTTTGAATAGCATAGCCTCGGGGGTAAAACCCCATGTGGGATCAACAACTATTGTCTTGGCCAGCCATAAGAATTGTGCTTGACTTATTTTAAACATTCAAACATTCAAGACCAAACAACAAAACATTGTGTCTTCAAGTTTATGCAAAACATTTTTTACATTAAACAACACACTTTTCTTAGAGTCATTTTGAGTCTAAACACTTGCAAACATTGAGTCCTCATCAACATTGTGTCCTCTTGTCACGAAAAATAGTCAAACATTCAGATTTGGTCACAACTTCACAAATTGGAAAAATTTTACAGTCCAACAAACAAGAGCAATCAGTTTCAGAATTCTTGAGCTTCCTAGGTTGTTTCTCTAGGTTTTCATCTAGCATTCAACTTGTCTTTGGGTCTCACAAAATCCATCATTGCTTTACACCTTACATTACATTCACATTTGTCTAAACTTGAGTCAAAAGGTCACTTGCTTGTCCTCATCATACTTTGTCAACAAACTACATACAACAACATTTTGCTAAGTGGTCCCTCATCAAGGTCTATCACCTTTGGGTCTCATTTGGTCTTACTTAGATTCAAGGTCAACTTACCTCATCAAGAGAAACTATCCTCTCTTTGGAAGTCACACCTACTCTACTACATACATACTTGGTCTTACACTTTGGACATTGCAAGTACACCTCAGATTAATTTACATTCCATCCAACTCTTAGTCTTCCATACTCTTTCCATTTTCATCTAGTCTCACACATCTTGGTCAATACCTAGTTCATGGTTGAAACCCGTCTTCAAAAATCTAGGAGAGAAACTAAAGAGGCTCAAGAGTCCGCAAACATGAGTTCTTATGAGTATGACAATGATATCTTTTTCAATTCTGATCATACTACATTACCTGACATGGATGCCTATAGAAACATTCCAAATGTTGAGAACATGGACACTACAAACAACAATGATACACACAATGATGATATGGACAACTTTTCAGTACATTCAACAGATGTGGAAGAATCCATTATGGACCCCCGTTTCAATCGATTGATTGAGGAAATAATGAGGAGGGATAGACAATACTTCTTACAAATGATGGCACAAAGTGGAGCCAAGATACCTCATGATTTTGACATGTCTCAAATAATGGAAAATTGACCTTTGCAAAAACCTCACTCCAACATGGATCAAAGGAGACCTAATAGTGGAGGCAATAGAGGACCACATATGGTACCTGAATCACCATCATCTTTGTTTCAAAAACCAGAGGTCCCACATACACATGGTCAAGCATATGATACTCACCTTCGCAGACCATTATGGAAGTCTTATGCAGAGAAATATGCTCAATCACATATCAATGCTAAGGATCAACCACCAAAGCAATTGGATATTCAAAGGCATGCTCAAAATCTGGACACAAGGAAACCCCGTGTCAAATTTGGGGGCAACACATTAGAACATGACATGCCTGTAGAGTATGGTATACATGGACAAAATAGATATTTCGTTCCTCAACATGAATCTATACCAAGTGGTCCATATATGCAGCATCACTATAGACCTCCTCCATATGAACATGTGTATGATCAATATCATCCATATATGCAACATGCTCCTCCTCCAATTGGTGCCTCAAGCATGGGGTATGGTCCAAGAAGTCGATCTCCACCTAAGAACAATTTGGAGCAACAAATCAGGGACTTACAAAAGAAAATGGAGGACATAAATACACCGAAGCCAACATACACAATGAGAGACATATGTCCTTATCCATTTGACAAGAGCATTCCAATGCCTCCTTTTCCTACACACTTTGTGACGCCTAAATTTGATAAGTATAGAGGAAAAGGGGATCCTAAGGCACACATAAGACAATTTTTCACAGCTTGCATTGAGGTAGCAACAGAAGAGACATATTTGATGAGATTATTCCCACAGAGCTTAGGTGATCAAGCTATGGAATGGTTCTCCCAACTTCCTCTTGGAATTAAGTCATGGGGTGACTTAGCAGAGGCATTTATTCAACATTTCTCCTACAACATAGAGATGGACATATCAGTCACTACTTTGTGCAACACCAAGCAAAGGGATGGAGAATCTTTTTCATCATTTTTACAAAGATGGAGGAATCTAGCCAGCAGATGCTCTTGTGAAATTCCACAAAAACAAATGGTAGAGATGTTCACCCAAAATGTTAACAAAGACATTGGTTATGACTTAAGAAAAGCTTGCTTGTCCACTTTCAAGGACGTCATTGAAAAAGGCTTAGCAACAGAAAAGGTCCTAATTGAACAAGGAGTTATTAAGATATTCAAGGAAAACAAAGATGACTTTAAAGGAAAAGACAAGCCAAGATTTTGGAATAAAAACAAGAACACAGTCAATGATGGTGTTGTTGATGCCAACACAGTGCGACCCAAATTCATCTTTTCGAGATCAAGTTCTACAAGCAATCAAGTGAATACTCAAACAACTTCCAGATCACGAAGGAAGTACACCCTATTGGGAGAACCACTTGAGTCAGTTTTCAAAAAGCTAGTGGCAAACAAGGTAATCACTATTCTAGATTTTCCTCCATATGAGCCAAAGGTCAAACCAAATTGGTGGAATGATGACGAATATTGTGAATTTCATAAGAGAAAGGGTCATAAGATAGGAAATTGTCATCGATTGAAGAACATCATACAAGATCTCATTGATAGAGGTGACATTGAGATTGAGGGACATTCCTCCAATCAAGAACATGAGATGTTTAAGGAACCATTTCCAAAACATGACAAAGGAAAAGCTAAAGCCACAGATGACCAAACCAACTATACCAGAGCATCCTACAACTATGATTCAACTATCAATCACATCTCGATGGACAATTACGTGTCTACCATTATCATCAAGGACAAAACCCCTGAGAATTCTACCGAGAGACCCAAGATTGTTCTAAAAGGCACTGGATGTTCTTCTGAACCTACCTCTGAATGTCATGTTACAACCCGTCGAGGTAAATTCACTTTGCAAGGTGCTCCAGCTAAAAACACCGCTTCCTCATCAACCAAACCTGAGTATGACCTTGTAGAACAGTTAGGGAAGACACTCGCACTCATCTCCATACTTGAACTCTTGCGCATATCCCCTGCACATAAAGCCATTCTTGATAAAATCTTGAGAGAAACTGTTGTTCCTACTGACCTAAACGTGGACCAGTTTCAAGCCATGGTGGGATACCTTTCCATTCCACACTCTCTTACATTCACAGAAGCTGATGACGCCTCCGTAAGTCAGCCACATAATGCACCTTTACACATTGAAGCCTTCATACACAAACATCGAATAAAACGAGTTCTGATAGATGGAGGAGCAGGTCTAAACATTTGTACATTGAGTACTATTAAACAATTGGGATATTCTGATAAAGCTATGAATTCTACAAACAAAATTACCATCAAGGCATATGATGATGAAGAACGTTCATCCAAGGGCACAATCACCTTACCTCTCAGAGTTGGGCCAGTTACAAAGGATGTGGTTTGTCAAGTCCTAGATCTAGATCTCACATACAACATACTCTTGGGACGTCCATGGATACATGAGATGAGCGCAGTCCCTTCTACATATCATCGATGTATCAAGTTTCCACACAATGGAGTTGAAGTGACCGTCAAAGCGGATCCAAATCCATTCATATATTGCAACAATCTACAACCTAGATCAGAAATAACAATCCCAGTCAATCAAGAAGTTGTTCCATCTTCAACATATGTGGATCTAGAATCATTAAAAGCTTCTACATCAAAACAAGCAGAGATCAAAGAAAAGTTCAAGTTTAAAGACATGGGATGTGGTGAGTATATATTCCATGTTGATCAACTCCCACTATCTGCGAAGGTATTCAGTCGACAAGAACAACCTACAAAAAATTTGCAATGCCAAGGAATTGGGTGTGAACCACCTAGTGTTGTGGCTACTGAGTTTGAATGCAAATCTCCTCCAGTGGTGCAAGCAACTCTTGATATCAATAGTCCTAAGAGTGGTTCCAGCGAAGAATCTATTGAGCGTATCACCAGCCCTATTGAGAACTCACATAGCTTTACCATTTCATCCACTCATTCCATTTCCACTCCTCTCCCAGACTTGGATCAACAACAATTACAAAAGCCCTTACTAATTGGGGATCAAAAATCAAGCTTTGAAAAGAAAAATCTAAAAGTCAAAAATAAAGAAAATTCCTTTAGTCCAGATCAAAATCAAAAGCTATTGGACTCTGCAAAAATCAAAGTCAAGGATAAAAATCCTACGAAAGAAAAAGAACAAGAGTTGATCTCCCCTAATATCAAAATAACTGGGGGCAAAAGTTCTAAAATTTTAAGTCAAAAAGCATGCTTGTTGATCCTAAGTCTCCATCATGCTATCCTACTCTCACTTCTTTTCGCAATCACAAGCCTTCATCACTCATCCACTTGTTTCACACATCCATTCCCTTCTAGTGATACATCATGGACCTTTAATGGAGCTTCCTCGAAGGACTTTGCTATCAGTGATGCCCAAACTTCTTCAGGTGACACACATACGGGCCTGTGTAGTCCACACACTAGTAATTCTATCTCAGTTCCTTCATCAAGGAAGACAGTCACTCGAGATACACATCATTCAGTCAAGGAACGTTGCAGCTACAATCACAAAGTCAAGCCTCGCACATTTGAGGTAGGGGACTTAGTTCTCAGAGAAAATCCCAAAAATCAGCAAGACAGAGAGAAGAAGGGCAAGTTCGAACCAAATTGGCTTGGTCCTTACATCATTATAGCAGCATATGGATCTGGGGCATATCAGCTCTCAACTACAGAAGGTGAACCTTTGGAGGATCCTATCAACAACATGCACCTTCACAGGTTTTACACATAGTTCTTCAGAGTATCCTAATTCAAAAATACAAAAAAATTCAAAAATTTCAATAATACAAAAAAAATTATAAAACAAAAAAAAATCATTACTTGGTGAAAACCTGGCAAACAGGCGCCTTATGACACAAAAAACATTGAAAAATCAAAAAAGTAAAGAGAAATAATTTCGTCCAACGGTGAAAACCACTTCGGTGGCACCCTGGGCAAGTACCATGGTGAAAACTGGGTCACCAGCGCCATGCATAGAGACATTGCTCCTCCCTCCTTCAGGATTCACTTTCATCCTTTCACTTTGCACACACTCACAACCTACTCATTCATAATAAACTTACCCATTCCCATCATGGCTTGTTATTGATCTACCCAAGATTTGTTTGCCATTCATAATAAACATTCATTTTCATCCCTTTCCATTCATAATAAATCAGCTCCTATCTGTGGCTAAGGCAAATTCTACATCTAGTGATGGGTGTGGAACTGAGAACATCACATGTTTTGAGGAGTACAATTTCTTCCATCTTCCTTCAGTCTATCCGTGCACAATTCACAATAAAGCAACATTTGCATCACAGATCCGCAATAAAGTTTCATCTTCTCCACAATAAAGTATCAGTTTCATGGATTCAGTCAGTTTCAGATGAGACACAGCAGCAACAATGGGCTTCAACAAATCAAATCTTTCAACAGACTCAGACAACATTATGGTTCAGTGCTATCTATCCATTTTGTGAAAGTAAACATTGTGACCACAATCAAATAAGACTTATGCAAGTGACAAGAGACACTAAACTTGAGGACTACAGTGGATGTTGGTGTCGAGTCTTGGTTTTCTTTTGATTTCATCTTTTTTTTGGTGACATGTCTTTTAGCTTTTCCGGGATGTCTTTGACTAGAGATTTTATCTCCGAGATGTCTTTGACTAGAAAGGCGAGGATGGGGTATCGTCACCTATCTTTCTTTGCTGTCTGTGGATTGTCTCTTAGTAATGCTATGACTTGTCCAAGGATATGAGGACACTATGAGTCTAGTGTGAACTGGGGCATTCCTTGTTTGTGACTATCTTATCTCCATGCAAACAGGTACAATGACTTTCTGGGTCGAACATATGCCTTGATTGTCATAGCCTACTTGCCATAATAAAGCTCAATGATGATAACGCACAAGAAGCTCCTTTCACTTTCATATCTTCTATCTTCCATCCCCCTTTCTTGATTGACTTCCATCATCCTTCTCGAGTCCGCGTAGCCTACTATCACATGACTGAGTATAATGACACACCAAAAACATTTGCATTTCATGTAGTTGCACGTGCATTACCACATATAAGCATTTCATACATACATATAGATATCACAACTGCATCACATCCTGCACACAACACCTGTTAGCACAATTTACATTTGCATTGTCATATTCATCCACATTTCATACATTCACATTTGCATCATGCATACACATATAAAACATAAAAGAACAAAAAAAAAAATTGCATTGCATCATATACATATTTGCATCCATATCATAAGCATCACATAAGAACATCTCATCACATAGGTACGCATGCATATAGCTGCTGCAAAGATGAATCATCTCATATATATATATAAAGTGTCATGATACAATGATGTCAAAATCATATGGCTACAATCACCCATAGGTGTCTACATCATCATGCAAAAATGGTACAATACTGATACATAGGGAGCCCTCTACGGCTATGATGAACTCCCTCCCTCAGAGCCGGCTGGCCTCGACGGAGTCTGAGCCCTAGAAGGACCCACCCCAAGATCATCTCTCCTATCCCCTCTGTCTCCTGAGCCTAGTTGTCTCATCCTCCTCCTCCCCGATCCCGCAGCCAACCCTCGTGTCGCTCTATCCGGATAGAGGAACCCACTGATAACTCTTGCCAACACTGTTGGTAGTGCTAATCCTATCCATGTCATGGTATCCCATGCCACATGTCCCAACCTCATCTCCAATGTCGGATCCTGGAACACTTTTCTAAGGGCATCCCTGTCTCCGTCTCGATCGTACGGAATCAGCTCCCCATCAATCGATATCCACAGAATCCTGTATACATCCTCCAGGGTGACTGTCATCTCACCCATTGACGAATGAAATGTACATGTCTCGGAGTGCCATCTCTCCGCCAGCGCAGTCAACAGTCCCATGTTCGCCCGAAACTCAGGCACATACAAAATATGTCTCAATCCCATAGCCTCAATCGCAGCTCGGTCCTCGGCTATCAACTCAGGTTGCAACCTCTGAGTCGATGGGAATCTCTCCCGTGACTCCAGCATAGGCAAATAATCCTGCAGTCACACAAATCAATCATCTCACTCCTAGTGACACTCACTATTCATCACAAAGTGTTGCTTCTATCCTAGTGGTACTCCCTGTTCATCACAAAGTACTACGTGTTTGGCACTCCCTGTTCATCACAAAGTGCTGCTCACATTTGCACTCATTGTTCATCACAAAGTGCTACTCATATTTTAGTACTCCCTGTTCATCACAAAGTACTCTATCTTGGTACTCACTGTTCATCACAAAGTGCCTTGATTTATCCTAGTCTTCCCTAGAGGACCTGCTTGAGTGTATCCTCTCAGCAGCTTATCCAATCGACAGCGTATGTTCATCACAGAACTGCCGATTTGACCTAGAAGACACAAATTCACATTTTTGGACACAAACGCGTTTTCCTGACATAAACGCACATTTATTACATTACCTAGTATGCATTAATTACAACAATAAATGCATCAAAATATGAGGAGGTTTTGTGGTACTTACTGGCTCTCCTGCCTCTGCTGGCCTCTGGAATCGACGAACGCGGTCGAATCTGTGAACCAAAGCCATCGCTGCTGACTGCTGCTGCTCTATTTTCGCTCTGCACTCTGCTCTCTTGGAGGTGTAGATGACAATGAGGATGTATTTTCCCTTGTGTTCTATCTTATAGACTGCCCTAGCCCTCGTTTCCCGAGTCAGTCTTCATTATCCTGTGACTTTGTCACTTTATCTGGTCAGTCCGTTCTATCCCGTTTTTCTTATCGAGAGATTGTCTGTGATCTTTTCAGACATTTTTTCATCCAATCTCTCGAGGGGGCATATCATTCCCATCTTGGGGCAACTCTGTATCAGTTCATATTATCTTCTTTGAAACAACGCGACAAGCCGCATTGTCTCAAAGAGGGGCAAAATGTATACACCTAAAATTGTCATGTCTAATTAAATAAATATTTTATTTATTTAATTATCTAAGCCTAATTCATCTATTAATTAAATAAATCCTTATTTATTTAATTAATTCATTTATCCTCTGCTAGTCTTATTTCTCATTTAAATAAATACATTTATTTATTTAAATTATCCTTTTCCTAAATTAAATAAATATTTTTATTTATTTAATTATCCCACTTCTTCTATTAATTAAATAAATCTTTATTTATTTAATTAATTCATTAACATTTTCTACCCATGACACATGTCATTCATCTCTTAATTCCTACACTACCTACCCCTTTCATTATTTATTATTTCTTTTACCTACCCTCTAATCATAGCTGACCTCTTTTTACACCTCTCAATCTTATCCCTCCATTTCATATAGTGTCTTCTATATAAGAGGATGCTTCCTTCATTATCAACCCTAATCGTTCTATGCATTCTAATCATCTTTTATGCACTTGACTACACTACGATCCTACTAGCAACCACATTTCGTTCTTTGTTGAGCTCTTGTGCACATAAAATCTGAGAGCAAATATATCAAGCAAGATCAATGGAGATAGGAAGAATGGAGATCCAAACCCTATTGGACATGTGATGGTATAATCTTTGTGATTTCATTTGATTTGCATTGTCTTAGGTAATCTTCATATGTTATGGTGGATCTTTGTTGTTGTTAGGCTAGGGTTTTGTGGTTGAATTCATTTAGCCTTTCAATATCGTTATTATTGTTATCCATTTTCACCATATACAATAATCACAATATCTTGCATCCCTAGAAAATTGGAAAAAATTCAGCCAAACCAGAGTGACCAACATTCTAGTCCCGACCTTTTTTCCCCGAATTTCGGGTGCTTAATTTGGTAGTATTATAATGTTTAAATCACTCTTTGTGTCAAATTTTATTAATTCTAAGTCAGCCTAAAGGTTATTTTAATTATGAAATCTCTATATAAGGCATCCCTCTCAATTCATTCTTATAACAATTACACTTTATGCAAACATTATCATCAATTCAAGAGCAGATATGATTCGAGGAGTATCAAGCTACGTCAATACATCTTCAACTTATGTTTCAATTATGATTTCATGATGGTTTATGTGTAATTATCATATTATTGCATCAACACATGAAGGACTTATCCTAAGAGCATTGCATCACGTATTGAAGGTATAATCATCTACATTCAAGCATTTCAACCTTGCCCTCAAAAGGCAAGCTTTTCCAATTTAATTCAAGTTCAATTTTATTTCAATTAGGGATAATTCCAAACCCGGGGTTTGACCTAAGGTAAACCCTTATCCACAACCTCCTTTCTTTCCTTCTTGTGTGCAGTTATAGGTATCCAGTGTAGTCGAGAAGGTCAAAATAGCTTCAAGACCCAAAGATGAAGTATCTGACCAAAATTCAATAGAAAGTGCTTGGACTAGAGTTCCCAACACCCTATTCCACCAGGACTAGGGCACCCAGTGCCCCAGTCCTCCCTAATCAGCTCCAGATTTGGCAAAAAATTCTCAGATAGGCTCAGGTTGCAGATTCCCAGTTTGCAGATCAGTTCGATAATTGGAACCAGAGCGCCCAAAGCCCTAGTCTTGTCACATCAAGCCCAATTTTCTGTCACAGGTGCACAACATAATTCCATTCTCAGATATGTACTTGTCTCAGTTGTATGAATATTTAGCTTATTATCTTACTATTTTAGTCACTTGTATTCATCTTCTTTTCATAGTTTCACATCTTCCCATGTTTTGCATATTCCCTTTCATAGCAGCTAAGGAATAAAAACCCTAAAAATATTTCTTGACTCTCTTTTGTAAGAGTTAGTCAAAGAGAATAACTCCTTTAGGTGCTTTCGTATTCCAATGTATGAATGAAGGTGAGATTAGGTCCTAATCTACTTGATTCCATTTTCATCCATTATATTTTGGTGAACTTGACATCTTTCATGCTTAATTCTGATTTTTTATCTTCAAATTTGATTTGTATATCCATTTTAACTTTCAAATTTGCACTCATAGATTATATTTGCAATTGAATTACATAAATTTACTGGTTAATTTAAGTAAAACACTAATTCATAATTCTAAAATTAACTCATGGGTTGCATATTTTCTTAAGTGTGTTTTAAGATTTAGATACTTTCATTTCATAGTGTTACTTAAAAAAAAATACAAAAAAAAAAAAATCTTGTTCTATGCATTTTGTGTGTTTGCATGCTTTAACTCATTTCATTGCAATAGTTGATATTTATTTTCAAAAATGTCAATTTACTCTTTGCAAGACTATAATGCCTTTGACAATCCATTTGCTTATAATGACTATCCTTTGAAGAAGTATATAGTAGAGAAGAACTCGAGGAGGCCCTTGATGGTTTCCTTTATCCTAAGTCTTCTAAACCATCCTTTTGCCAAAGGTTAATCAACATAATGAGTAAGTAATTTAGTAGTAATGACCTTAAGATGATAGATGTAACTCTTGACGACTTCATCCTTTTCTCAAAATCATCCTCTAAATCTCCAAAAACTCATGAGGATACTATAATGCATGACAATCCACTTTATGAACCTTTACCTTCTATCAATCCTATTTATGAAGAAGCTTTCGCAATAAAGGAAGTTGATGTGATTGACAATCCTCTTTATCAAGCTTTACCTTTTAGAGATGAGGCCCTAATGAACCATGATAATTACTTTCCTAAATATTCTCTTGTTCATGAGGATACTTTGGTGCAAGAAAAGATTACTAACACTTCTTTTACAACTCCTCTTAGGGATGAAGATTTGAAAATTGATGTTTATCTTTCTCCTAAAAATATCCTCTCCCATGAGAGTACCTTAGAATGAGAGGATAATAACATAAACGCCTTCCTTAATGTCACTTTACCTTCCATACATGGCACTTCTCCTAGAGATGAAGTGTTGATGGACATTGATTTGCCCTTTCCCAAATTTGGTCCTACCAATGAGGGCACATTGGTGGAAAAAGAGTTTATGAGCACTTCTTTCAAAGATATCCCTCTTAAGGATGAATTTTTTAAGAATTATGTTTATCCCAACATGTACCTTCCCCATGAGGATCATTTTGTGTAAGTGGATGTTAGTTTACCTACCTTTCCTCGTGATACCATATCTTCTTTTCATTTCAATGGATTTCCCAATAGAGTTGAAGCATTAATGGGTTATGTTCATCCTTATCCTAAAGCTTGTATTAACCATAATGATACTTTGGCTCAAGAGGATGGAATCATTAAAAATTCCCTTAATGCTCTCCCTTATAAATATGTGTCCTTGGAAAACAAAGAGATTAATCAGGTCAATACCATTCATGTGTCTGGTTATGAGAAGCCTGAAGCCAAAAAACCTCCTAATATTCTAAAAGTTGCAAAATGAATATGTAAAAGAGGTGATATGGAAATACAACTAGAACAAAAATATGGTTTTGAAATACATCACACATTTAATCTTCTATCAAAAAGAAAGATCCGAATGTTCTTCTCACTTCTTTTTATTCCCCCTCTCACCCTAAGAAACACATTGATAAGGATCTTCTTGAGAAACTCCATGATATCTTAGCAAAGATCTCCCTTTGGGGCTTGATTCAAACTTATTATTCACACCATAGCTCGATACAAGAAGCCTTTCATAATGTGGTTCCTCATCCTTCTTCTAAACCAAATGATATTACATTCTCACAAGATGAATTACCTTCTATAGAGGTTAAAAATAGAGATGACCCCCTTATAATCACTCCTCGCATTTATGAACAAAACATAAGAGGTATCTAATTGATAATGGGTGAACACTTAACATTTATTATGTTGACTTATTAGACAATATAAATTGGGATCATTCTTCTATTCAACCTGACCCTCTTTTTGTTTGTGGCTTTGCTAATGTTCCCAGAGAGTCACTTGGTATAGTCATATTACCTATCAAAGTAGGTCATGTGATTTTACCTACTCCTATTCATGGCATGCCCAACCATCTTAATTATAAACTTCTTCTAGGTAGACCATGGATTCATTCTATGAAAGTAGTCCCTTCTACTCTTCATCGCACAAAAAAATTCATATATAACAATAAACTTCACACAATCAATGTTGATCCTAATCCTTATGATTTTTTTCATGGTGGAGTAGGATGTATTTCTCCCTTTAATACTATGATTTCTTTAACAACACAATCTCCTACCAATGATGCTTCCTTAGCAAAGAATTGGGGTACATTAGACTTTATGCCTTGCATCAATGGGTATAAAATCCCTCAATTTAAGAAGGAAGCCTTGAAGGAGCCTTGTGTGTCATTTATACAAACTTATTTTAAATCAATTCTCACTCATCCTAACAACACATGTCTTGATGATGATGGGGGCTCTTTAGATTTTGATATTAGGGATGAACTCTCTTGTCTATGCATTTCAACATCTACACATGGATACAATGGACACGGTTTAGGATGTGTGCAACAAAGTTTTGATGGTCATGAGAAATCTACATCACTCTTTTCCCAAGAAGGTCTATATTTCCAAAGCCATCCTTTGTCGACATCCCCTTCCCCATTGTCTTATACATCTATTTATTCTTACAACTTATTATATACACCTAAAAATGGTCTGAAGATAATTAATTAAATAAGCAATTATTTAATTAATCCTCCTTCCCAATTTAATTGATTTCACTAAGCAATTTGATTAAATTTCCACTTTCATCTACTTATTAATAAATCTAAGGATTTATTAAATAGGTTCATTTCACCCCTTTAATTAATTAATTCCCTCCATCCAAAAACATTTATTCTAATCCCCTAATTAATTAAAACAAATCAATTATGAGTTGTTGAGATTAATTATCCTTTTCATATTATTTGAATTTTTAAATTCAAATTCTCCTAACTTCTACCACTCCTAAACCTAACCATTCCTAAACGTAACCCATTCTACCTACCCACATGTTCCCTTTCATCCAACATCTTCTAGAACCTTTGTGACACTTGTCACTAAGTGTTCCCTTTCATCCAACTTCTTCTAGAAGCCTCTTGACACTTGTCACCATAGAGATGACAAATGTTCCCTTTAAACCAACCCCTTTGCCATCCTCCTCCAATTTAACCATTGATATCTTCAGATCAATCTTGACCATTGATTCCTGCCATCTCACCCCTAGCCTTGAAAATCCTATAAATAGACCTCATTCGGAGCAATATGGATCCCATCTCATTCTCATCTTATGCATTGTTATTATAGGCATCTAGCTTCTAGTTTATCATTCTTTAGCAATGCGATCATGCTTAATCTTAGCTTAATTGCATCTTAATCTTAGTTCATTTTCTATATTAATCATGAAATCATATAGCTTAATCATGCTATTCTTTCTATATCATGCATTTTCATCATTCAAATCCTCCATCTAAGTGTAGTCAAGTCATTGGAATATGCATAATCAGATCTGAGAGAATTTTTCATACTCACATTTACTAGGAGGCAATAAGTCGATTAGCTATGGTTTTGTCTTTCTTTGATTTAAATCTTCTAACCATGCTTGTAATGATTTATTGAGTGCATTGTGTTTGCAGGTACAGGTACACTTCACAGAGCATGACACTTCTCATCATAACAAGAGAGTATTTTGTGTGAGCTTCTTAAAGCCAACTTGATTACTCTCCCTTTAAAAAATCAAAGAATCGTAAGAAAAATCAACACAATCCTTACTTTTGCAAGTATCATGAAATCCTTGGTCATGCCACTAATGAATGTCAGGATTTAGCACATAAAATTCAACAACTTATTATAACTGGTACCATTGAAATGTTAGATGACAATGAGTTGGACTCTCGTCTTATTCCTTCTACATAACATTAATGGCTATTATGTTGCTCCTCGTTATGTGACATTGGTAGCTTACCTATTGGGGGATCATTTTCATTCATGTCGGTACAATTTCAAGTGCAATCATACTTTGGTAGTGATGCAGAGATCTTGTGCCTAGCTCTCCAATTCACCCTTACTCACCCCAACTCCTCTACTCACCCTTCTACTCAAGCTCCTCCAAGGTAACTTGTTAGGGTACACTCGTTAGACCTCCAAGGCCTAAAATCTACTGGATTTCCTCCTAGGTATATCCTCTTGAGGTTTCTTGTTGGTTTTGACCCAAATCTCTGATTTTGAGATGGTCTCCTACTAGGTTCCCAAAGCTCCAACTAGGCTCCAAAGACCTCCACCAAGGATCTTCACTCTAACAGCATGTTTAAAGGTTGTGGTTATGTTGTTCAGGTATGTTCAAGGTCATTTTATGCATTGACAAGGTCTACACATTCCTCCCAAGCCCTAGGCTTTCAACTTGCTTCTACCGGCTGCTATTAGGCCTAATTGACTAGCCCTTCTTGGACTATTTTTTGGTATTTATACCAAAATTTTCCTAGCAACCCCCATATATTTTTACATATTCAGATACCCATTTGTAAGTTAAACAAGATAACAAAGTTTTCCATCTGGGTTTGTTGCACAACTAGGGTAACTAAAAAAGAGCTATTTTTAAGGGGTTTAGGGCTTCCACACAGTTTTGGAAGATGTGCTCCAAACTCTTCACCAGTAAAAATAACCAACCCAAAAAATCTTGGATTATTTTAGTACACCCATAGACCTTTCCAAAATACTATGGGTTTTTGGGGTATAACTTCTTCATGGCTTTGAAAATGAGCAATCTCTGCTGCCCTCACACACTAGCGACAAACTTGTGTGTTATTCATCTCACCCATTCTCCTCCTTGTGGCCTGGAAAAACACAAAACAAAAAATCTAAAACTATTTATAGAGCCTACCCAAGCCATCCACTATATTTCAACTTGTGCCATTCGTGGATGCTCAGGTAAAATGCATTTTTACAACCAAAACCCCAAGTTTCAAGGGTTTGTGAGCAACTTTTACAAAAACAGTGATAACTTTTGATCCGAAGCACTTCAGACCTTCATATTATACTTGTTGGAAATATAAAAAAATTTCCTAACTTCCTCTACTATTGTGATCACCGTACCAAACCATACAGGTCATACAAAAGCAAAAATTCAAAGCAAAAACAGTCCAAACGTGAGGAAAAGCATAGGAAACCCTTGGCAAATGAATTGAATGAAAACCAAAAGTTGATTAACCTAGTACTGGAGATGATTAGAAGGTTTTATAAACCATTTTAAGTTGGTTCCAACCAACTTCCAACACCATTTCCTTCATGGACAACTTTTGCCTAAAAATGCAAAAGTTGTCATGACCAATTTTTTACAACTTTTACCTATGAGTGCAAAAACACACTCCAAGGTTGTCAAGGCATGAAACATCACTCAAATGGAATCCCACAATGGATTTAAACCATTTCCAAAAATTCTAGCAAGTTTCCAGGCATCCACGTGGTACAAACCAAAAATTGACATTTTGACAACTTTTCAGGATAATGACAATTTTGGATCTTGAGCACAACAAAAGTGTGGACAACCAAACCATGGCTTCAAAAAGCATCATAGGATATCTTCCACCTTATTACAACATAAAATTACTTTAAATCACACAAAAACTCTAAAGTGCAAGAAAATACAACTTTGAGCTAGGTGCTCTGCACCAGGTAGCAACATAATAGCCTATTTTGTATCTTCTCGTGTCTCTATGTTAGGGGACAAGAATGTTTTCCAAATATCTCTCCTTATTCACATTATTTTTCCCTTTGTGAAGTAGTTCCTTTCACAAGGATCTCTTATTGTTTGTGGAGGTGTATATCCTTGTTGAGGATCTCTTTCCTCTTATTGGAGCAAGTATCCGTAATTGGACTTCTTCCTTAGTGTCGAAAGTCTAAATCATTCATCAAATTCTTCTCTTTATTGATTTGTATATTTTATTATGGACCCTTCTATATTGTGATGTGCATCCCTATTGAGGATCTTTTCCTTATTTTAGAAGAGTGCATCTTTTATAAATGATCTCTCTTTGGTGTCTTTGTCTCCATGCTTGGGGGCAATAATAATGTTTCATCTCTCTCTCTCTCTCTCTCTCTCTCTCTCTCTCTCTCTCTCTCTCTCTCTCTCTCTCTCTCTCTCTCTCTCTAAATATTGTCTTTTCCTTTGTCAAGTTGCATCTTTCATAATTTTAAGCCATTTCTTGTAATCTCTCCTTAGTGAAAGTGTGCAATCCTAAGAGCGTGTCTTTTATAAATGATCTCTCTTTGGTGTCCTTGTCTCTATGCTTGGGGGAAAGAATAATGTTTCATCTCTCTCTCTCTCTCTCTCTCTCTCTCTAGAGATTTTCTTTTCCTTTGTTAAGTTGTATCTTTCATAATTTTATGCCATTTCTTGCAATCTCTCCTTAGTGAAAGTGTGCAATCCTAAGAATCCACTTTTTCCTAGATATTGGAGAGGGTGTCTATTCTTGGTCCTCTTCCCCTTCCAAGATTTCATCTTTATAAAGGATCTCCTCTGTGTTTGGAGGTAGATATCTTTATGCAAAGATATCTTCCTCCTTTTTTAATCTTGCATCCCTCAAAAGGATCCTTTTACATTTTTTGCAAGACATCTCTTTTATAATTATCACTTCCTTGCTTAAAGAAATAAAGCCTATTCAGGAATCTTTCTTTCTAGTGTGGAATGCATGCATTATTGATTAGCAAATATCTCCTTGATGTTGAAGGTGGGTATCCTTCTTTCTATCTACCTTAAGACATCAACATAAGACTATGTTAACATCTTAAGGGAGGGCGCATATATGCGGCCTACTAGTTACATTTTTTTACTATCGATTATCAATATGGGATCATTGCATACTCATGTTTCTTCCCTATTTTATCCATCATTTATGGGATTATTGCATCCTCATGCTTAATATTCATTTCATTTATCAACATGGGATTGTTGCATCCTCATGCTTCATCCTCATTTTATGCATTAGTTGTCTTATACGGGGTGTTCATTCTCGAAACCAAACAAAACAAAGTCTTACACGAGATGCTTCAAGCTCAAAACCAGACAACATATGCAGTAGGGTGAATGGAAATAGAAAAACAAAACTATATTATTCTAATTCTCCTCCCCCACACAGATCACCTAGCTTGATGCAACTTGCTAGCCCATGGAATTCATGTTCCTTGTTTCTCTGCCATGAACACATATCATAACACACATTTTCTAGTGTTAGATCATGGTTTCTTGTGCTTTCAATTGGTGTGCCTCCTTGCTCTTTATATAAGTCCACTTGTGCTCTTGCAATAACATGTCGAGAATTATATTAGTGGTTGAGACATTTTGATTATTGAGGTCTCTTCAACTCATTGACTTGGAGCTTTGTGCTAACATTGTTTGCTTTTGTTTATACTTGAAGGTTACTTGCATGGATTGATATGATCTTGTGCTTGGGGACTTGATCTGACCTCAACATTATCCTATCCCTAGTTTGTCTTTCTCGCATATGCTCTATCTCTTCATTTCTACTTTATCGATAGTATGACCATAAGACCATACTCCGCTAAAGTGGGGGCTAAATGTAGCATTGTATATTGTACACCCCTAATTAGGGTTGCCCAATTCTACGCTTAGGTTAGCACTCGCCTTAGTGTGTCCCATTGCATTCATAAGGCTCCTTTTGGCATTTAAAATTAATTTAATTAATTCTAAAGTCTTTCTCAACAATTCACATATCATAAAATTGGGCCCTTAACCCTAGGCACACCCTTTTTATTTAATTTTAATTGATCCTAATAATGTACTAATTTCAATATTCAAGGCACATTTTCTCATATCTAAACACCTTGGATTGAACTGTTGTGTTGGATTTGACTTTATAATCATGATATCTCACATCCCTAGAAATTTGAAAAAAAGTTAATCGAACTAAGCGACCGACATTCTAGTCTCGATCTTTTTTCCCCGATTTTCATGAGCTTAATTTGGTGGTATTATAATGTTCAAATCCCACTTTGTGTCAATTTTTTTAAATTCTAAGTCATCTTAAAGGTGATTTTAATTATGAAATCCATATATAAGGCATCCCTCTCAATTGATTTTCATAACAATTACACTTTATGCAAACATTATCATCAATTCAAGAGCAGATTTGATTCAAGGAGTAGTAAGCTACATCAAGATATCTTTAACTTGTGTTTTAATAATGATTTCATGATGGATTTTGTGTGATTTATCATATTATTACATCAACACATGGAGGACTTATCCTAGGAGCATTGCATCACCTATTGAAGGTATAATCATCTACATTCAATCATTTCAATTTTGCCCTCAAAAGGCAAGCTTTTCCAATTTAGTTCAAGTTAAATTTCTATTTCATATAGGGTTAATTCGAAATCTGGGGTTCGACCTAAGGTAAACCCCTATTCACAACCCCCCTTTCTTTCCTTTTGTGCAATTACAGGTATCCATTGCAGTCGGGAAGATCAAAATAGCTTCAAGGCCCATAGATAGAGTATCTGGTCAAAATCTAGCAAAAAGTGCTTGGACCATAGTGCCAAGTGGACTAGGGTGCCCAGCGCCCCAATCCTCCCTAATTAGCTTAAGATTTGGCAGACAATTCTCAGATAGGCTCAGGTTGCAGATTCTCACTTTGCATATCAATTCAGTTATTGGGACCAAAGGCCCAATTCCCTGGTCTTGTCAGATCAAGCCCAATTTTCTGTCACAGGTGCACAACATAATTCCATTCTCAGATATGTACTTGTTGTCTCAATTCCATTAAGATTTAGTTTGTTGTCTTGCTATTTTAGTCACAATATTCATGTTCTTTTCATAGTTTCGCACCCTCCCATATTTTGCACATTCCCTTTCATAGAAGCAAAGGAATAGAAACCCTAAAAGTATTCCTTGACTTTCTTTCATAAGAGTTAGTCAAAGAGAATCAATCGTTTAGGTGTTTTTGTATTCCAATGTATGAATGTAGGTGGGATTAGGTCCTAATCTATCTGATTCCATCACGAACCCATATGTAGTCATAACAAAATATGGTTTAGGGTCCTATCAGCTATCGACTGCAGAAGGGGAGCCTCTCAATGATCCCCTAATATCTTGCATTTGAAGAAATTCTATGCCTAATCTGTGATAGCGTAACATTCTAAAACTAGAAAATACAAAAAAAAAAAAGGAAAAAAGAATCTAAAAAGAATATAAAGGAAAAATAACAAAAAAGAAAATAGTAAAGAAAAATAAATCATCCTATCATGAAAACCACCTTTGGTGGCACCTTGGGCATGTATATATGACGAAAATCTTAAAATAGGTGTTGTATATAAGGACAATTCCATTATCCTTTAGCTCCTCTTATTCACCTCATCCTGGTGCGATACCTTTTATTAATCATCTCCACCAGCATCCCTTCTATCGTTGTTTGCTTCTATCATTTGCTATTGGCATTTCCTCTTCCACAATTTGCATGCATTCTCCTCACCTTGCGTTTTTCCTCCCGAGTTTCTGTGCAGTTGTCTCTTGTTCATAGTGTCTTTTGTACAATGTTCACTTTCGCCCTTTGTATGTAATGGCAGTCGTGTCCTATATAGGATTTTTGATATAGGTGTGCTTTGTATATAGGGTTGTTCGATGTACATACGTGTGTCGGTTGTGTCTTCGAGATCATATCTCATTCGCTGGCCCTTCAACAATTATCCCTAAGCATCTCTACCACCATGATCATATCAAGTTTCCCTTTGGTCAATTAGTTTCATTGTTCCCTTTTCTAGTCGTCAATTTTCACAGGATGTATCCTTCCTCTAGTCAAATAACATAAAATCCCTATGATCTGTCAGTCCTCCTTTTGGCAAAAGATATTTGAGGCACTTGTGTTGGATTTGATTCTTTTTTTAATTTTTGTTCATATGTTTGAGTGCCTTTTTCTTGTTTCCTCTTGGTCTCCATGATCCTTTATATCATGGCGTGCTGGGAATAAAAAAACCAAGGGTGTGATCTTGATGGTTTTTGTTTTGCTTGGTCTGTGTATTTTTATGTCTCTTGTTGTACCCTCTTGAGGTCTCGGTTATATCATGTTACATCGGGGCATGTCTTTTACTTGTTTTTTTTTGGCATCATTTCCCACAGAGTTATTTGTAATTCCGTGTGGTGCTAGACTATCCTTTTGTGTCTATTTATTGAGTTAGTCCATGTGTTGGATGTGAAATTCACCTTGGTTTCTTGTATCCTGGTGCACCACATACAATTCTAAGTCAAAATAAGTTATCATTGCATGCTAACCCATTTTCAAGGGTGCTCACACTCCATGACCATTTCATGCATATCATTCATTGCATTTGCATTCACTCTTCTTTCTCGTCTATTTTCTCTTTTTGGGGCATTGCTAACCCAACCTCCATCCGTCGTCAGTTCAACCTGGAGCAATTTATCACTCTCTATTGTTTGAGTCACTAGTGTCTTATTGTCTTTGCACTGACACTATTTTAGCGCTGTTGCAAAGAGGGGAAAAATGTACACCCCTAAATTTGATTAATTTAGCTAATTGAATTTAGTTACCCTGAGTGCCTTTAATTAAATAATTACGCATTGTTTAATTAATTAGCGTTCCTTCCTTTTAGCTAATTAATTTTATTAATTACGCTATAGTCCCCTTTTAATTAATTATTTGAGAATCATAAATCAATCAATTAATTAAATTTGACCCCTTCTTCTATTATATACATCAAATACATAATTTGATTATTTAATTCATTTTGACTTTTCCTCTTAATTCCCTTATAGAATTAAATTAATTAATTCTATTTTCCATGTGCCTCCTAACTCTAACCCTCACTTAACTCTTCTCCTAACCTATCCCACCTAGCTAACCATAGGTTTTAGTCAACCTTATCCTCTTTTCCTCACCATATGTGTGCATGTTCCCAAAATATCCTAAATTTCCTAATATTTGGGGAAATTTCCTAATTACTTTGACATTTAGAAATATCTCCATATTTGGAATCATACCTTCCTGTTTGGGTGTTTCTCTCCCAAATATGCATGTGTCCTCACATGACACTTGTCCTTCTTAACGACACATGTCATTTCCAGCCATGACACTTGCCCTCCTCAAGGACAAGTGTCTCATTTTCATGCTTCCTTGTCTACCATTCTAGCCTATTTAATCCTTTCATTTTCCTTCCCAATTCATCCACTTTTCATTTTCATACCGTTATAGTTCCATTTTGAATCCTCATCTTATATCCATTTTGCATCCAATTTCATTTTCATACTTGTAGTGTCCTAAATTATGCCTAGTGCATTTATGACACTTACGCATGGTGCTTGATGCATTAATGGTAGGACCATGATCAAAATTTCATCATTTTGACATCATGGGCCCCGAAGACAAAGTGCCTCTATTTGCCATAAAACCTCATTTGGGCTTATCTTTGGTAAGACGTGATCACGTTGCACTAACGTCCTAATAAGTTCGTGGAATCTTGCGTGTTGCAACTAATCAGGCACCTTTTGATGCATGTCCCTAAGCTTGCTTTTGGCTATAATGACTCTTTGTGCTTCCTTCTGGGTTTAAAAACCTTTCATTGCTCATTTTGAAGGGTTCCCTTGTGGGTTCTTATCCCATCTCTCTCTCGGTGGCTCTCTTGGATCTCATATTGATCTCTTAATGCTCTCTTGAATGCCTTACCAACATTATCAAGCTATCTCTATCTCTATCTATATCTACAATGATCTTGCAACCATCTTGCAATGAGCACACATCTTGAGCTTTATCATGCTCGCATCTCAAAAAGGGGGGTTTGGCTGAATGCCTTATATTCTCTTTTTCATTTATCTACATTTTATCATTGCATGCAATATATCTATCATATCTTTGAATGTATCTATCATCTAGGTGCATTTAACTTACCAATTTATCATTTTATCTACTTGCAATAGGGGTTTGCTTCCATTAAGTGGAGTATAGTTTCTATTTGCATATTTACCAATTATCTTTCATTCCAATCTATCTATCTGGCTATTTGTGGTAGTGGAAACACAAAAATGGGGGTCTGACTGAGGCAGGCCCCTATACAAGCCCAACATTTTCCCCTGTTTGCATGTGTGCAAGTGATGAATAGGTTCTGCATAGTTGAGAAGAGTCGTTGTTGGCTCTTGGGACGGTTCTATGTTCTTTGGTCATACAAACCACAGTGCATCACGCTGACATTCGTGCACCGCGCTGACGTTCGTGCACCGCTTTGGCATCCAAAACCCGAGACCTTCCCAACTCTCTGGTATAATCTACTTTTAATTTTGCATCGCCCTGTTAATTTAGATTTTTATATTTCACTATATCTGCACTTTAATTGTTCAATTATTTATCTTTTAGCATAAGCTCTTATTTTGTTATCCCCTGGCTCACCCTTAGCGCCAATTTAAATGAGGCAGTGGTGGATTGATTTGCTCTCTAAGATTCGTCATCTTAGAGGTAGCAAATCCCCTCCCCTACAAGACTATTGTAATGCAAAATTGTTTACTCACTTTTTGCACATTCACATCCATTTAGCATACATCCTTGCATCCCATTTTAGCTTAATATTCATCTTTCATTTACCATCATGGAGCAAAATTGAGCATCTATCACATAGTGAGCACACATCAAACCAAATCAAAGCACAAATCTTCATCAACAACAGCTATCAACTTTGCATTTTCTTGCTCATTAATTGTCTTTTTAGCTTTCTTTTTATCATCCAATCTTCAATGTTTTTCTTGTTGATTGTGCAGTTAGATTGTAAAATAGCTTTCAGTCATTTTGTTGCTCACATTTTCACGCACACAGGAGTATCCCTCAGTAAGTTCGATGAGGAATAATAACAATGATAATATAGAGCTCAAGGCTAATGTATGGAAAATGGCTTTGGAATAAGTATAAATAACATAAGATATTACAAAGCACAGTCAAGGATCAATGATGAAAAGGGTAGTACTTCATCCTCAAAGCAAAAAAAAAATAGTATAAGAGCTTAGAAAAAGATATGTATAGTTGTTGATTTGTGAGTAGAGAAGATTAGTTTGATGGTAACACTAAATGTCTGAGGTAGTCTATGATAACATCTAATGAATGTAATATCAAATGGATGAGGGAAGACGCATGCAATGAATGTTTCAGAGCTTTAATAATTGCAAAGATGAGTGTACGAGGATCTCAGTTCATGAACAAATTACCAAGATAACAATCATTCCTTCTTTAAAGATAATGATGGAGAGTTCTTGAGCACACAGATCCATAAAAGGAGAAGAAGCATTAGTTGAGAGCTCAAAGGTGTTTATTGATGGTTCAAAGGCATTGTAGCACCAACATGAAGACATTTTTGAGGTATTATAAGGACAATTAAATTTGTTAGAAGGCAGTCCATAGAGCAAGAAACACAGTCCATAGCAGACGCAGGGCCATTTGGAGCCAAAGACAACAGTCACAATGACAGAGATTTAGCAGTTTTTTTAAAAATGAAGCAAGTTGTAGGTCTTAAACAACAACAAGAAAATAGTTCAAAGACATCTATGATTGGAGCATCAGAACATACACTCGAAATAATCAACGGTCACAGTCAGAGGACAGTAAAAAGACATCATATTTTGAGACAATAAAGAAAAAGATCTCAAGACCATTACAAGGAGAAGAAAGTCGCCATGATATAGAAGCATCCATCAAAATACAATGAGGGCATTGAAATAATTATTCTCCTTTCTTTTTGCATTGGGAACCACATAAAGACAATCATGGAGGAAAATAACTTTGAATACAAAGAAATCATCATGACAATCATCCATGACTGTTAAAGGTGAAATCATTGATATTTGTCACTGTAAAGACATAAGAAGAGTCAAAATCCCAAGTCTAAAATAGAGGTGATTAGCAGCAAAAGAGATTTTGCAAAGGTCTCGATAGTCTTCTACAACTGCAACAAAGTATAGAAAACAATAAAGAATAATGGCATAACACGAAATAGAGTAGCTAAAAGAGAAAAAAAGCCTAATGGTAGGTCACAAACCATCACAGTAAGGAACTTGTCCTATAAAAACAAAGATTATTTGTGTGTATAAGGGAGAGTAACGAGTCTATTCAAAACAAATTTAAAGACAGAAAAGTTTTTGACATAAATCATAACTAACACGAGTTTAAATCTTCAAAAGACAGTCAATACACACTATTCATAGCAATGAACAAAGGTTCAATAAGTCAATAGCAATAGAACAAAGAGAACTAGATGATCGAGATCATAAAGCAGTAAAAATTATACCAAGGAAAGTTCATCATGAAAGTTTGGAGAATCTATCAAAGTTACATAGATCTAAGACTTTTTGCCATCTTCAATGTCTTGTTTTCCCCATGAGGTGTTAGTAAAGGACAATGCAAGTTTGTAATGAATCACAGGTCCAAGGTGTAAACCTAAAAGGCTAGAGACCCAAATAGTAGTGGATGCCATCAAAGTAGGCAAACCAATAAAAACCCCTAAAGGAAAAGTAGGTAGACCACCAAAAAAGAAAAGGCAAACAAGGGGAACAAAGGAGGAAGTGAAAGTAGGTCTCCAAACAACTTTGGATGATAAGTTAAGCCCAAGGATAGTGATATGCTCTTTGAGGTAGCAATAAAAATCATGGAATGTTAGGGGTCTTAATTCCCCTAACAAAAGACGTCTCATTAAATATCAGATTGAGGGTTGTGGGGTAGGCATTGTCATGATTCAAAAAATAAAAATTTCAAAAGTTTTAGATCTACAACCTTTTAAGAATTGCAAAAATTGGAAATTTATTGCTTCGACATCCTTAGGAGCTTTGGGTGGATATCTTGTGGAAGGATGCAAGTGTTCAGTTAGCAAGTGTAGCGGAGAAAGCAAATTTCATCCATGTTCAGATTTGTATCTAATTTTGTCTGCCACTTGATATCTATGTATGGACCTAATTCAACAATAGGAAAGAAATATCTTTGGGATTCAATATCAACGATTTTGGCAAATTATACATACATACCCTTCATCATTAGGGTGATTTTTAACACAATTATTTTTCTCAGAGATAAGATGGGAGGCATCACCCCACCTCTAAAAATAATGCAAGATTTTAATCACTATGTGAGTAATAATGGTTTGAAGGACTGTATTCCATCAAATGGCAATGTTACTTAGACTAATAGGAGAAAGGGTTTTCTTCATATTGCAGAAAGATTAGACAATTTTTTTCTCAATCCAACATGGTGTTCTCTATTTTGTATCTCTTCAACCTAAATCCTTCCTTTGTCCAGATCAAATCACTTTGCACTTCAATTGGAAGTTGAGCTTTAGTCCCTTTGAGCCAAAAACTAGTAGGATCATTTAGGTTTGAGGAGATCTGTTTTAGGGATGTATCATTTCTACCTCATCTTCAAGAATGGTGGCAAACCTCACCATATTTTCAAGGCTCTAGGATGTTCCAATTTGTAAAAAGTCATAATGGCTTAAAATTCAAATTAGGAAATGGAATATTATAGTGTTCAAGAATATTTTTGCATCAAAAGGGGACTTAGAAATGAAAATAAAAGAGATTAATGAATATATTACTCAACATGGTATTAATGATAAATCTTTTTTTTTTTTGATCGGTAATTTTGGATATATTAATTTTCAGAAAATTTCAACAATCTGCTAGGGCCAAAAAGATATCAACATCAGCCCAAAAAACAATTTGAACCTACTATGCAGTTTCAGCTAAACAAAAAATAGAAGTATACCAGTACTGTGCATTAATGCACGAAATATTACAGTAATCCATAAAAGTTTTTTAACAAAAAATTCAAAAGAAGCATAAAGCAAGAAAAGCTCCATATTTTGTACCATGGCCGCTTAGTCCGAGTCGCTCTAGTTTGGCTTCTTCAACTCCATGTCATCGATGTCCGCCAACGCTTTCCCTTTGGCCGCTTCCGTCTTCATCTTCGGGATGCAGTCCAGGTTCCCAAAGTCTGGGTCACCTTCCAGACTGGCTAGGAACTGAATCACTCTCTCCTCCTCGTAATGGTCCCGGAGCTCTCTTCCCACCTCCATTCACGCCACCACCTTCAACGTCTTTAACACCTCATCTGTTCGAATCAACTTCACACAAAGCTTCATGGCTTCCCAGCCAATACGAGCTCGTTCCCTACATTGCTCCTTTAGCCGACTCACAAGTCCTCTGACAAACAGTAAAATCTCCTCGTCTGCTTCTCCTTCCTGGATGCAGATTCTGGTTTGGGGGATCACCCATTCCAAAATGGAGTCCATATTGATTAGGAAATCCCCATCAACGAGCTTTGTCATTGTTAGTTTGACTTTCTCCACTTCAGGTTCGAATTCGCACACCCATGCCATTATCAGGGAATAGACTTCCATGTTTGTTGTGTACCAGAAATGGATATACACCAATTCCTCCCCCAGCATCAATCTAGCCACACTCCACAACTTATCATCCTTGTATTTGAAGAGACCCTGCAAACGTTTGTCTGAGACCTTTCCTAGGAACGGGACCAATTTCTTCTCTGTGCGGAGCGTGAAATTTGCCTCCATTAAAAGATGCTCAAAACCTGCAAAAAACCATAAAGCTAGACTTCAAAGACATCAACAAGCTTTATTAAACCGGATTTTGGCAAATACAATGCACAATAATTGAATTTGTAATAAATCCGCCGTCGTTTGTGACGTGAGATAAATGCATGATCTGTGAAATAAATGGAAAGATATTTCACATCAGATTTCCTGCCCTCTGCCATTTTCTCGGACCAATATCTGTGCTTTGAACTGTCACATTTATTACCAAGCCAGTGGGATTGATTACTCGTCCTTGCGAGCCGTCAATCTTGCTTGCTTGTTTAGCTTTTCACGAACTGCATAAACACTCCCATTGCCCTTCCACCATCTGGCCACTTGATCTGACAAATCACATCCGGCATTTGAGAGGAGATCCGCCACTACGTTCGCACCTCTCCGGACGTGGGAAACCCGAAAAGCTTCAAATGAGGTGAGTTTTTCGCGTATTATCTCTACCCAATGAGGTAATTTCCAGGAAGGGGTGGTACCTTTCGCTATTGCATTGATCACTACTTGGGAATCCCCTTCCAAATGTAGTTTGGACACTTTCATGTTAATAGCCAATTCTGTAGCCATTAGTGCCGCTTGTGCTTCCGCTTCGTTGTTTGACCCATTCTGAAGCCGTCAAGCCCCTTTGAATAGGATAATCCCCTTATCATCTCTTGCCACTACTCCCACTCCAGAGATACCCGGGTTTCCCTTAGACGCCCCGTCAAAGTTGATTTTAATCCACTCCTTAGCTGGCGGTTCCCATTTAGGCTCGATTTTTATTGGTTCGGACAGGGGACTAACCCTCCAGGACCCATTAACGGGTTATTAATGATAAATCTTATAACCAACAACAACAACTCAATTTTTAATTGGAGTAGGTGTTGAAGTGAGAATAAATTTATTGGAAATAGAAATCCATGGAGTTGTGGCTTTAGGAAGAAGATAGAAATACCAATTTTTTTCACTCATCAACCAAAATGAGAAGGGAAAGAAAATTGATACACCATATAAAGAATCCTTCAAGGGAAATCCTTATAGATAAGGTGAATATTCAGGATGAAGCAATCATGTTCTTCTCATCCCTTTGTGTAGCTTCAGGAGTGAGGGATGCTTAAATAGATTAAAAAACCCAAGAAGTTGTTCAGTACATCCCTACCTTGGTAACTAATCAAGATAACCTAGACCTTCTGGATCCCTTCTCCTTAGAAGAAATAAAATATTTAGTATTTTCAATCCTTCCAGATAAGGCCCAGGGCCCAGATGGCTACACTGCATTATTTTTTCAAAAATGTTGGTACTTTTGGGATTTTATGTTTGAAGAGTTGAGGAGGAATCTAGGATAAATGGAAACATCCTGAAATAGTTTAATACAACCTTTATTTCCCTCATTCCAAAGATGACAACTCAACCTTCAATTTCATACTTCAGGCCTATTTCACTTTGCAATACAATTTATTAAATTCTTACAAAAGTAATTTTATTTAGGATGGCTAAGCTAATACCCAACATCATTTCTTAAGAACAAGGAGGGTTCGTTCCACAAAAGAAAATAGCTGAGGGGGCATTGAATGCACATGAAATCATCCATTTAGTTTCTTCTCATAAGAGTGAGGCAATGATAATAAAACTCGATATGTTGAAGGCATATGACAGAGTTAGTTGACATTTTTTACATCAAGTTCTTCTCAATTTTGGCTTTTATAAAAAGTGGAGTAGATGGATTATTTAATGTATTTCGAGAGCCAAATGTTTTGTTATTGTTAATGGAATCCCTTTAGGCTTCTTCTCTTCATCTCAGGGGGTTAGACAAGGAGACCCCCTCTCTTCGTTCCTCTTTATAAATATGGCAGAGGATCTTAGCATAATGATTACAACTCAACACATTAACAATGCATGGAAAGGGATTCTTTTACCTCAAACTCAAATTGCAGTGACTCATATTTTATTTGCAGATGAAATGATGCTATTTAGGGAAGCATCTATTAGGGAGGCAATGCTCATCAAGTAGACCTTATACAGATATTGTGAGGTTTCAGGACAAAAGGTTAATGCAGTCAAATCTAAAGGATTTTTTAGAAATTGTTCCTCACTGGTATCTAACAGATTGGCAAATGTTCTCATTTTCAAGCAGGATTCTCTTCCTTGTAAATATCTTGGTATCCCCTTATTTTCAAGGTACAATAAAGGTTGTTTTTGGTCAAGCATTTCCTCATCGATTGAAAATAAAATTGCCTCATGGAAAAATACTTAGCTCTCATTGACAGGCATGATTTTAATGATTAAATCACTCTTGTCAACTATTCCAATTTATATCATGTCTATCCTTCCAATGCCAAAGCAAGGTAAAAAAGCGATAGAATCTAGTTTGAAGAATTTTATTTGGAAGACAACAAAAATCTTAAGAGCAAAATCCATTTGCTGGCACAAGACAAGGTATGCTCTTCTAAGTCTTGTGGAGGAGCTGGTATTCATATTTTTGATCACATGAACCAATCTATTAGTGCCAAGTTGGTGTGGAAGCTCTACTCTAGCAAAAAATCTACATGGGCATCCATTATTAGAGCCAAATACTTATATTTTGAGGAGATAGAGAGTATTTTTACTGTTTTGGATCCTCCTTCAGGGTCCCAAATGTGGAACTTTTTGCTTAAATGTAGAGAAATATTTCTCCCTAACATAACATAGCTGATTCATGATGGTAAATCAGTATGTTTTTGGGAAGATTCATGGAATGGATTCCCTCCATTGGCCTTTTGGAAGGAATGGAACACATAAAAACAACTTTAAAATTATCTTGGGAACATAAGGTTTGTGACTATTTTCATACCTCTTATTCAGATGGCATTTGTGAAACTTAGTGGAGGGACATCTATAGCATGTCAGCTTCACCTCATCAACAACAAATCCTTTCTCAAAAGTTGAAGAATAGGGTTGTTTATTTCAAGAACGCCAAAGACAAGTTAATCCAGATGTCATAAAAAATGGGCTCTTACACTATGAGACAAGGGCACAAAGTTCTTGTTGACAAAGATGACAATCAATAATTCAGAGGGTTCTCCTTTTGCTGGATATGGCCTGGACTTGAAAAGGCATGGTCTTTTGTGTGGCTTACCATTAAAGGTCATATCTTAAGAAGTGATATATTGACATTATTAGGTATAGCCCAACCTTTTAATTGTATCATGTGTAATGAAGATATAGAGATTAAGGACCACTTTCTTCTCGATTGCAAATTTGCTTAAGATTGTTCCTTAGCAAGCTCCATTGTTCATCCCCACTTCAATCAAAATTATATTTGGTTTTTGAATCCTGACCAAGATTATTTGTAGATTTTTTGTTACGATCATCTGGGAAGTTGCTTCGTCTATTTTGGTTTGGAATATTTGGTGGGAGAGGAATAGGAGAATATTTAGAAAGGAGTTCAATAAAGAAGAGGCAATCTTAAATAAGATTTAGGTCTCAATTTCTAAAACAGTGAAGGCATATATTGTTAAACACAAGAAATTGAATTCTCAGTTCACCTCCTCGGACAATGACATATTAAAGGAATGAAAACATTTAAAGCTTCCTTTCAAAGGAAGTCTTGTGAACAATTTAGGGAAGAGAATAGATAGAAAATAAATCAGATGGAAGGCCCCTTAAGAGAACTTTTGCAAGCTTAATTTTGATGGTACATCTAAGGGAAACCCAAGGATTTCGAGTGATGGTATGATGAAAGAATAAGTATCCGGTAGATTACTGAGAGGAGGGGGGGGTGAATCAGTAAACTGATACAAACTTCCCAATCTCAAACTCAAACTCGCAAAGTAAACTTTCACTGTCAAGATCAATACTCATAAGAATACTCAACATCAACCGGTTAATTGTTATAACAACTTAACAGTAAACAACTTCAATCTTGTAAACATCAAAATTCTTAATCATATATCAACACACTTCATCTCTCAATGCTTCCAGTTATCATGCTTTATCAGAATAATTAAGTAGTCAATCAAATCAACAAATAAGATCATAACCACAAAAACATTCACCACATGACACAAATATTTATACGTGGAAAACCCAAATAGGTAAAAACCACGGTGAGATGAGAATCACAAGATAGCTATTTGAAGTCTTCTGAAGTTCGCCCTATTAGGAGCCAAGCCTATTAAAGCTTTTACAATAAGTCCTATTAAGAACTGATCCTATTAGGAATCACCCGGTTAAGGGATTTACAAAATGCCTTGATGAAAAGCAAATACCCTGTTAGAAGTAACCTCGGTAGAGGATTTGAGAATCCAAGCTAATGGATCACCTTGTTAGAGGATTTAAGAAGTTACCAAGCTTGTTAGAGCTTACCCGGTTAGGGGATTTCAGTTCTGCTGTAATTGTTAGAAAACAACAGGTTTTCTTGATCTGTCTGAATAGCACTACATTTGCTTGATCAAATCCTTTTTAAGCTTCAATCTGCCTTTACACAAACTGCAGATCCATTCTCCGGTTAGGCAACCACACACTCAACTGATTTCAACCAACACTTTGCCAACTCTAAACAAAACAACTTCATCGACCTTAAATACAAATCAATTAGGTCGATAACACAACAAAAACCTAATTCTCTCATAGAGATTACAAACAAATTGGTTCAAGTGTGATCGTTGGATTTACATAGCAATCTATACACATTCTTCAAGAAAATTCCAACCGCTCCATGATCACCGCTTCATCAGACTTTGTAACTCATCACACACTATGCATTAGATGCAATCCACTTTGCTCATTCCCTGGACAATCAAACAAATACGCCAAAACAATCTGAACTTGTCCTCATACAATGATCACACGTGTCACTATCATTACCACTCATCATTAGATCTTAAACCAACAAACTTGATCGGTTAGGGTTTAACAAAACAACTATTAGGGTTTATCGGTTACATTGCATAGAAAGGGTTTTAACCTTATACACAGGTTTACCGATTCAACTCCCAAACTTACATACCGGTTTACAACATCTTCCTCAAATCTCTTCCTACGGGTTACAAGACAATATCAATAACAACAACAATATCAACAATATCATAAATACCATTACCAGTTCAATTGACATCAATGCCAACATAACATATCATTAATGCAATCTTCAGGCAAATGCCAACACCGAGTATTGGTTGTGTTGTTAGAAATCAAGGGGGTGAAAGTATTATAGCAGGCATAGCCAAAATTCCTAACTGCACAAATAATGTGGCAAAAGCTTTGGCCATTTGGAATCAAATTGGCAATCATTGGTAACATAAAGGATTTGATTATAGAAGGTGATTCAATGAATATAATTATGGTGCTGGAAGGTTTTGAGGCTCCAAGCTAGAGAATTAATTATATTATACAACAAGTCAAAACTATTATGCTTCAAATTGAGAATTATATCATTTTTCACTGTCATAGGGAAGCCAATAAGCTTGCAGACTTATTGGCAAACCAAGGGTGTTCTATTCCAGAAGGAGAAAGAATACTAAGTGAAGATGATTTAAGTTTAGATGAGGAACTACAAAGGAGAGTCGATGATGACAACACTGGTAATGCTGCTTGATATTTTTATATTCATTTTGCCAAATTTTGTGTGGGCCTATGTAGTTTATATCATTCCTATAGTTCAAATCTTCACCTGGATCTTCGGTAGTATCTAATTTTATTGGTGATAGTAAACTGTTTGAAATAATGATGTCACCTTAATTGTTGACATTTAAATCATTTGGTTGATGCGACTAGAGTAGTATTGTTGGCTTTTGGAGGTGATGTTGATATTGCGTGAGATTAGCTTTAGTACACTTCCCTCATGTTTCCCTTGTTGTCTTTTGCTTCAAAAGTCATTCTATATCAAGTTGACCAAACATAAAAAAATGCATGGATTCATGGACACATGACCTCCTCTGTTCCTCCTTCACTCATGCTCATTTAGATGTATATCCTGTTGATTAGATATATTCCCAGTTGCATTTACTTCACACGTGTATGTTGGTTGTTAAATATGCATGCAAAAGTGTTCGTGGACACAATTCACCAATTCAGTTTTTATAAGTTCTCACAATGGCTTTCAAAATTGTGTTGCGAGGGAAATACATTAATGCTCGGCCCAGAGGAAATATCCTTGTCTTCTCTTTGTCATTGAACTTAGCCATTCCATGTACCAACTCAGAATAGGTGGTCATAAACATTCTTGGTGAAGACTAGTTGCAAGGTAATCAATTTTTATTGCCTTCGGAGGTGACCTCTCATTTTGTTTATGTCGTCATGGACTTGACTTCTATGGGTACCACAAAGCTCCTTATTGGCACTTTTGTTCACCCTTCTTTGTACACTTGGGAGGAGGTTTCAAAAGAATTTGAATCTTACAATATGTTTTTAGGATCTCCTTTGATTGCAAGACTTCTTAACAAGAATGGGGTTTTGGTAGATTCAATCCCAAGGTCAATCCTCGAATCCCAAGGTCAATCCTCGAATCATTCATTAATGGCATGATGGTTGCTTCAATGGGTCCTTTTCATTCATGGATATTCACATACAAGACATTCATTGGTTAGCCTTTGTTTTCATTGGCATTATTGAAGCTTGATGTCATTCGTGAACTTCTTAGTCATGCATAAATTTATCCTCACGGGTAATCAACTTCTTTTCCTCATTCTTCAGACTTTAGTTCTTCAGAAGAATCTTCAAATGGGGTATAGTTATGCAGATTTTTAGTGTATACTTGGTTTTTTGTAATGGCTCCTCCTTATATCTTGTTGCGGGCTGTTAATTTCTCCCTATTTTTGGGCATCTTAGTTTTAAATGTATTGTTCTTTGGGGGTCTTTCGCAATAATGTTTGGTTAATTAGTGGGCGAGGGTTGACAAATCTGCCCTCTTTTTTAGTTTTACTATCCTATATATATAATTAATGTCCTTATTTTATATACACATACATATATACACACACACACACATATATCCATACATATACATACATATATATACACATACACACACATATATATGTATATATATGTATGTATACATACATATATACATATGTATGTATGTATGTATACATATGTATATATGTATACATACATATATATATATGTATGTATATACATACATATATACATATATATGTATGTATACATATATATATACATATATATATATACATATATATATGTATATATATACATATACATATATGTATATATATATGTATATGTATACATATATGTATATATATATGTATATATATATATATGTATATATATATATGTATATACATATGTATATATATATATATATGTATATACATATGTATATATATGTATATGTATACATATGTATATGTATACATATAGATACATATGTATATATATGTATACATATATATATGTATATATATGTATATACATATGTATGTATATATATCTATCTATACATATATACATATACGTATGTATACATATATACACACATATATATATACATATGTATATGTATATATATACATATGTATATGTATATATGTATATATGTGTGTGTGTGCATACATATATACATATGTATGTATATACATATGTATATATGTATGTATATATATGTGTGTATGTGTGTGTGTACATATATATACATATATATACATATATATGTATATATATATACATATATATGTATATATATATGTATATGTATATGTGTATATATATATATACACACACACATATATATATATACACACACACACATATATATATACACATATACATATACATATATGTATATATATATATGTATGTACATATATACATATATATATATATATATATATATATGTACATATACATATTGATGCTCTGCAAAAAGGATTAGAAAATCTGTTTGATGGAAACACACACAAGAGCACAAGAAACAAACGTTAGTGTTAGCAACAAAAGATTATCCTAAACAGGCATATCAAGAGAGATATTAAGCATGAAATAGAAAGCATATAAACATAGAATGAAATAGCTAATCAAGATGCTCATAGTTGCTCCTCCCTTGTTCCTCTCCTCTCCAAGTCCCAAATGAGTGTAGCTCTCAGCTTTTAGCACTAGCCATGGATGCCATATGGAGATTCGAGATGGTTGAATATGATAAGCAAATACTATGCAAGAGTAGATAGTGATGCTATGAAAAAGCTCTATGCTAATGCCAGTATAACAACAATACTCTAAAATGCTTCTCCTTTGCTTGAGGAGAAGGGTTCTATTTATAGAAGAAATAGGGAAATGAAGGGTTAAGATTGAGCAATCTTAACAAGGGTTAGGATTGAAAGTTGGGGATCCATGTGCACAATTGGCACCAATAAAATGGTGACAAGTTTCAACATAGGATTGGGTTGAGAGAAGAGGTTGGAGGCATTAAAGGCCTGAAAAGACCTCATGGTTATCTAGAAGGTAAGGGTCAAGTCTAAATTAAGATTATCCATTGGATTAGGAGTTAATCCAAGGATAAACCTTTGTGCAAATGTTTAAGAGATAATCATGGTCAAAGCATTAATGGCCTGATGAGACCTTTGGGTTGGGTAGAGGTTGAGTCAAAACAAATGTTTTAACCATGTGGGAGGGTTGAATTAACCATTAATGGTTATTGGAGACTTTGGGGATTAAGTGGTTGAAGGTTGGAAGCTTTTCAAAGGTTATCCAAGACTTTGAGGGTTAATTTGTTGAACACACAAAGCATTAATTGCTTTTCAAAGACTTTGGAGTCTTTGAGAAGTGACTCCAATTTGCTTAGGAATGTGACAATATTTAGGGGATGGATTAGGCTAATTAGGAAGGGTTTAGAAGAATCTAGAAGGGGTTTAGGCATACAAGTGGATTTTGTAGGAAAATGCAAGTGGGAGAAATTTTGGTATTTTCAATTAAAATAAAATCATTTATTTCAATTAAATGGTGTAAGTTGAATTTGGATAAATATTTAAATAAATATTAATTTATTTAAATGAGAAAAAGAAGATAAAGCATTTAAAATGCTTGAAGACTTTGAGGGAAACCATTAAAGGCTTGAAGACTTTAAGGAAAACCATTAAAGTCTTTAAGAAGACTATAGAAGGAAGCCATCAAGTTTGAAGACTTTAAAGCCATCAAGTTTGACTACTTTAAGGGAAACCATTAAAGGTTTCAAGTGGGTGAGGATAAATAGGATTTTAAATAAATAATTTATTTAAAATAGTTGTGCAACTTGCTTTTGTAGGAAAATACAAGTGGGTGGAGGATAAAGGTGATTTAAATAAATTATTTATTTAAAATAATTGTGCAACTTGCATTTGTAGGAAAATGCAAGTGGGTAGAGGATAAAGGTGATTTTAAATAAATGTTAATTTATTTAAATGTGAGAGGTGGGATTTTGGGGGATTTAAATAAATATTAATTTATTTAAATGTGAGAGAAGATTTAATTAAATAAATATGATTTATTTATTTAATTAATGGTCTGAATTTGGTTAAGTGAATTAAATCAAATAAATTGAATAATTTATTTAATTAATAGGAGAAGAGGGTTAAGATGAATTAATTAAATATTAATTTAATTAATTATTAATTGATGGTTAAATAATCAAATAAATACTAAGTATTCATTTAATTAAGTGGACAGATTTATGTGACTACATTTGCCCCTCTTTGAGATGGTGCAGTTTATCGCATCGTTTCAAAGAAAGAAAAATAGGTGTGAAGAAATGCCCCATAAAATGTAAATTTAATGGGTGGTATGCCCCCTCGAGAGATGGGCCGAATTTTTTTTTGAAAAATCGGGCGATCTCTCGAAAAAGAATGAAAAGTGGAGGGGATGTAGAATAGAAGAAATTAGAATTAATGATGAAAGAATGGGAGAAAATGGAGTGAATATGAAGAAACAACAAGCCAGCGAGTACCCTGAGGTCATGCAAGAGATACATAGCAGATGTAGTGTGGGGTTTTGATTGATGCTATACAATTGATCAAAATTGGTTGGACAATCTGGTGCAATCGGTTGAATTGCCCCGGTCAAGTCAAAGCGTGACAGTTGATGTCAGTTGGTCGCTTGGACATGATAAAGTCTGAGTAAGTGAATCAAAGTGACCTGATGGTGACTTAGACAATTGATGTAATTGCCCGATGAAGTCAAGGTATATGAAGCAAAATACTTGTTGAGACGTAGACAATTGATGTAATTGTCCGTTGGATTGTGTTTGATTGGTTGATCAATTGATAGTATGTGCGTGTGATGGATGGTTGTGGGGAATCATGGTAGCCCCGTTGAGACTAGGTCATTATGATAAATGCCTGATGTAGTCTAGGATTACCATAATCGATTACCTGTTGAGACCCGAAGATACTTGATCAGAGTATCTGTTGATAGTCTAGGTGTGTGGGAGTCGATGTATCTGTGTAGACAGAGTAACTGGCTTAATTTTGTGGATGAGTGAGGATGGATGGTGATGAAGGGATTAGGATGATGTTGATGATCAAGATAGGGAGGGTGAGGGGGGATTTGATGTTAGATAGAAGATATGGAGGACTAGGATCGAGTCCTATGGAAGAAGATGAGTAAAATAGAGTATGCATTATTATGACTACGTATGCATGATATGCAACTATTATGAATGTATGGATGGATGGTGATGAACGTGGCTTGATTAGGCTGATTGGGACACGATGTAGGGTATGTGATGCTGATTATTGAGATGGGGAGGGTGGGGGGGGGTGCAATGTTAGATAGAAGAAATGGAGGACCTATTACATTCCTATGGAAGAAGAGGAAAATAGAGTATCCATTGTCATTACTATGTATGAATGATATGTAGCTATTTATGAATGTATGGATGGATGGAATGCAACGGAATGCAATATATACAAATGAGATGGAATGATGATCCATGGTGCATTATTTTTCATCATTGAGCTTTAAAATGTTGTAAGAAAATACAAGCAACTTGACATAAAGATTCAAGATGACCAGAGTCTTTCTTACATGGATTTTGATATAGCAAGTTAATACAAGCAACTTGATATAATGGATCAAGTTGACCTGAGTATTGCTTGCGGAACAGATAAGGATTATCTCCTTTCATGCATGACTTGGATCGTCCTCCTTGATCTTAGGCTGATCATATCCTGAGACAAGTGCATACCGTAATAAGAGATAAAACCTTTATCCAGTTTGGATGAGGTAGGAGGAACCAAAGAAAGAGAATTGTACCTGCAAACAAACAATATATACATAAAGAATAAAGAATATGGATCCTTGGTAATGGTTCATGCTCATATGGTCGAGGTATACGCTGTAGTCAGCAAGCCGTAGTGATCTATGACTGCATTTTGCATAAGATCACGTAGCTTGGTGAACTTCCCACGTAGACACCATTAGTACATGTCCCAGAACTTCATCGGAAATAATGCACAAACGATACAAAACAATGCTGAAAGATCCCGATACAGATAAACAAATGAATTACTCACGAATCAACCAAGCATTTGATAGCTTAACATAATTTTCTTGTCAAAGAAAATGTCACTTTTGTCTTTGTTTTGGTAAGGAAGGATGCATCCTTGTTGAAGACAGTTTGATTGTTGATGTTGATTGTGTGGTCGATTGATAAATGGTCATTGTGTGAGTATTTTGTCAATGTTTATTTTGTATCTGATCGGATAAATATGTACAAGGTGTTGCCATGTTTTTGTGTGATTTTTGATGGGTTTTCCGATGTTTTTTGGATTTTGTGAAACAATTTTGAATGTTTTTGGTATTTTGAGAGTCATTTTTGAATGTTTTTGATATTTTCTGATGATTGCCTGAATGAAGAGCATAATGAATCATATGAGACAATGTAGAATCCACTTCCTTCACGAGGGTAAGGGTATTGCCCCCAGTTTGTAGACCTGACTATGAAAAGGTGGGATGCTAGACGCATGGAGTATTTTCTTAATTGCAGATCAAATAACAAGCCATGGTTTGGATGGATGGATGTATGTGTGCATGAATGTGATCGCAATGAGCCTGAAAGATACTGGAGCCATTGCCTTTACGAGTGGCGCCTGTTTGCCAGGTTTTCACCATCGCACTTACCCAAGGTGCCACCGGAGTGGTTGTTCACCGTTTGGATGCATGATTTTTTTCTTTACTTTTGTGAATGTTTTTGTATTTTCTTCAGGACATTTTCTGAATGTTTTTGGTATTTTCTGATGTGCAGTGGAGCCTGATGCTCTGTACACCTTAGGTATAAAACCTTTTGAGGTGCATGCTGTTGATTGGATCTGCAAGCGGTTCTCCTTCTGATGTAGCCAACTGATATGCCCCGGACCCGAATACAGCAGTGACAACATATGGGCCGAGCCAATTTGATTCAAACTTGCCTTGATGTTCTCTATTTGGTTGGTTGCGAGGATTTTCGCGAAGAACAAGATCACCTACCTCAAATGTACGAGATCTAACTCGGTGATTGTAGCTTCTACTCATGCGCTGCTGATAGGCTTTGAGGTGATTGTATGCAGCTTGTCGCTTCTCATCTAGTAACTCTAAGTCCTGAAGACGAGATACTCTGTATGCTTCATCATCGATGAGATTGTGCAATGAAACTCGTAAGGATGGTATCTCGACCTCAATAGGTAAGATAGCTTCAGCACCATAGACCAATGAATAAGGAGTTGCACCTGTAGGGGTCCGAATGCTAGTTCGATATGCCCATAGCGCTGGATTCAATTGAACATGCCAATCATGGCCGGCATAATTGACTGTCTTCTTTAGGATCCTCAATATGTTTTTATTGGATGCTTCGGCCTGACCATTGCCTTGTGGGTAATAGGGAGTGGAAAAGCGGTGTTGGATATGAAATTTCTCACAAAGTTCACGGACATCCTGATTTTTAAAAGGAAGACCGTTATCTGTGATGATGGACATGGGTACACCATACCGGCAGATGATGTAGTTGAGGATGAATGAGGCGATCTGCTTGCCGGTGACTTGGGTAAGTGGAACAGCTTCGATCCACTTGGTGAAATATTCGGTGGCGGTAATAATGAATTTATGGCCATTGGATGAAGATGGATGGATTTTACCCACAAGATCAAGACCCCATTGACAAAAAGGCCATGGTGTTGTGATTGGTTGCAGTTCCTGGGCCGGTGCATGTATCAGGTCGCCATGAACTTGACATTTCTTGCATTTTTTGACAAAGTAGTAGGAATCCTTTTCCATAGATGGCCAATAATATCCAGCTCGCAAGAGTTTCTTGGCGAGTGATGGACCACTTGAATGAGCCCCGCAAATTCCTTCATGTACCTCTTCCAAAGCCTTTGTTATCTCACCTTGTTCTAGACATCGAAGGAGAGTACCATCAAGACCGCGTCGGTATAGGGTTTCGGCAATAATGGTATATCGAGCAGTTTGGCGAATGAAGGTTTTACGTTGGTTATTTGATTGGTTGGGAGGAAGGGTGTGATCGCGGAGATAGGTGTAGAACTCACCGTACCATGGGGATTCAGAACCAACAAGGCAACATATCATTTCAGATTCGGGGATATCATAAGCCGGGATCCAAATTTGTTCTACCAAGAACTCGTAGCATGTTGAATTCTGTGGAAGATCTAGTAGAGATGCGATGGTAGCCATAGCGTCAGCAGCTCGATTCTGATCTCTTGGTATCTGCTCAAAAGTGATAGTAGTAAATGATGTCTTTAGATTGTCCACCATTTGCTTGTATGGCATGAGTTTATCATCTTTGGTCTGATACTCATCTGTTGCTTGTCGAATGACTAGTTGGGAATCGCCATATACTTGCAGTTCTTTTAATTTCCATTGTATGGCTAATCTGAGTCCTGTGATCAAGGCCTCATACTCTGCTATGTTGTTTGTGCATGGAAATGTGAGCCTGTAAGACTTCGGGATGCTATCACCTTGAGGTGTGATAAACAGAATGCCTGCCCCCGAGCCGTGCCTAGTGTATGAACCATCAAAGTATAATTTCCATGACTGTGCTTCTGTAATCATGAATATCTCTTCATCTGGAAAATTGGAAATGAGAGGATGATCGCCTATGAGAGGTGCATCAGCCAACTGATCTGCAATAACTTGACCTTTGATAGCTTTACGGTCCACATACTCAATGTCAAATTCACTTAGAATCATTACCCATTTGGCCAAGCGACCTGTCAATGCTGCTTTGCTGAGTAAATACTTGAGTGGATCAATCTTTGCAATGAGTTGTACCTTGTGTGTTAACAGATAGTGCCTCAGTTTAGTGGCTACCAAGATTACTGCTAGGCAAGCTCGCTCAATAGGTGTGTAATTGAGTTCATAGCCCACAAGTGTGCGAGAGATGTAGTAAATAGCACACTCTTTTCCTTCTGCATTATGTTGTGCCAGTAGTACACCCAATGCTGTACTTGTTGCTGAGATATAGAGCAATAATGGTCTACTTGGATCTGGTGGCATCAGCAATGGTGGATTCATGAGATAGTCTTTAAGCGCCTGAAATGCTTGCTGGCATCTGTCATCCCACTGAAAGCGGATGTTCTTGTGTAGCAGGTGTGTGAATGGGTGACACTTATCAGCCAATTGTGCAATGAATCTGCGGATAGATTGAAGCCGTCCTTGTAGTGTTCTTAGCTGACTGATATTCTTTGGAGGTGGCATGTCCATTATTGCCTTAACCTTTGCTGGATCGACCTCAATACCTTTGCTTGAGACAATGTATCCTAGAAGCTTCCCGGAGGTCACTCCGAAGACACATTTCTTTGGGTTGAGTCGAACATGGTATTGTTCCAGTCTATCAAAGATTTTATCTAAGATGTGAAGATGTCCTTCTCTAGTAAGTGATTTTGCTAGTAAATCATCCACATAATCTTCCATCATAGTATGCATCATGTCATGGAAGATGGTGGTCATTGCTCTTTGATAGGTCGCTCCTGCATTCTTTAGACCAAAAGGCATTACATTCCAGCAGTATGTGCCCCATGGACATGTGAAGGCTGTCTTATGTTGGTCCTCTGGTGCGATCTTTATTTGATTGTATCCTGAAAAGCCATCCATGAGTGAAAGCATGGCATGTCCTGCTGTCAAATCTACTATGATGTCAATATTTGGTAGAGGGAAGTCATCCTTAGGACATGCTTTATTTAGATCTCTGAAGTCTGTACAAATGCGGATGCCCCCTTTTGGTTTGCCAACTGGCACAATATTGGAGATCCATTCTGCATAATCAATTGGTCTAATGAAACCAACATCCAGGAGTTTCTTGAGTTCTGTTTTGACTAGCACGGCAATCTGAGGATGCATCTTACGAAGCTTCTGCTTGACAGGTTTGGCTCCTTTTGCTACTGTGAGATGATGCATGACTAAATCAGGATCAAGCCCAGGCATGTCTGCATATGACCATGCAAAGTTGATCTGACGCTGTTGGAAGAACTCTATAAATTGAGGCTGTTCCTCTGGAGTGAGAAGAGATGCCAGATGTATGATATGAGGATTTTCAGGAGTCCCCACATTGTATTCTTTGGTTTCCTCGATAAGAATCGTTGATCATTCCTGTTGTGTACTAGCAGGGAGGATGTCAAACCCTTCATCCTCAGGCGCCTCAGAGAGGTTTTCACCATTGGATACACTCTTTCTTTTTACTTTTGTCGGATCAAATAGTGCCACAGTGTGGTTTTCACTGGAAGATCCATGTTTTATTGTTATATTTTTGCAGCTGAAGGATTTGGCATCCGCCCCGAAGTATGCTGCGCTATTAAGTTCAATGGCGAATCCAGCTTTGTGATCCCCGCTTGGTAGATTATCCCTTAATTCCAAAAAGTCAATGATAGCCTCATCGTTATGGAAGAGGTCAAGACATGGGGGATTTGGTTGGTTCCATTCAATGAGTTCAGGGTGGATAATGGGCATTACTTCATCGATTAAGTTAAGTGCGGGAGATGTATCAGTGAGGGTTAAGACGGTGTGGTGAAGGTCATTGATGGTACTCTCCCTGTCAGAATCAGGCGTAGGATGAGACGTAGGGTCTGTGGAAGATGTTTCCAGCTCAGGTACCCAAGTGGTCTTTATCTGTGCTTCTCCGTAAACAGGGATGTCTTTGCGGGGTGGAGGTGGTGATGTGTCTTCCTCATCTGAAGTGTTAAGTTGCACTGAATCGAATTCCCACTCATGTGAGTCGGTCTCTGAATCACTCTCCAGCATCCGATTGCTATACCATACTGGGATGTCTTTGGAGTTAAACACGGCAGGTGTGATTGGTTTATGTATCCTTGTAGTGATCGGTGTTGCAGGAATTGTGATGGGGTTTAATGGATTTGTCACTGGAAGTATCGGTAATGGTGACTCAGTGGCTTCTGCTGGAATTACTGGTGCCATAGATGTTGCTGCGGGTTCCAATATAGTTGCTGCTACAAATGGTGTTGCTGATAGGATTACTGGTTCGTTTGATGGGATGAGTGACATTGGTGATGGTGGAGTTGTGAGCCTTGAGGGGGCAGTGGGGATAGTGCTTGATGGTGCTTTGATTATGAAAGGTATCCTCTTTGCAGTAGGTGGGCAAAATGGTTTGCTGGGTTTTCCTTTGAATCTGAGTTTAGGAAGGATCTCTTTTTCAAAGCCAAGGCCTGTATTACCTTTGGGCTTGAATTCTGGTAGTAGAGGTTCGTGTCGTCCTTGTTTGCAGTATCCCAAAGCACTCTGACCATCATATCCCATTCTTTGCATAATGAGGAGGCCTTTGCCATATTGTTCCGTAGGAAGTGTAACTTGCGGTTTGTCAGTGGTGATGGGATCTTTATAGATCCAGTCCGCTAGGTCCTCATCTTGTGTTTCTTCCTCTTGACTCTTTCCAAGGATGAAAGGCGTTAAGGCACATGGAGGCGTGATTAGTGGTTGCTGGAGCAACTGCTGTGGTTTACCATGTGTTCTAGGAGAAGTGGGCATTTGTCCCACACAAAAGAGCTGACTCAAGTTGTATTCTCCAGGACCTTCCTCTGCGATTTTCATCTTAAGCTTTTCTTGCTTGGGTATAGGGGTGTTCGAACTGGCAAGAGAGGTGGGATTTACATATGATGTGGAGGAAATGGCTTCCCTATTATTAGGAACAGTAATCTCTGGTTGATGGCTGATATTATGGCAAAATGCAAAGGGATTTGCATCACCCAGGATTGTGATCTCTGCACCATTATGTGGGAACTTGATACATTGATGGTAGGTAGATGGAACGGCTTGCATGGCATGTATCCAAGGTCTTCCTAATAATAGATTATATGGCAGAGGAAGGTCCAGAACCTGACAAATTATGTGTTTTACCACAGGGCCCACTCAGATTGGTAGCACCACCGCTCCTTTGGATGAACGCTCTGCATCATCATAGGCCTTGATGGTGATCTTCTTGCGAGGATCCACTGATTCTATTGCATATCCCAATGCTGTGACCAACTGTAGTGTACAAATGTTTAGGCCTGCTCCATTATCTATCAAGACTCGCTTGATCCTGTGTTGGTTGACAAAGCCTTCAATGTGGAGTGAGGCGTTATGAGGTTGCTGGAACGAAGAGTTGTCACTTTCGGAAAAAGTGAGACAAGGTGATGACTTTAGATTTCCAACCATGGCTTGAAATTGGTCTGTGTTCAGGTTTGCAGGGACTGACGCCTCTTGGAGTGCTTGATCCAAGATTGTTTTATGAGATGGCGATAGGCGTAATAGTTCTAAAATGGATATGAGCGCAGGCGTTTTGTCTAATTGTTCCACAAGATTGTACTGCTTTGGATTGGAGGTGGTGCCTTGTGGAGCTGCCTTGATGGTGACCTTGCCACGACGTGTAACAACATTGCAATTTGAGGTGGGATTTTTGAAGGTTATGGTTGCAATTTGTTCACTGGCATCATACAGGTGATTTACAGTGTAGTTATACGCAGCCTGCGTATAATCAGTGGTATCAGTGCCTCGCCGGGAAGTGGAAGGACCCCTTTGATCTTGTGATGGAAGTGGATTCTTAAACATTAAATGATCATTATTTGTCATTTTTGGATCATGTCCTTCAATCTCAATTTCTCCTCGATCAATAAGATCTTGAATGAGATCTTTCAATCGATGACAATTACTTGTCTTGTGTCCTCGTCCTTGATGGAACTCACAATGTTCAGTATCTCTCCACCATGCTGGTTTGACCTGAGGCTCATAATTGGATAGCTTAGGTAGAGTGATCAAATTCTGAGAAAGGAGTTGTCGCAACACTGTTTCAATGGGTTCCCCTAAGGGAGTGTATGTACGTTTTTGTTTTTGTGGACGAGGTCTTGGTTCATCCTGAGATGTGATGCGACCTTGATTAGGAGGAACATTTGTGTTATTTTGAGGTGGAGGATTTTGTCCTGCAAACCGAACCACAGGTTGTGCATTTTGGATAGTTCGAGCATCCACAACCCCATCGTTGACGATATTCTTATTCTTGTTCCAGAAGTTTGGTTTATCACTATTGAATCGCGGGCGAGGACCATCTTTTGGTTCATTAAAGATTTTGATGAGTCCTTTCTTGATGAGTGCCCTTTCACATTTTATACCTTTGGTGATCATATCGTTAAAGGAGTCTGTGTCTTTGACATCCAGGTGAAATTCCATTTCTTCGTTTAAGTTGGAAATGAAAATTTCCACTAGTTCTCGTTCAGGTAACTGAAGAGAACGTCTGCTAGACATTTGGCGCCATCGTTGCAGGAATACTGAGAATAGTTCACCTGGTTTTTGTTTGGTATTGCATAGATCAGCCATGGTGATGTCACGTTCAATGTTATAAGAGTAATGAGATAGGAACTTCTGGATGAGTTCCTCAAATGTTCTAATGCCTCCTGGAAGTCGGGAAAACCATGATGTGGTTGTTCCTCCCAAGCTTTGGGGAAAAAGGCGCATTAAGTATGTGTCTTCATATGCAACTTCGAGACAAGCGGAATGAAATTCTCGGACATGATCGCGGGGATCTCCCTTTCCTCTATATTTTTTGAATTTTGGTGTTTCGAACCCGCGTGGAAAGGGTGGCATATAAAGATTCCTATCAAACGGATAGGGACAGATGTCGTTAAGTGAGAATTGATTGGTCTTAACACCACTATGAAGTTGTTGGGCGAGATTCTCGACTTGTTGCCGCAACATCTCCATTTCATTTGGAGGAGGAGGTGGTGGGTTACCTCGAGGGATGTTATATCTGATGGGATCTCTACGCCTTTCCTCCTCATGGCGACTTTGTCTTTTTGGTGCTTGTCTTAATTGGGCAAGATCAAAGTCAGAGGGGAGTTTGGCTCCTTCTTGAGCGAGTCTTAAAAAGTGAGCATCCGCATTGCTCCTTAGTATTTCATCAAATAATCTGTTAAAATGAGGGTTATGCTGAACCCTTTCGATTGTTGACGGAGTAGGAGTACTTGGGTTTTCATCATTTACATTTCCTCCAAGTGCTTCTTGAAATTCATTGAGATTGTCCTCTTCTTCCTCAATTTCTATTTCTCGTTGCCTTGATCGCGATCGGGTTTGAGCCATTTTGTTTGCAAGTTTGTTTTGAAGTTGATTGAAGATGATGATGAGTTGGTGATGAAATGAAAGATTGATGATTGGTGATTTGTGTTGTATGTGGATCTCTAGCACTTTAAGGTAGATGTAACCGAAATTCCTTCTTTGATTTGCTTGTTTGTTTGATAAGTTTGGATGTGATAAGGTGCAGAGAAATCTGAGATGTGTTACAGATTTAACTACCTAGCAATGAGAGGATTCACTCATGAACTAGTTTTAACCTGCGTAGATGTGTCTCTTAGGATGAGCTTATCCTAGATGTAGAAACAATCTAAAAAGTGATGTGATGTGTTTTGATTTCAAGCAATATCTAAAAAAGAATCTTGGGACAAGAACCTCTTAATGTTTTGAGAGTTGGGATGGATTGATGATGAAGTGATGATGTATGAGTGAGATGATGGATGTTTTTGTTTTCAACTTCAATAAAAACTCTGTGTCACAGATGGGACAAACTCTACCTCTTCCCTTTCAGGCGTTGGTGGCACTTCTCGAGCTGTGTTGTAGGTGATACAGATGTTTGGGAAGAAGTTGGGATTAATCTTTCCTCCTTGATTTTTGTGATAACTCAGAGCTCTATATTGCATAAAAGCTCTGCGGTTCAGTGATTCTGAATCAAACTCGTTTGTTTTACCTTGAAGATAGAGACGCATGCGATGTAGAAAGACTCTATGTGAGACAAAGATTTGTCTATTGAGATAGAAGAATTTCCTCCTTTTGATCAAAGCCTTTGAGCTTAGTGGTCTCCTTTTCAAGGTGATACTCTGATGACACTTCTTCTTTCGCAAGATGTGAAGAATGGTCATAAATTTTTGACTCTTTGTTTGTTTGCACTTTGTTTTTGGTATTTTTGGTTGTGTTGACAGATGTTGGATGAATACTTTGTTTTTGGGATTGATTTTCTGATTTTTCTTTGACAAGAAAACAAAGCAAGCACACAAACACAAGATTGTAGCCTCAAAGGCACAAATGAGTATGGGTCTAGATCAACCCAATTCTTGGACTTGTTTTTGACCCTTCCTTTAGATGTATTTTAAGGTGTATTTCCAAAGCCTGAAGTCGACTCAATTCGCACTAGGTCTGTAAAACGAACACACTTCAAACACTTTTTATCCCTAAGGTCAAATGGCCAGTTGTGATAAATTTAGCTCACATCTTGATATTTCTTCGACTTTGGTACTACATACCTTATGAATCCCGCCGTGGCAGGTAAGGATGTGATATACTA